>NW_026991442.1:0-340752 GCF_036370855.1 Dromaius novaehollandiae | reverse complement strand
GAAACCACCTAGCTATAGTAATTAAATATTTTTTTGGTAGAATTGTTTTTTCCCCAATTGTCTATATTCCATCATCATTTTGTTTTGCTTCCCACTGCTCCCATTGTTTTTTCTCTTCCACTGAGCAGTCTTTTTCATACATAGTTTTGGGGTCTATTAAGTTTGGCCACTCACTTTGGTCCATCCTTGGAACTGCCCCCATACATTCTCTCAGAGGTTGTCGAGCTGCAGCCCTCGCAGCAGCGTCGGCTAAAGCATTTCCTCTGCTAATGTCTGTAGTGTCTTTAGTATGGGCTGGGCAGTGTATTACAGCAATTTCTTTGGGCAGTTGAACTGCTTCCAGCAAATTACGTATTTCTTCTCCATTAGCTAATTTCTTTCCTGATGACGAAAAGAATCCTCGTTCTTTCCATAACATCCCTGTTGCATGACACACTCCAAATGCATATTTAGAGTCGGTATAGATATTTACCCACAAGCTCTTACCTATTTTTGCTGCTTGGGTCAATGCTATTAATTCTGCTCCTTGAGCACTTACTGATGGAGACAAAGGATTGGCCTCGAGTACCTCAAAGACGTTAGTGACAGCATAGCCGGAGTGACGTCTTCCGTCCAAATAATAGGATGATCCATCTGTAAACAGAACTAAGTCCGGGTTCTCCAAAGGTTCATCTTTAAGGTCCTCCTGGGGCTTGCTCGAGCTGACGACCACCTGCTCACAGGAACGATGTGGCTCTCCGTCCTCCGGTAGAGGCAATAGCATTGCTGGATTCAAAATATTGCATCTTTTTAAAGTCACATTATCTGCATGCAGTATTATCAGTTCATAGCGGTGAGCTCTCTGTGGGGATAGTGCTTGAGTTGCCTATTGTTTCATTAACAGTTCTACTTCATGTGGCACATACACAGTTAATGAGTGACCCAAAACTACAGGTGGTGTTTTTTCAATAAGAGCTGCAGTAGCTGCTATTGCTCTGATGCATCCTGGAGTGCCTTTAGCTACCTCATCTAGCTGCGTGGAGTAATAGGCCACTGGTCTACGGTGAGGGCCTAGTTTTTGGGTGAGTACCCCACTTGCTACTCCCTGTCGCTCATGGACAAATAATGCAAATAGTTTGCTGTAATCTGGTAACCCTAGAGCAGGGGCTGAAACCAACGCTTTTTTCACAGATGTAAAAGCTTTCTCCCTCTCTGGGCCCCAGGCCAAAGGCTCTATCTCCTCCTTTTTTGTTGCCTGTACCAGAGGTTTAGTAAATTCTGCTAACCCAGGAATCCACGGTCGGCAGAATCCTACAGCTCCTAAAAATCCCCTAAGCTGTTTTTTTGTTACAGGACGAGGCATATCAAGAATTGTCTTTACTCGTTCTGCATCAACTCACCTGTGTCCTTCTTTTAAGATAAAACCCAAATATTTTACCTCTCTTTGACACAGCTGGAGTTTAGACAGAGATGCTCGATGCCCTTTTTCTGCAAGAGCGTTACATAGAAAAACAATATCTTTTAAACATGTCTCATAATCTTTACTTGCTAATAACAAATTATCTGCATATTGTATTAATACAGAATGTCCTGGAAGTTCGATATCTGAGAGATCATTTTTAAGTATACGCGAAAAAATAGTCGGAGACCCAGTAAATCCCTGTGGCAGCCTCGTCCAAGTTAATTGTTGTCCCTTCCAAGTGAAAGCAAAGAGATCTTGGCTATCTTCAGCTATCGGTATACTAAAAAAGGCTGCTGTTAGGTCAATCACAGTAAAACAAGTTGCCCAATGGGGTATTTGTAGTAAAATGGTTGATGGGTCGGGGACTACTGGATGTGGAGCAACTGCATGTTGGTTTATAGCCCTTAAGTCTTGTACAAAGCGATACTCTGGATCACCATCAGCATCTTGCCTGTTCTTTTTAACTGGCAGAATTGGGGTGTTATACGGGGATTCACAGACTCTAAGGATACCCAGTTTCAGATAATGATCAATTTGTTTTTGGATACTCTTCTCTGCTTCCTTTGGGATAGGGTATTGTTTAACTGCAGGAGGCAATCCCCCCTTTGTTTTTATCGAGACTGGACTAGCTGATTTCAGTAGTCCCACATCCATCCCTGAAGAGCTCCATAATTTTTTAGAAACTGATTCTAAACCTGTTGGAATTTGCAGATTAGTTGACTCTGGTTCTGGTGTCTTAGCCAGAACACATGAACCCATAATTATTAGCTTTATCCCTTCCGGCTGTAAGCAGATCTGAGTATCCAAGGCTTGCAGAAGATCTCTCCCCAAAAGGCATATAGGTGTGTCTGTGGAAATTATAAAACGTCCCCACACTGTTTTACCCCCAATAGTGAGCAATAAGGGCTTAGATAACATTTGTTCGCCCTTTCCTGTCACTCCTTGCATCACTATTTTATCTGATGACTTGCATCCTTTAGGCTCAAAATTTAAAAGGGAAAGGGTGGCTCCAGTATCCACTAGAAAGGGAACTTCTAAACCGTCTATATTTGCCATTACGTGGCCCTCAAAATCCAAATCTACATCCCATACATTTACTCCAATTTCCACAGTATTTTCTGAGTCTCCTGTTTCCTGTCATTGTGGATTGACTGGGAATCGCCTGGTCTCCTCCTTAGTGTTTGATAGTCTCAAGCCGGTTCCTCTGTTCCTAACTACACAGGGCCTCACTGGGCATTCCCGCTGCCAGTGTCCTTGTTCCCCGCAATAATAACAAACATCATTAACTCCTGATTGTACAGCACGTTCACCTTGACTCCATCTATCTCTCCGGGCTCTTCCACGTCCCCTCCCCCTGGGTCCTTTAAATCCGTCTCTTAACACAGCTGCTAACACACTAACTTCCTCTCTTTTTTGCTGTCTCTTTTCTTTTGCCCTCTCCTCCTCTCGACTATTATACACAAATGTGGCTAAACGTAGTATTTCGTCCATCTGCTTTCCTGGCCAGTCAGGAACATGTTTGGAAAAATACTTTTTAATGTCCGGGGCTGCCTGGTCTACAAATGTAGAAATCATTAGCGGCCTGTTAGCCTCGGCTTCTGGGTCTAGTCCTCCCCCATACACTCTGACTTGCTTAATTAGCCTAGCAAAGAAAGCCGAGGGGTGTTCCTCTGCCTGTTGCTGACACTCCCTTACTTTAGACCAGTTTGCAGTCTTTTGTCCTGCCAAATGTATAGCTTCTTCTAAGCCCTCTCTGGCTAATTGCAACTGCCTGTAATCTGCATCTACATTATGATTCCACCCGGGGTCCACAGCTGGCCAGGCTGTTCGAGCAGCCCCGACACCCCTCTCTGCTGCCCAACGGCGGTTTGCATCCAAAATTGAGCACCTTTCATCTGGAGTGAACGCAGATTCAAGGAGCGTTTGTACATCTCCCCAGGTAGGGTCATACGCCCGCACAATTCCCCTTAGGATTTGTAACACTCTTTCTGGATCGTCCCTAAGTCTGGGGAGCCCTTGACTCCATATAATTCAATCTTGGTGTCTCCAGGGACGGTAGACTCGTGTAGTGGCGACCCGAGGTACCCCTTCCGGATCGGGTGGGGCCGCTCCTGGCACAGGAACGACTTCCAGAGGAGCTTGAAGGGCGGGGGCGGAAGGCAAGGGGGCGTATAGGGAAGCTGAAGCAGGGGGTGGCGCATGGGGTGGAATAACTGCCACAGGCGTTTCAGCAGCTGCGGTACTTACAGCATTCTGAGGAAAGAGTCTCTCTTTCCTAGGCGCCTCTTTTCGTCTAGCAAATGCCCAGTCGTCCCATACATACCAGTAATCCATTTGTCTGGGGAACCTATCCTCCAAATGATGACGCAGGAAAGTTAGCTCCTGGTAACCGAAGGCCCCCTGGGGCGGCCATCGCTCTGCCAGATTACCTTCCAACTTTTCTGGTTGTTGCTCAGAAATCAGCCGCTCAAGTCTGCCTGTAGTGCACTCCTACCCCTTGGGAGTTCTACTAAGCTCACTTGCCACCTGGAAATCCATATTGCTCCTGATGTTAGTGCTGACAAGTTAGCTGATCTTTCACTGCATGATTTGATGGTGAAAGGTATATCTGGTTTGGTAATGTCCATCTCTACCTCTAGATTGTTGTTCTGACTGTCTAGACCATCTCCCGGCACGCTGGGCAGGTGATGAATGAAAACAGCAGGTTTATTGGCCTAGCACGAATCTTAAGTTTACCTCTTTCTAGGATGAATACCAGTGATGCTCCGTCATCTTTCAAACACAGAGAAGTTGCAGATCAGTGGTGTCAGTAACACACCTCCTGATTTAGTTAAGCAGCTTCCCTATGGTAGTGGTATGTTTGTGTTCCTCAGCACTCCATGGTGTTAGTCTGAGGCACCCTCAGTTCCTCTGTTTCGCTCCCAAGGCAGTGAGGCATTGAGGCAAGCAGAGGAGGCTCCACAGCTGGCTGTCCAGAAAAGGGAACCCATAAGGCTGTGGAAAGCTATGTCCACACTTTGCCATGTGATGCTACACGAGGACTGCCATGTTAGGGACAAAGTAGATGCTGCAGTCAAACAAGACATGCTGTTTGAGGCCAGAGCCTTTCCAAGCCTGGGTTATCTTCCTGAAGCTGGACTTTAGCCCCGAGCAGGGCAATCTGTATTGCCTTGACTCCCATTAGAAGCTCATGTTTCTTCTAGCTCTCTCCTGGGGCACAGAACAGGCCATGAGGAGAGACCCTTTTCATTGGGTCTGAAAGCCCCATCCTGCACAAGCTCGAGTGACACCGCTCCGCTTTGAGCTCAGTTGCTGAGGAAGGTATGGGGAGAAGAAACCTCCACGCACACACTCTTCATGCCAACCTCACAGTCCCTCCTGCACTACTGCAGTTGCAGCTCTCGACTCCTCCCCTCTCTGGGGCAAAGGAGCAGGAAAGAGAGGGATTTTCCTTAACCACGAAGAATGTGGCTCCAGCAGAAGAATTATGTAATGACCCTTTAAACTGCCCCCAGAGCAGGGACTGAAACACATTCCCTGTCTCAGAGCTGTCCTTTTCCTGACCCTGCAAAGCTCGCATATTGCTCAGTGCAGAGCAATGCACACCTTGCCAAGGACAGATGCACAACAATTTGGAGATTTGGTTTTATTCAACACAAGAACGCTTTGGCAGCACAGCTGGCAGTTGCTGGTTCACATTGTGCTGGACTGGCTCTCTAGCCCTGAGAAGTGAAAAGAAGTTCAGTTTTAGGTACAGAAAGAAAGCAAGGAAATACAGCAGGCCTAATGCAGGCCAGGTATTAATGGAGCCGCTTTGAGCAGCATTTCAGTGGTCTCTGTGATACGGCACAGGCACTCCTGCCCAAGCCAGTGAGAAGTCCCCAGTGCAACTAATCAGTCGGGGGCTGAGTCAAGTGGGAACTGAGTCAGGCAGTACCTGCGATGGAGTGAATAGGTATCAACCCCCAGGG
The DNA here is from genome assembly GCF_036370855.1 of Dromaius novaehollandiae. Classification (NCBI taxonomy): domain Eukaryota; kingdom Metazoa; phylum Chordata; class Aves; order Casuariiformes; family Dromaiidae; genus Dromaius; species Dromaius novaehollandiae. Next base: position 335,340 of record NW_026991442.1, on the reverse strand, counting down.
CAAAGGGTCTTGGTGTCTGTACTCTGAGAGGGTAGGACAGGCTTGCCAGTCTGAAAATGGAGAGGCGAACGTTGGACAAATCCTTATGTCTTCAGCCACCTATGTCCAAAGTGGAAATCTTATTCTGAGTCATCAGCAACTTCCCCTTCAGTTAAGGACTGTCTGACCAAGGCCACAGACTCAAAAGTGTGCTGCTGTCCCTCCCACGGGAGGTGCCAGGAGAAGTCCCTCTAGGTGCTGCTGGAAGTGGAAGGAGAGAGGGACACCCCATTGCAGCAGATAGCTCTTTACTCACTTGAGCCTCCTCTTCATGATCCCTCTGTCTACTGATCTCTCTTGTCTGTCCCTGCGTGACCTGCTCCACCAGAGATGTCACTGCTGCGAGCAATGCCTGCGTTTTCCTAGGAGAAATGTGCCTGCAAAAGCAGGGAGACACCCTCTGCCATGCTCTGGTTGAAACCTTCCTGCCTCTCACCTTCCCCAGGCCCTGCACACAGAGTCTCACTGGTGCCCACAGCACTCTTCAACGCAGGATGTGGTTTAGGCATTTGCTTTGGGCTGCAGAAAGGCACCTGGAGTTGGGGGCTCCTGACCCCAGGTCTCCCCATGGCGTGACAGCTCAGAGGAGAGCCATGGATCAGGGATTTGGATCCTTGACCCTGCAGATGGGTCAGTGCTACTCAGCTGCCCCAGGCCTTGGCACGACTTGCTCCATACTTACCTTTTTGGGGGTATCTCCAGTGAGTTGACACCCTCCTTCACTGAGGATGATTCGTCATCCTCTTTCCAGTTCCCCATCATTCCCTCTATGAGATCTGGGCTGGTCACCTTCCTCCTCATGCTGGCAGAAGGGATTTGCGTGGTGCCCCAAGAAACAGTGGGTTTCTGCAAAGGAAGGGAGAATCTCAGACAAGCATGCTGCAAAGACACAGGGCTGTTTGCCAGCGTACAGATCCCAGGGGTGAATTCTGGCCAGGATGCTGTGGCAGTAGAGGGGGAACCAGAAGAAGGACCTCCGCCTGCCCCAGGAGTTGGGATTTTGTTTTTTGTTGGTGGTGGGTTTGTTTTTTTTAAAGGAATTTCTAATCAAAAGCCCTCACAGTTTTTCAGAACTCTGTTTCACTTTCCATTTCATCCAGCACCTAGCCATAATATCTCAACAGATACAGTTTCTACCACCATGCAGGGGCAAAAAGTAGCATGCAGTTTAGATGGAAGTGTGGGCAGAGGCCATACCACTGATCAGCACTGAAGGCCTGTAGTGCTGCAAAGGCATGTTTACAACACTCCTTCTCAAATCTTTTTGTCCAGTGAAGTTAAAGACTTCATCCCTTGTGCATTGAGACAAGCAGAACTTTTTTTAATGTCAGCATGCTTGGAAGGAAATCCTAGTGCTTCGGTTAAAAACTAAACTTCCAGAAAATGTGCCTTCCTATTACGAATAATGTTCCTGATCATTCCAGTACAGTGAAGACTAAATAAAAGAACTAGCTGCCTTATAGGTAGTCTAGGTATGGCTCAGGTCATTGGACTGTGAACAGATGTGTCCAAATGCAAGTGCAGATACCTGAAACAGAGCTTGTCTGAGTTCGGGGGAGGGATGATCAGTGTATGTGCTCACCATGGCAGACTGCTGGCTTTGCCCTTTGGCTTTTTCTAACTACATCTCCCTTACAGTAATAAGCAGGCAAGCATGACAGATAGGAGTCACCTGCCCTGCAATTTTGCAGCAATGATGCCATGCTGACTTGGAGACCTTCAAAGCTCAGCTCTTCTGGAGGAGAGAAATGCTATTTTACTGAGTGTTTCACAAGGTTTCTGGTACCTGGGCCTTCCACAGATGTTCCCTTTCCCTTCTTGCTGTTGATGAAGGCGACCTTGTCCTTGCTGTCTTCAGGTACTTCTTACGTAAGGCTTCCCAGTGTTTACTTTGATCTTTCCTCACAGGGAGAGAGCAGAATTCCTGAAGGGTCACAGAAATGCAACAGTAGCAGTGGGAGTCTCATCTGTGCTTTGTGGGATTTTTTTAGTTCTCACCCTCTCTTCTGCCCCTTGTCTTTAGCCTTTCTATCAGCCATGTCTGCTCCTCACTTATAACAGGCACAACCAAAGCACAAACTGAACAATGATCTGAATAGAAATTATTTCCTACCCTAGAAAAGCCTGGCATTTTTATTTGCATTATGAACAGTGCCTTTTTATCTCCATTAAGAATGGTGCCAAGGAAGATGGTCTGATATGTTGCATAAGATGACGGGAGCAAAGAACACACTCCAAAAAGACAAACAACTGAACATACGTGGTTTAAAGGAAGCTCCAGAAGAAATCACTTAATGTTCAAATGAGTACAGATTAGCTATTTCAGACTCTGTAGCCATATAACGGTGCTTTTCTACAATGAATTATGAGACAAGAATTACATCACTGTCTATCATGGACCTGTCCTGCTCTCTCATGACTGTCACAAATAGTTTGTGCAGGTTGGGGTCCAGCCACAGGAGTGTCATTGCCTTGGCTTTTCTTTTTCCTGCACATTCTCCACTTCAAAACAGCCAGCTCACTGCAGACACACAGCAAGAGGAGTTAGTGGGAGCACAGGGAAGATTTCCATCCTTTGCTCCCAGGCTGGGCTCCCCGCTCTGCAGCAGAAGGTGGCTCTACTGGGGAAGTGTGTGTTGGGAACAGCCCTTCTTTCCCCTGCTGCTGCTGGGGGTGGAAGCAAGGGCGTTGCCTGAGGGGAAACACCACCCATATCTGGATATATTTACCACTGCAGCTTATCTTCCCGATGCCTCTCTTCATGCCTGTGTCCCCTCCGACTTCGGTCAACCTGTCCCAGGATGCACGGCACTATCTCGAGCAGGGCCTGGCTTGTCCCTGGGGAAATTGGCCTAGAACAACAGGAAGAAACCCTCACTCACGCTCTGGCTGAAACCTTCCTGCCTCTCACCTTCCCCAGGCCCTGCACACAGAGTCTCACTGGTGCCCACAGCACTCTTCAACGCAGGATGAGGTTTAGGCATTTGCTTTGGGCTGCAGAAAGGCACCTGGAGTTGGGGGCTCCTGACCCCAGGTCTCCCCATGGCTTGACAGCTCAGAGGAGAGCCACGGATCAGGGATTTGGCTCCTTGACCCTGCAGATGGGTCAGTGCTACTCAGCTGCCCCAGGCCTTGGCACGACTTGCTCCATACTTACCTTTTTGGGGGTATCTCCAGCGAGTTGTCACCCTCCTTCTCTGAGGATGATTCGCCATCCTCTTTCCAGTTCCCCATCATTCCCTCTATGAGATCTGGGCTGGTCACCTTCCTCCTCATGCTGGCAGAAGGGATTTGCGTGGTGCCCCAAGAAACAGTGGGTTTCTGCAAAGGAAGGGAGAATCTCAGACAAGCATGCTGCAAAGACACAGGGCTGTTTGCCAGCGTACAGATCCCAGGGGTGAATTCTGGCCAGGATGCTGTGGCAGTGGAGGGGGAACCAGAAGAAGGACCTCCGCCTGCCCCAGGAGTTGGATGCTGGAGTCTGACCAGGGTTTCACTGCATCGCCCAATTGACCCTTTCTCATGAGACTCCTGCCATTTTGCAGTAACAGTTCCAGGAATACTTGAAATAGCCTGAAATCTCAAGCTCCTCTGTAGGAGAGAGATGTTTTCTTCCTGTCTAGTTTAAAATGCTGCCAGTACCGTGGCCCTCTGTAGCTTATCCTTTCCTCTCCCAGGGATCGGTGGTGCCAATTTTTCCTTTTCTTTCCTTCTGTCTTTCTCTTTCTTCTGCCATTCTTTCTTCTCCTGTCTTTCTGCAGCTTGAAGTTCACGGAGACCTCTTTGGTGTCGTTTCTTAACCTGGAGGATTCTTCTCTGGAGGGCCACAGAAATGTAACAGCAGCAATGTCAGTCTCATCTGCTTTTGTTTTTATATTCATTATTATTATTGATTTCTCACTCTCTTTTCTGCCCCTTTTTGTCAGCTGTGTTTTGCTCCTGAATTATCGTGGGCTCAACCAAGGTGTGAACTAACCAATGATCTAAAAAACTCCTATTTCCTATCCCAGAAAAGCCTGGCATTTTGATTTTGAACTCCATTATGAATAGCGGCAAGGAAGGTGTTCTAATGTGTTTCATGAGACAACAGAAGTGAAGAGCAGATTCTAAACATACAGTAACCCCCATCTTTTAAAGTAGACTCCAGGAGAAGTCACTTAATGTACAAATGAGCACACACTGCGACATCTTTTCAGAGTCAATGGCTGTACAACTGTGCTTTTCTACAATAAACTACTACGCAAACATTGCATCACTCCCTATTATATACCTGCTCTTTTGTCTTAATAGCTTCAGCAATAAAGTTTACAAGTTTTGGTCCAGCATGAGGGATTTCTTTCTTTTTGGCTTCCACTTTCTTCACTGAGCTCCACTGGATTGGTGGTGGTGGACTAAAAAGGTAGAATAGAAGGCATCTGTATGAGTAGAGGACGAGTTTGTTTTCCAGTTTGGTCTCCCAAGGTGTGTCCCTGCCCCTGCAGCAGAAGGCAGCTAGCTCTGCAGGAAGATTGGTTGCATTCGACCAAGTACTTTCAAATACAGAGAAAGAGATAACCCCAAGCTGCAACATCAGGTGTGGCACAACATTCCCTGGGAAAGCTCAGGATGCCCAGGTTTAGGCCTTCTCTTGGTAGATCAAGAAGAAGGCCAGAGTCATGGGAATGGAGGCTCCTGTCTGTTATTTCAAGGCTCTAATACCACAGATCCCTCCTGGCAGTTGCATTAATGCTCTGATTACCCAACAAGGAAACTTTAGCATCTGTACCACATGGTAATAGCCTGCCAGACTTAGCCCAGACATTGTGTCTGAAGGAAACTTCTTATTCCTAAAAAGAATAAGAGCACAGGGTCCCCCACATCCATTTTCCCCCAAGTCTGACCTGTCAGGAAGCCCTTTTCCCCTGGTTTTGTGCATCTTGTCTTCCTCCTTATGGATAGAAGTCTTTTTGGGTGGAGCATGCCTCTCTCTGGAGAGAAGGCGATTGTCAGGAAGAGCCCCTGCAAGCAAGAAAGCAGAGAACTCTTCAAACAGCATCTTTGTGCCCATTCTAACAGGAATGCTGTGCAGGTGTGCATACATGTGATGAAACTGCACCAAGCCATCCCCCTGGAGCCATGTTTCCCATGAGGTTTTAGGCCTTTCCTGACACTGGATGTTGTCCAACTCTTAATTTCTAAAGGGTAATGTTATTCCCTGGGGAATTCTGGTACTACTGGCTTCTCTTGTCTATATCGTGAAAAGCAGGGGGAGGCCTTGCTGAGAAATGCTGGTGACTAAATGGAGCCTTGCGGGGAAGGAGGGAGAAATTCCCATGAAGGGCACAGACTTTGGGATCTCTCTACAGATCTCGTGTGTGCAAGTTCACTCTTTTGGTGTGTTCAGCCCAAAGATACTTGTATGTTTGTGAACAATTAAGAAAGCAGGATTGGAATTCCCAACTTTCAAAATGAAATGAAGTTGCCTATGCCTTGCATTGTAGCCTTGGCTATAATGTCCCATTAGTGAGGAGAATGTCCAAACACCACCCAGGTGTCAACCGTTCCACTACCTTTTTTGTTGCCATTATCATCCTTCTCCTCCTCCTGTTCTTCGGTGAGCTCTGCGGGTCCTTTGATGGCAGGCTGCACAATCTGGAGTTCATACCTGGAAACCAGAAGACTCCAGTTTGAATAAGAGCTCCATATTTGCTTTGCACCTTGTGTTAATAATCTGGTCACAAAGATATTAGGGAGCTAATGTAAAATTTCTGGTAAGAGAGCAGAATATGCAGCATTACTCTAGACTATATCCAGAAACTGTGAGATGCATCATAGAGGTCCACTGCTGATTAGTTCTGAATAACTTCCTGAGAGGACTTCACAAGCCCTGGCAAGACAGCACAACCAGACGCAAGCTGAGAAGGTCCTGGCTTGGTCAGCCAGGGGCTGCTGAACCCAACATACTCACTGTGGGAAGACAATGACACTGCCAGAGCGGATCTGGGAAGCCACAGTCTCAGTGCCTGACAGGACTGAATCCCTCATCTCTGGCATCTGCAATAGAGACAGAGACATGTGAGATGATGCCAAGGAAATTGTCTTCTTGCTCACAGAGGCAGCAAGCCACTCTCCTGCTCCTGTCCCTCTGAAACCCTGTCACCAAGTGCTCCTTCATTAACAATAATAACAGTAATAGCAAAGAGAAGCTGTTAAATAGATAATTTGGAATGGGTAGTAGCATCACCAGGCTTTTTTCTGAGGGCAAGAATCATGAGATTCAGTCAGGAGGCCCATTCTTTTCTAATGGAGAAGTCCAAGAAGGCAAGCAGATTTGATTAGCTGGGGTTTCTGGGTGTTGGCTTTTGTCTTTTGGCTTGTTGTGACTGTTCCTGAATGGAGAACAAAGGACTCAGATATGGGCTTAACCCCAAGTCTCTCCTAGGATGCAAATGACTGCATCTGCAGCTTGGAGTTACAGAGAGGCATAGTCCTTCCTTTTCCTTTGCACAGTTGTTAAGACCTGGGAGTGCCAAATATCTGAGGGGGTCCAGATCTTGGACGGGGACCTACTGGAGCAAAGGCCCAGAAAACATGCTGACAAGACCCCAGAGAGTGAGCCAGGTGGGAGAGACAGAGCTGGGAACCAGGGCTGTGCTGCAGCCTGGCTGCACGTCTTGGGGTAAATCATTCCTCCCTCAGAGGGAATGAGGAGCTCATGTCTGCCGGTGCCTCTGGGTCTCGCCCAAGGCAAGAAGCAGCAGTGAAAGACATGCTGGACAGGGAGAAGGTGAGGGGGGCATGATGAGTTCTCCTGACACAAGAACTCAGGGCTGTCCCATGAAATGATTAGGCATGCATTTTCTAACAGGGGCTCAGAAATGTTTGTGTGTAGCAGATGGTGAAATTGCCAAACTCACTACCTCAGAATCCCAAACATGGCCAAAGCAGAAACTCATTAATAAGCAGCAAGGTCACCTGATGCTGTTAACTCAGAATGGCACCAGCCCAAATAGCTTTTCTGCTTTTGAAAAGCCCACCAGCTTTTCTGCTGGTGCCCAAAGAGCTTTTTCTTAGGCTCTTTCCCTTAGGCTTTTTCTTGGGGATGGGAGTGGGCTCACGGGGTTTTTGATTGGACCCAGTACAGCTTTTCTTACATCCTTCTGCTGCCAAGACCTCTGAATGTGAGAGAAGGCCTTTACAGAGAGCTATAGTCCATGACTAGCCCCAGAAGCTAGACCTCTTTTGGAAAGAGGAGCTATGAGTTCCCTTGTCCTTTAAGAGAAGTGCAAAAGAACTCCAAGTAGTACTAGAAAAATGGAAATCTTACTCCAAGAAGAGCTTCTAGCATCTTTTCAGTCCCATTCAGCCTTTTCAGAAAGTCTTTATAAAATCTTATTTTCACATCTTTTCCCTGGACAACAAGCATGCCGACGTCATTTAAAACAAAGGCAACATTCTTGCCATTCTCTATGCAGAGAGAGAAAAGACGCATGGTCTTTTCTATGCAACCCTCCACTGTCCTCTGAGAAACGGAGATGTCTGAGGCAATCCGAGCATACTGCAGTTGCTCAATGTGGTTATGATCTGGAAAATAGTGCAAGAGGAAGAAAGCGTTACTGAAATGCTAAACAGAATAAACTAAAGAGTCAGCATCTGCTAGGACTAGAGGTGATACAGAGTATAGGTTGGTTGGTACCTCTGGTAATTTCCCTGAAAGTAAGTGCTGTAATCCCTTCCTGGAGGAAGTTCAAAGCTCTCTTACAATTGAGATGCCAAGGGGACAGCAATGATTTCTTCAACACAGAAATAGGAAGAAAGCCTCTCAGCCCTGTGGTACGAACAGTACACAGGACAGCACGACAAGCAGGGAGGATGGAGACGGTCCCCATGACAAGGGGGAGGATGCTTGCCCATTGCATCTCTTCTCTCAGGCCATATACTCTGGGTTTGAAGAAGATTAGCCATGCCATGTCAAATGGCTGGAATGAAGAAGGAAAACAGCAGGACTTCACAACAGCCCTTAGAATTCCTCTCCCCTCTCCCCTCCCCACCCCCCCAAGTTTATCTGCAAATGTCTCCACTGTTTGTGTCAGTGTCCTCTCCCCAGGGGACACCAGGCTGATGGTCACAGCAGAGAGAAGGTGGGGTGCTTTGAAAGGAGAGGATCGCTCCAGACACAGCTGCAAGAGTGAGCAAAGGGGTTTTTCTTCTTACCAGGAATATCTTTGTTGTCATACGGGAGATCATAAGCCTTTGCAATAGCCCTTGAAAGACGAAACACTGGTCTCTCAACAACCACCAGGTCATTCTTTCTATTCTGTACTCGCTCTCTAACAACAGCAAATGTCCCCAGTCCAGCAATTCTGACAGGCTGAAAAGAAAGAGAAAGTCTAATACGAAGCATTCTTGTGATGGAAAAACTGACTGAGGTTGTACCTGACCTGGGCACTTTGGAGAGCTTTGGCAAAGGCCTACAGAGTCTGGAGTTTTTCCTCTTCCTCTTCTTCACCCTCTAAGAACTGTTTGGTGTAGTAAAAGCTGAGCAATTATCCATTGACTAGAGGAGACCTAAGGGCCTTTCCGCTCTCTCTGCAGGGACTAGAGAAGCTCCAGAAAGTGTCCATCACTTTCTGAAACTGCGCTTGGACTTCCACTTTTATCTCCATTGACAGGGAAGCTGGTCTGTGGCACGTTAGTCAACCACAGTGTCCTTCTGGGGCATTTTCTGGCTTCCAAAGGACAGAAAGAATCATGGCACTGCATGACATGGGGATATTAAGAGGACTGAAGCCATCAGGGTATGAGGGGAGGAACAGGAGGCAAGTCCCACCTGGTACAGCATGAGCTGTAGACTAAGGTAATAGGATGTACAAGTCCAGATGTTATTGAACTCTGCAAAGCAAATGATAGATACGTCAGGCTCTGAGTCAGCAAGCTCATAACCACTCAGTGCACTTCCAACCAAGAAAGGCAGCAGACGCAAGTGTAGCCAAGCACCCCCCCACCAACCCCAAAGAAATGCCTCTTTGACAGGAACTTCACAGCTGAGGTCTTGACTGACTTCAGACTAAAATCTTGATTATGACCACAGGAAAGGTCTGGAGCTGAAAGGGAGACCTCAGAAGTGTTTTCACCCAGGGGATCCTGTCTTCTCACATCCGCAGTGGGAAGGCATCTCTGAGTCCAAAGCCTGCTCTGCCAATTTGGAGGTGCAAGGAGAGCCGGTGTGGAGAAACCAGAGGCAGTGGCTAGCGGACAAGAAGCCAAGCTGAGTTGATGAAAAGTCAAAGGCTTCATTTCTAAAGCGTGCAGTGTGGCATTCGATGACATGGACCACAAGAAGAATGGTGCAAAAAAGCCTGTATTGAAAACACAATGGCTGGTTATATAGCCATCAGCTCAGCCACTCCTCCAAGTATCTTCTTGGCATTGTGGCATCTTGTGATAGGTGGGTAAGGTGTCTTCTGATGCCTAGCAGGCGGGCAGGACAGGCCAGCAGGACAGGCCCACCGCAGCTGCTGACACGTAGGCAGGAAGGCACACCGTGACTGCTGACACAGGCAGGAAGACACATGATCACTGGCAACTTCATAGTTACCAGATCATTACTTTCTGCCTTAGAGATCCTCTGCTGTCCTACACAGCATCACTCAATCTTGGTCCCCAACATATCCCCTCTTTTTATTTATTAAACTCAAAGCTTGTCAGGTAGGGGAGACAGATAACAAGGATTAGAGATCTTACCAAGATTACCAATTCACACGTCGGTGCCTTCTTAACTTATGCCCCAAGCCTAACGTCCAATCCTATCCCTTAAAAGGCTTCCACTCTAATTCTATCTAATCCACAACTTATCAGTGCACTTATAGTCTATCCATAACTTATCAGTGCAGTTATATTCTATCTATAACTTATCCTATATTCTATCTATATCTTATCAGCCTATATTCTATCTATATCTCATCAATGCAATAAGCCTCTGCAAATCAACAGCGATCCTGCACAAGGCAGACAAACACCGCCGAAAATACCCCAAGATGGGTTCATCTCAACTGGCTCCCAGCCCTCACCTGGCATCCCGAGGAACACACCAACAGGTCGAATCAGTCGTACAGGTATCCAGTGAAGTCCGTTACCTGTGGAAACACAAGCGTAACCTTTCCCCCACGTTATTAGATCCACCGGTTCACTCCACTGACCTGTCTCCAGGTCCCTGTAGCGATCTCGAGGTTGTTCTCGCCCTGTAGGACATGAGAGATGCTTATTAACTGCACTCTGGTCCGTATATCGGTTTAAGAAGTTAAGAACATACAGAGCCTTCCAGAGTTGCTCTTGTGGGGAAGCGCCAGGGCTATTTCCCCTTTTTTGTTTCTCAAGCTTTTCTTTCAGGGTACGATGGGTACGTTCCACTATTGCCTGGCCAGTTGGGGAATGGGGAATTCCGGTCACATGAGTGACCCCCCAAGCTTGAAGAAATGCCCGTGTTCGTTGTGCCGTGTATGCGGGACCATTGTCAGTCTTAATTTGAGCAGGAACCCCCATTACGGCGAAACAGGCAAGCCAGTGATGACAAACATCACGGCTCTTCTCCCCAACATGGGCAGTAGCGACAGCGTAATGGGAAAAGGTATCTACAGAGACGTGAACATACTTCAGTCTTCCAAACGAGGGATAATGGGTAACACTATCTGTGTAGAACCCTTGACATGCAGTTGAAGTCCTGCTTGGCCAGTGCGATAGAGATACTAGCCGGATCTTGCGCCAAAAGGCTTTGCAAACGATGGCGCCCTTTCTGAATAAGCAGCACCATCATCTCTATCCCAGTGGTCACGGTCCTCGAGAAAGCATGTGCTAGAAACACCCACTCCAGAATTCTTAAGGGATCAATGTCACCTGAAACCCATTGGCATAAGAGAGCGTAAGGTTGAAAGACACTATAAATCAGAATCAGGCGAACTGGAAACATTGGAGAGATGCGATGAATCTGTCGATTTTGAATAGCTGCGGACACCCGTTGTAGGGCGTGCAGTGCTTCAGGAGTTAATGTTCGGGATGATGCTAAGTCTGACTCTCCCTTTAGCAGAGCAAAGAGAGGGGCTAGATCCTGTGTGGTAATGCCAAGATAAGGTCGCACCCAGTTAATGGTGCCAAGTAGTTTCTGCAAGTCATTTAGGGTTTTAGTATCAGATGCTAGCCGCAAAGGCTGCGGCAGAATAGCAGTGTCTGTAATTTTCCACCCTAAATACTTCCAAGGCGCTTGCACTTGGACCTTTTCCTCGGCTATACACAGACCATTAGCACTCAAAGATTTCCGCAACTCTTTGACTACCGTTTGAACAGCATCCCTCGAGGATGCGGAGATCAAAATATCATCCACATAGTGATAAATTAAAGCATTGGGATATGCTCTGCGAATAGGGAGGATAGCTCGAGCCACAAACATTTGGCATATTGTCGGACTACTTAGCATCCCCTGAGGCAATACCGTCCAGTGAAAGCAAAGTGTAGACTCCTGATTGTTGATCGCTGGAACCGTAAATGCAAATCATGGTGCATCTGCTGGATGTAACGGTATAGTGAAAAAACAACCCTTAAGATCAATAACAACAAGAGGCCATGATTCAGGTAACATTGCTGGTGGCGGGATCCCAGGTTGGAGTGTCCCCATAGGTTAACCCTCGGCGATAGCTTGAAATCAGTTCATGGTGTAAGCTGACTGGAGGCCGTAATCCTCAACCGAGTTCCTGACTCCTTTCACCGCCTCATAAGGCAGCTGCTCCCATGCAGTGGGTTGCCCTGCCTGCTATCGCCCCGGGAGGGCGTGGAGAATGTCCGAGTCTCCGCTTCGCAGCGCCTCCTGGCGGCAAAGCTCTAGCGCACCACAGCACTGCGCTAGCGCTGGCGTCGGGCCAACAGCTCTTCCCCAGGAAGCCGGGACGGCGGAGGGGGGCTGCGGGCGGTCCGCGTTCGTGGGCAGCCCCGCCTCTTGAGGGGAGGGCGGTCCCGGGGGGCGGTGCCAGGCGGGGGGTGGTTCCGGAGGGGCCGTGGGCTGGACACAGCAGTGCGTAGTAGGGGGTGGATGAAAGTCCGCCTCCTGGTCCAGATCATTCGACCCTGAATTAAATGAGTCGTCACACTCGGAGTCCGGTCCGGGTATTATCGAGGACCTTACGGTGCTCTCACCGGCCGTTGCTGCGTAGGGCAAAAGTTCAGCCGCGTTTACTGCTTGCAAGCAGAGGAGGGCGGAAAAGACCTGTTGCCAAGTCACTAAAAGTTTCTTCGCCTTATCATCCCTCTGCCGCCGCAGCTCGTCCCCAATTTGTTCCCACACCGCAACGCTTAGCGTTCCCTCCTGCGGGAACCAGGGACAGTTATCCCGAGTCCACACTAACAGAGTCATTAGCGAATGCTGGGCAACATTCTGAAACCCATGAGTCTTTAAGACTTTCTGTAATACTTCCATATAACTTCTCTGATCCCTTGTAAGAGATTGCCCCATAGTTCCCAGCTGCTCACCTGCCGTTCCGTGGTGGTGATGGGAGCGCTCAACTATCAACCGTCCTGACGTTCAGCTGGGCTATGCCACCGGATTTATTGGTTCTGTCTTTCCTGCTTCATTCTTCAGTACTTCCATTCTGAAGTTCCTTGACTCTATTTTTCAGGCTTCTGTTTTTGGATTCGGGCGCCATTTGTGGCATACGACGACACGGACCTCAACAAGTATAGTGCAAAAAGCCTTTCTTGAAAACACAGTGGCTGGTTATATAGCCATCAGCTCAGCCACTCCTCCAAGTATCTGCTTGGCATTGTGGCGTCTTGTGATAGGTGGGTAAGGTGTCTTCTGATGCCTAGCAGGCGGGCAGGACAGGCCAGCAGGACAGGCCCACCGCAGCTGCTGACACGTAGGCAGGAAGGCACACCATGACTGCTGACACATAGGCAGGAAGACACATGATCAGTGGCAACTCACGTGCACACATTCGGGGCACAAATCATAGTTACCACTTCATTACTTTCTGCCTTAAAGATTCTCCGCTGTCTTACACAGCATCATTCAATCTTGGTCCCCAACACCCTGCACCCAAGCTTTTGCAACTCGGGAATCACTCAACATCACCTTGACAGGGTCAGTGCTTCTGCTAGAAAACCCGGGGGGCGGCTGGGCAGACTTAGCTCTGCTGCTCCACCACAGCCCACAAATCCCAAACCTACCAGAGGACAGGAAAAATGGAGGAAGCTCCCTGCCCTTCCTTTCTCTTTCCTGCCCTTCCCAAAGGTGATGTTGCCCTCATCACCAGGGCCGCCAACACTCACCCCTCTCTCGGAGAGACACGTCCAGGCCAATACCTTCTTGCCAGGACTACAAGCCGTCACTTAACTAAACCACAGGTGTCCCAGCTCTTCAAAGGACACAGTGCTATGGAAAATCATGCTCGCCAGCCACCATAACAGGGTCTGACCCTAGGTTCCCGCTGAGAAGTTCAGAGCCAAATCAGAGCAAATTCAATACAATTTAATGATGCATGTGCAGCAATTGCAGCTCGAGCTGGCTGCCTCCCAAGAGGCACCCCAAACAAAGAAATCCCTGGGCAATTATACCCTCACAAGCTAATCTCCCCACACCCCATGCAAAGCTTCAGACCAATCACCATATCTGGCTCTGGGGGCTTCGTGTTCTTCGGTGGCTCCCACTGCTGTCTCTAGGCAGCCTGGTTTGCCTTATCTTTATTGTGGCGGCTTCTGCTGATGGACTTAGCTTCCTCGTAAGCTTCCTTATCTTTCCACCTTGTACCGGCCTTAGGGCCCTTCCTTACTGGACTAGCTGACAGTTCCTCATGTTATCTGAATGCAGCCTAAGGCTTCAGCAAATTTAGCTACTCATGCTAAGCAAGGTTTATATAAGTTGTGCTAAGCTGTTACCTCTAGACAGTTCCAGCTCAATATTCTTTAACAGTCCTCCCTTTGTTTCTGGTAAGCATCCCTGCTAATCCTTTAGACAAGAGTTCTCAAAGGCTGTCAAGGCATACCATCACTTTCCATAATCTTATGTATAATATGATCATAAGTAATAGGCATAACATGGTTAAACTTAACACAACTACTCCTGGGTACAACACGTGAGTATGAATCCCTGTTGCAGTTGGTGATCATCCCAGAGGAGTTTCCCAACCATGATGTGCTCCGTCCTGCTTCACCCTTTCCAAGACGTCCTGTATCTCCTCTGTATCATGATGAGTGGTGATTAGAGCTTTTTGTCCATTGTTTCGGATGCATTCGAGCAGCTGACGCAGCTCATCACGTTGCGGTAGTTTCTTCACCAATGTAAGATTCATTCCGATGGGGGTAAGCAGTCAAGCTTGACTCAGTGTGTAATTAGATTGTAACAATGGATAAGATGTACCAGGAGCTGAAGAACTAAGTTACCAACGCAACTATTTGAGTGATTACATGTCTTTACAGCAATGTCCACTATGAATATAAGACTACAAAGGGTTCTCATACATACACAGCCTTTCCCAATATATACAAGTACAGTCTAACTTTAACAGCAAACTTGGAACATAGTATGACAGTATATGGCCTGTCCCATTTGGGTTTTAACTTGGATTTTCATAAAAATACTTTAACTAAAACTTCATCCCCAGGCTGTGTAACAGGCACTTGTATTTCAGGTGGTGGGGACTGATACCACTGAGCATATTTTTTAAGATTTTCAAACCTTTTTTGCATACTTAGATCACACTGACTTAGTCGTTCATTTCCGTCTAACAGGCTGCTCTTAGCTGGAATAGAAGTCCCTCGTATAGCTAAAGGTCTCCCACAGAGAATTTCAGCTGGTGGTAGTCCTGCGGGTTGTTGTGGAGCATTTCGTACATCCCACAGAGCTAAGTTTAGGGCTTCTGGCCATGTTAGGCCACTGTGTGTGCATACCTTTGCGATTCTTTCGTCTAATGTCCTGTTCTTCTTTTTGCAGCCACGTATATTCCTGCACTGGCCCAGACTTTCTGTACTTGCCTAGCTACCGCCTCTGCTCCCCCATGAGTTTTCTCGTGAAACCACCTAGCTGTAGGAACTGCATTTTGGGGAGAGGCAGAATTGGTTTTCCCCTAATTGTCCATATTCCATCATCATCTGTCCACTGTTCCGGATGCGCTCTAGCAGTCGATGCAAACCATCCTGTTGTAGTAGTTTCCTTACCAGGGTGAGATTCATCCCAATGGGGGTAGGTAGTAAATTTTGAATTAATGTATAACTAGATTGTAACAATTGATAAGACGTGATAGGAGCTGAATAATTAAAATCACATCCCATGATTTTGGTAAAGTTAAAATTACAGATATTTGAATGATTACTTATATCTACTACAATGCCATCTATAACTACAAGACTGCAAAAGGTTCTCATACATACACATCCTCTCCCAATATATACAAGTATAGTTTCAGCTGTTTCATCAGGGTGTATTTCAAAATGACAAACATTTTGCTCAGCGTCAAGACAAATGTCTTGGGCTTTGATAGTATTACTTTCACAAATAAACCCTTGCTGTTCCTGTACAATACATGCGCTAACGTCCACAGTTTGCCATTTATTTCTATTTCGTTGGGCCCATACTCTATGTTCCAATGGATAGAGTATAGCTCCATTGTGATTTAATCCTAACGCAATGATTGGATATATTGTGTATGTTGAAGCATTACGTATTGTTAAAACAAAGGCTGTGGCCTTAGTGTTGATAGGATCATAAGTAAAATTGACCAGATACCACCAGGATTGGAATTCCTTTTCAAATTCAGTCGCATTATCCCAAATTACCTTTCGAATTTCAGTGGGTAAAGTGCCCTCTTCCCCTTCCCTTATAATCGCTGCTACCATAGATTGCATCCACAGTTGAGCTTGGATGCAACTGAGGGCCAGGGAAATATTAATTTGGGCTTCCCCAAGTGCATCCACTATCAATTGGTGATCTTTTTCATTCATTTTTTCCCACTGAGGTAATATCTCGGATGAAAGCCACTGGTTAGTTCCTAGTGCTAATAGAGAAGACCTCAATGGATGTTTTAATCTGTATAAGTCACTTGTTGTTGTGCTCAGTTTATTTACGAGTACTTCAGCATCTATACTGTTCAGGACTCCTAATCCTGTTCCTATGATACCAGTCACATCTCTCTTTGTTCGTTTTGGAGAGGTGAGGGTTCGCCTATGTAACCACGCCGTCCATCCCACATAGGATGTACCGAAGAATGGTGAACAGGTCGGTTTGATTGTAGAGATATTAATTTGCATTAATAGCTCTACTCGTTTGAGAGACCATGATGGATTAAATAATACTCGTTGTTGGCCTGTATTTCTAATCACATACGGTCCAATTTCAAAGATTTGTGGGGATAAGGTTTTCTTCCTCTTCATGGTAACAGAGTTATTTATATTGGTGAAAATAATTGTAGTCAGGGTAGGTATTGCTGTACTGGACTCAATAATGTCTATTTTAAATTTAAATGATAGTCCCACATTGTGGTGAGCCCACAGGCAAACTATAAGAACAGGCTGTTCTAAGGTAAAATTGTACCAACAATCCAGTTTTTCAGTGGCACAAATTTTCCTTTCTTTTTCGTTTGATTTGATTTTAGTGTGAGAGATTTGAGTCGCCTTCTCATGGGTGGACCCGTTGATCACTCGACACCCTATCTTTATTTCCTTTCCTGTCCTTCCCAGGAGTTGGGGAAGTTGGTTAGTATTATCCCAGCTCCATTCATTTTCTGAGTATACTTCAGTTCCATGCATGACCAGGGTTAAGAGGTTTAAGTTTTTAGCAGAATTTAATCCCATACTTCCAGTATACTTAACACAGGCCTGGGACCACGGCCACTCTGAGGTTCTTTGACCACAGGTTAGGGAAAGTAGTATTGCCAGGGTTTGAAACAGCAACATGAGCACGGCACTTCTGCCTGCCATCCTGCAGGGCGCAGTAAAGGAAAAGAGATTTGTGTTAGTGAGAGAGTCCGAACAGATTACCCTGGGGAAGTGGTGTATCCCATCGAGCTTTACGTGGTTGTCTTCATTGTTCTGCTGCAACCTCTGCTGTGCTTGCTTCTTGGACTGCCACTCGTTTCACGTGAGAGTGGTGAATCCAATTCTCTTTCCCTAGAATGTTAACAGCGTAGTAAGAACTTAACAATACAGTATAGGGTCCTTCCCATTTTGGTTCTAATTTTGTTTTTCGCGAGAATACCTTTATCAACACTTTATCTGCAGGCTGTATATCATGTGCCTGAATGTCTGACGGCACCGGCTGAAACCACTGAGCCTGATTTTGCAAAGTCTGAAACCGTTCTTGTAAGGCTAGTACATATTGTGTTACTCGTTCATCTCCATCTAATAGGCTGGTCTTAGCAGGGATATAAGTCCCTGGTATCGCTAAATGTCTCCCAAAAAGAATTTCTGCTGGTGTTAGTCCTATGGGTTGCCGTGGAGAATTTCGAACATCCCATAGAGCTAAGTTTAATGCCTCTGGCCATTTCAGGCTAGCATGTGTGCATATTCTTGCTATTTTCTCTTTTAATGTTCTATTCATTCTTTCTACTTGTCCTGAAGATTGTGGGTGATAAGGAGTATGTAGGTTTCTTTTTATTCCTAATGATTTATATAACTGATTGATTATGCTTGCTGTAAAATGGGCACCCCTATCTGAATCAGTGGTTTCTGGGACCCCATATCTGGGTATGATTTCTTTCAGTAAGGCTTTTACCACTCCCCCTGTGTCGGCCTTTCTTGTTGGGAAAGCTTCTACCCAGCCTGATAACTGATCTCCTGTCACTAACAAGTGTTTGTACCCATAGACAGATGGCATATCCGCATAATCTATTTGCAGCTTCTGGAAAGGGAAGTAAGCCCATGGTCGCCCCCCCTAAATCTGAGCTTGGCTTGTTATTTGAAAACTTCTGGCAGGTCGGGCAGCTATTCGTTATTCTTTTAGCAGCTGCATAAATTCCTGGAGCAGCCCATACTTTCTGTACCTGTTTAGCTATTGCCTCGGCTCCCCCGTGAGCTGTATCGTGAAACCACCTAGCTATAGTAATTAAATATTTTTTTGGTAGAATTGTTTTTTCCCCAATTGTCTATATTCCATCATCATTTTGTTTTGCTTCCCACTGCTCCCATTGTTTTTTCTCTTCCACTGAGCAGTCTTTTTCATACATAGTTTTGGGGTCTATTAAGTTTGGCCACTCACTTTGGTCCATCCTTGGAACTGCCCCCATACATTCTCTCAGAGGTTGTCGAGCTGCAGCCCTCGCAGCAGCGTCGGCTAAAGCATTTCCTCTGCTAATGTCTGTAGTGTCTTTAGTATGGGCTGGGCAGTGTATTACAGCAATTTCTTTGGGCAGTTGAACTGCTTCCAGCAAATTACGTATTTCTTCTCCATTAGCTAATTTCTTTCCTGATGACGAAAAGAATCCTCGTTCTTTCCATAACATCCCTGTTGCATGACACACTCCAAATGCATATTTAGAGTCGGTATAGATATTTACCCACAAGCTCTTACCTATTTTTGCTGCTTGGGTCAATGCTATTAATTCTGCTCCTTGAGCACTTACTGATGGAGACAAAGGATTGGCCTCGAGTACCTCAAAGACGTTAGTGACAGCATAGCCGGAGTGACGTCTTCCGTCCAAATAATAGGATGATCCATCTGTAAACAGAACTAAGTCCGGGTTCTCCAAAGGTTCATCTTTAAGGTCCTCCTGGGGCTTGCTCGAGCTGACGACCACCTGCTCACAGGAACGATGTGGCTCTCCGTCCTCCGGTAGAGGCAATAGCATTGCTGGATTCAAAATATTGCATCTTTTTAAAGTCACATTATCTGCATGCAGTATTATCAGTTCATAGCGGTGAGCTCTCTGTGGGGATAGTGCTTGAGTTGCCTATTGTTTCATTAACAGTTCTACTTCATGTGGCACATACACAGTTAATGAGTGACCCAAAACTACAGGTGGTGTTTTTTCAATAAGAGCTGCAGTAGCTGCTATTGCTCTGATGCATCCTGGAGTGCCTTTAGCTACCTCATCTAGCTGCGTGGAGTAATAGGCCACTGGTCTACGGTGAGGGCCTAGTTTTTGGGTGAGTACCCCACTTGCTACTCCCTGTCGCTCATGGACAAATAATGCAAATAGTTTGCTGTAATCTGGTAACCCTAGAGCAGGGGCTGAAACCAACGCTTTTTTCACAGATGTAAAAGCTTTCTCCCTCTCTGGGCCCCAGGCCAAAGGCTCTATCTCCTCCTTTTTTGTTGCCTGTACCAGAGGTTTAGTAAATTCTGCTAACCCAGGAATCCACGGTCGGCAGAATCCTACAGCTCCTAAAAATCCCCTAAGCTGTTTTTTTGTTACAGGACGAGGCATATCAAGAATTGTCTTTACTCGTTCTGCATCAACTCACCTGTGTCCTTCTTTTAAGATAAAACCCAAATATTTTACCTCTCTTTGACACAGCTGGAGTTTAGACAGAGATGCTCGATGCCCTTTTTCTGCAAGAGCGTTACATAGAAAAACAATATCTTTTAAACATGTCTCATAATCTTTACTTGCTAATAACAAATTATCTGCATATTGTATTAATACAGAATGTCCTGGAAGTTCGATATCTGAGAGATCATTTTTAAGTATACGCGAAAAAATAGTCGGAGACCCAGTAAATCCCTGTGGCAGCCTCGTCCAAGTTAATTGTTGTCCCTTCCAAGTGAAAGCAAAGAGATCTTGGCTATCTTCAGCTATCGGTATACTAAAAAAGGCTGCTGTTAGGTCAATCACAGTAAAACAAGTTGCCCAATGGGGTATTTGTAGTAAAATGGTTGATGGGTCGGGGACTACTGGATGTGGAGCAACTGCATGTTGGTTTATAGCCCTTAAGTCTTGTACAAAGCGATACTCTGGATCACCATCAGCATCTTGCCTGTTCTTTTTAACTGGCAGAATTGGGGTGTTATACGGGGATTCACAGACTCTAAGGATACCCAGTTTCAGATAATGATCAATTTGTTTTTGGATACTCTTCTCTGCTTCCTTTGGGATAGGGTATTGTTTAACTGCAGGAGGCAATCCCCCCTTTGTTTTTATCGAGACTGGACTAGCTGATTTCAGTAGTCCCACATCCATCCCTGAAGAGCTCCATAATTTTTTAGAAACTGATTCTAAACCTGTTGGAATTTGCAGATTAGTTGACTCTGGTTCTGGTGTCTTAGCCAGAACACATGAACCCATAATTATTAGCTTTATCCCTTCCGGCTGTAAGCAGATCTGAGTATCCAAGGCTTGCAGAAGATCTCTCCCCAAAAGGCATATAGGTGTGTCTGTGGAAATTATAAAACATCCCCACACTGTTTTACCCCCAATAGTGAGCAATAAGGGCTTAGATAACATTTGTTCGCCCTTTCCTGTCACTCCTTGCATCACTATTTTATCTGATGACTTGCATCCTTTAGGCTCAAAATTTAAAAGGGAAAGGGTGGCTCCAGTATCCACTAGAAAGGGAACTTCTAAACCGTCTATATTTGCCATTACGTGGCCCTCAAAATCCAAATCTACATCCCATACATTTACTCCAATTTCCACAGTATTTTCTGAGTCTCCTGTTTCCTGTCATTGTGGATTGACTGGGAATCGCCTGGTCTCCTCCTTAGTGTTTGATAGTCTCAAGCCGGTTCCTCTGTTCCTAACTACACAGGGCCTCACTGGGCATTCCCGCTGCCAGTGTCCTTGTTCCCCGCAATAATAACAAACATCATTAACTCCTGATTGTACAGCACGTTCACCTTGACTCCATCTATCTCTCCGGGCTCTTCCACGTCCCCTCCCCCTGGGTCCTTTAAATCCGTCTCTTAACACAGCTGCTAACACACTAACTTCCTCTCTTTTTTGCTGTCTCTTTTCTTTTGCCCTCTCCTCCTCTCGACTATTATACACAAATGTGGCTAAACGTAGTATTTCGTCCATCTGCTTTCCTGGCCAGTCAGGAACATGTTTGGAAAAATACTTTTTAATGTCCGGGGCTGCCTGGTCTACAAATGTAGAAATCATTAGCGGCCTGTTAGCCTCGGCTTCTGGGTCTAGTCCTCCCCCATACACTCTGACTTGCTTAATTAGCCTAGCAAAGAAAGCCGAGGGGTGTTCCTCTGCCTGTTGCTGACACTCCCTTACTTTAGACCAGTTTGCAGTCTTTTGTCCTGCCAAATGTATAGCTTCTTCTAAGCCCTCTCTGGCTAATTGCAACTGCCTGTAATCTGCATCTACATTATGATTCCACCCGGGGTCCACAGCTGGCCAGGCTGTTCGAGCAGCCCCGACACCCCTCTCTGCTGCCCAACGGCGGTTTGCATCCAAAATTGAGCACCTTTCATCTGGAGTGAACGCAGATTCAAGGAGCGTTTGTACATCTCCCCAGGTAGGGTCATACGCCCGCACAATTCCCCTTAGGATTTGTAACACTCTTTCTGGATCGTCCCTAAGTCTGGGGAGCCCTTGACTCCTTATAATTCAATCTTGGGGTCTCCAGGGACGGTAGACTCGTGTAGTGGCGACCCGAGGTACCCCTTCCGGATCGGGTGGGGCCGCTCCTGGCACAGGAACGACTTCCAGAGGAGCTTGAAGGGCGGGGGCGGAAGGCAAGGGGGCGTATAGGGAAGCTGAAGCAGGGGGTGGCGCATGGGGTGGAATAACTGCCACAGGCGTTTCAGCAGCTGCGGTACTTACAGCATTCTGAGGAAAGAGTCTCTCTTTCCTAGGCGCCTCTTTTCGTCTAGCAAATGCCCAGTCGTCCCATACATACCAGTAATCCATTTGTCTGGGGAACCTATCCTCCAAATGATGACGCAGGAAAGTTAGCTCCTGGTAACCGAAGGCCCCCTGGGGCGGCCATCGCTCTGCCAGATTACCTTCCAACTTTTCTGGTTGTTGCTCAGAAATCAGCCGCTCAAGTCTGCCTGTAGTGCACTCCTACCCCTTGGGAGTTCTACTAAGCTCACTTGCCACCTGGAAATCCATATTGCTCCTGATGTTAGTGCTGACAAGTTAGCTGATCTTTCACTGCATGATTTGATGGTGAAAGGTATATCTGGTTTGGTAATGTCCATCTCTACCTCTAGATTGTTGTTCTGACTGTCTAGACCATCTCCCGGCACGCTGGGCAGGTGATGAATGAAAACAGCAGGTTTATTGGCCTAGCACGAATCTTAAGTTTACCTCTTTCTAGGATGAATACCAGTGATGCTCCGTCATCTTTCAAACACAGAGAAGTTGCAGATCAGTGGTGTCAGTAACACACCTCCTGATTTAGTTAAGCAGCTTCCCTATGGTAGTGGTATGTTTGTGTTCCTCAGCACTCCATGGTGTTAGTCTGAGGCACCCTCAGTTCCTCTGTTTCGCTCCCAAGGCAGTGAGGCATTGAGGCAAGCAGAGGAGGCTCCACAGCTGGCTGTCCAGAAAAGGGAACCCATAAGGCTGTGGAAAGCTATGTCCACACTTTGCCATGTGATGCTACACGAGGACTGCCATGTTAGGGACAAAGTAGATGCTGCAGTCAAACAAGACATGCTGTTTGAGGCCAGAGCCTTTCCAAGCCTGGGTTATCTTCCTGAAGCTGGACTTTAGCCCCGAGCAGGGCAATCTGTATTGCCTTGACTCCCATTAGAAGCTCATGTTTCTTCTAGCTCTCTCCTGGGGCACAGAACAGGCCATGAGGAGAGACCCTTTTCATTGGGTCTGAAAGCCCCATCCTGCACAAGCTCGAGTGACACCGCTCCGCTTTGAGCTCAGTTGCTGAGGAAGGTATGGGGAGAAGAAACCTCCACGCACACACTCTTCATGCCAACCTCACAGTCCCTCCTGCACTACTGCAGTTGCAGCTCTCGACTCCTCCCCTCTCTGGGGCAAAGGAGCAGGAAAGAGAGGGATTTTCCTTAACCACGAAGAATGTGGCTCCAGCAGAAGAATTATGTAATGACCCTTTAAACTGCCCCCAGAGCAGGGACTGAAACACATTCCCTGTCTCAGAGCTGTCCTTTTCCTGACCCTGCAAAGCTCGCATATTGCTCAGTGCAGAGCAATGCACACCTTGCCAAGGACAGATGCACAACAATTTGGAGATTTGGTTTTATTCAACACAAGAACGCTTTGGCAGCACAGCTGGCAGTTGCTGGTTCACATTGTGCTGGACTGGCTCTCTAGCCCTGAGAAGTGAAAAGAAGTTCAGTTTTAGGTACAGAAAGAAAGCAAGGAAATACAGCAGGCCTAATGCAGGCCAGGTATTAATGGAGCCGCTTTGAGCAGCATTTCAGTGGTCTCTGTGATACGGCACAGGCACTCCTGCCCAAGCCAGTGAGAAGTCCCCAGTGCAACTAATCAGTCGGGGGCTGAGTCAAGTGGGAACTGAGTCAGGCAGTACCTGCGATGGAGTGAATAGGTATCAACCCCCAGGGCAAAGGGTCTTGGTGTCTGTACTCTGAGAGGGTAGGACAGGCTTGCCAGTCTGAAAATGGAGAGGCGAACGTTGGACAAATCCTTATGTCTTCAGCCACCTATGTCCAAAGTGGAAATCTTATTCTGAGTCATCAGCAACTTCCCCTTCAGTTAAGGACTGTCTGACCAAGGCCACAGACTCAAAAGTGTGCTGCTGTCCCTCCCACGGGAGGTGCCAGGAGAAGTCCCTCTAGGTGCTGCTGGAAGTGGAAGGAGAGAGGGACACCCCAGTGCAGCAGATAGCTCTTTACTCACTTGAGCCTCCTCTTCATGATCCCTCTGTCTACTGATCTCTCTTGTCTGTCCCTGCGTGACCTGCTCCACCAGAGATGTCACTGCTGCGAGCAATGCCTGCGTTTTCCTAGGAGAAATGTGCCTGCAAAAGCAGGGAGACACCCTCTGCCATGCTCTGGTTGAAACCTTCCTGCCTCTCACCTTCCCCAGGCCCTGCACACAGAGTCTCACTGGTGCCCACAGCACTCTTCAACGCAGGATGTGGTTTAGGCATTTGCTTTGGGCTGCAGAAAGGCACCTGGAGTTGGGGGCTCCTGACCCCAGGTCTCCCCATGGCGTGACAGCTCAGAGGAGAGCCATGGATCAGGGATTTGGATCCTTGACCCTGCAGATGGGTCAGTGCTACTCAGCTGCCCCAGGCCTTGGCACGACTTGCTCCATACTTACCTTTTTGGGGGTATCTCCAGTGAGTTGACACCCTCCTTCACTGAGGATGATTCGTCATCCTCTTTCCAGTTCCCCATCATTCCCTCTATGAGATCTGGGCTGGTCACCTTCCTCCTCATGCTGGCAGAAGGGATTTGCGTGGTGCCCCAAGAAACAGTGGGTTTCTGCAAAGGAAGGGAGAATCTCAGACAAGCATGCTGCAAAGACACAGGGCTGTTTGCCAGCGTACAGATCCCAGGAGTGAATTCTGGCCAGGATGCTGTGGCAGTAGAGGGGGAACCAGAAGAAGGACCTCCGCCTGCCCCAGGAGTTGGGATTTTGTTTTTTGTTGGTGGTGGGTTTGTTTTTTTTAAAGGAATTTCTAATCAAAAGCCCTCACAGTTTTTCAGAACTCTGTTTCACTTTCCATTTCATCCAGCACCTAGCCATAATATCTCAACAGATACAGTTTCTACCACCATGCAGGGGCAAAAAGTAGCATGCAGTTTAGATGGAAGTGTGGGCAGAGGCCATACCACTGATCAGCACTGAAGGCCTGTAGTGCTGCAAAGGCATGTTTACAACACTCCTTCTCAAATCTTTTTGTCCAGTGAAGTTAAAGACTTCATCCCTTGTGCATTGAGACAAGCAGAACTTTTTTTAATGTCAGCATGCTTGGAAGGAAATCCTAGTGCTTCGGTTAAAAACTAAACTTCCAGAAAATGTGCCTTCCTATTACGAATAATGTTCCTGATCATTCCAGTACAGTGAAGACTAAATAAAAGAACTAGCTGCCTTATAGGTAGTCTAGGTATGGCTCAGGTCATTGGACTGTGAACAGATGTGTCCAAATGCAAGTGCAGATACCTGAAACAGAGCTTGTCTGAGTTCGGGGGAGGGATGATCAGTGTATGTGCTCACCATGGCAGATTGCTGGCTTTGCCCTTTGGCTTTTTCTAACTACATCTCCCTTACAGTAATAAGCAGGCAAGCATGACAGATAGGAGTCACCTGCCCTGCAATTTTGCAGCAATGATGCCATGCTGACTTGGAGACCTTCAAAGCTCAGCTCTTCTGGAGGAGAGAAATGCTATTTTACTGAGTGTTTCACAAGGTTTCTGGTACCTGGGCCTTCCACAGATGTTCCCTTTCCCTTCTTGCTGTTGATGAAGGCGACCTTGTCCTTGCTGTCTTCAGGTACTTCTTACGTAAGGCTTCCCAGTGTTTACTTTGATCTTTCCTCACAGGGAGAGAGCAGAATTCCTGAAGGGTCACAGAAATGCAACAGTAGCAGTGGGAGTCTCATCTGTGCTTTGTGGGATTTTTTTAGTTCTCACCCTCTCTTCTGCCCCTTGTCTTTAGCCTTTCTATCAGCCATGTCTGCTCCTCACTTATAACAGGCACAACCAAAGCACAAACTGAACAATGATCTGAATAGAAATTATTTCCTACCCTAGAAAAGCCTGGCATTTTTATTTGCATTATGAACAGTGCCTTTTTATCTCCATTAAGAATGGTGCCAAGGAAGATGGTCTGATATGTTGCATAAGATGACGGGAGCAAAGAACACACTCCAAAAAGACAAACAACTGAACATACGTGGTTTAAAGGAAGCTCCAGAAGAAATCACTTAATGTTCAAATGAGTACAGATTAGCTATTTCAGACTCTGTAGCCATATAACGGTGCTTTTCTACAATGAATTATGAGACAAGAATTACATCACTGTCTATCAGGTACCTGTCCTGCTCTCTCATGACTGTCACAAATAGTTTGTGCAGGTTGGGGTCCAGCCACAGGAGTGTCATTGCCTTGGCTTTTCTTTTTCCTGCACATTCTCCACTTCAAAACAGCCAGCTCACTGCAGACACACAGCAAGAGGAGTTAGTGGGAGCACAGGGAAGATTTCCATCCTTTGCTCCCAGGCTGGGCTCCCCGCTCTGCAGCAGAAGGTGGCTCTACTGGGGAAGTGTGTGTTGGGAACAGCCCTTCTTTCCCCTGCTGCTGCTGGGGGTGGAAGCAAGGGCGTTGCCTGAGGGGAAACACCACCCATATCTGGATATATTTACCACTGCAGCTTATCTTCCCGATGCCTCTCTTCATGCCTGTGTCCCCTCCGACTTCGGTCAACCTGTCCCAGGATGCACGGCACTATCTCGAGCAGGGCCTGGCTTGTCCCTGGGGAAATTGGCCTAGAACAACAGGAAGAAACCCTCACTCACGCTCTGGCTGAAACCTTCCTGCCTCTCACCTTCCCCAGGCCCTGCACACAGAGTCTCACTGGTGCCCACAGCAGGAGGTTTAGGCATTTGCTTTGGGCTGCAGAAAGGCACCTGGAGTTGGGGGCTCCTGACCCCAGGTCTCCCCATGGCTTGACAGCTCAGAGGAGAGCCACGGATCAGGGATTTGGCTCCTTGACCCTGCAGATGGGTCAGTGCTACTCAGCTGCCCCAGGCCTTGGCACGACTTGCTCCATACTTACCTTTTTGGGGGTATCTCCAGCGAGTTGTCACCCTCCTTCTCTGAGGATGATTCGCCATCCTCTTTCCAGTTCCCCATCATTCCCTCTATGAGATCTGGGCTGGTCACCTTCCTCCTCATGCTGGCAGAAGGGATTTGCGTGGTGCCCCAAGAAACAGTGGGTTTCTGCAAAGGAAGGGAGAATCTCAGACAAGCATGCTGCAAAGACACAGGGCTGTTTGCCAGCGTACAGATCCCAGGGGTGAATTCTGGCCAGGATGCTGTGGCAGTGGAGGGGGAACCAGAAGAAGGACCTCCGCCTGCCCCAGGAGTTGGATGCTGGAGTCTGACCAGGGTTTCACTGCATCGCCCAATTGACCCTTTCTCATGAGACTCCTGCCATTTTGCAGTAACAGTTCCAGGAATACTTGAAATAGCCTGAAATCTCAAGCTCCTCTGTAGGAGAGAGATGTTTTCTTCCTGTCTAGTTTAAAATGCTGCCAGTACCGTGGCCCTCTGTAGCTTATCCTTTCCTCTCCCAGGGATCGGTGGTGCCAATTTTTCCTTTTCTTTCCTTCTGTCTTTCTCTTTCTTCTGCCATTCTTTCTTCTCCTGTCTTTCTGCAGCTTGAAGTTCACGGAGACCTCTTTGGTGTCGTTTCTTAACCTGGAGGATTCTTCTCTGGAGGGCCACAGAAATGTAACAGCAGCAATGTCAGTCTCATCTGCTTTTGTTTTTATATTCATTATTATTATTGATTTCTCACTCTCTTTTCTGCCCCTTTTTGTCAGCTGTGTTTTGCTCCTGAATTATCGTGGGCTCAACCAAGGTGTGAACTAACCAATGATCTAAAAAACTCCTATTTCCTATCCCAGAAAAGCCTGGCATTTTGATTTTGAACTCCATTATGAATAGCGGCAAGGAAGGTGTTCTAATGTGTTTCATGAGACAACAGAAGTGAAGAGCAGATTCTAAACATACAGTAACCCCCATCTTTTAAAGTAGACTCCAGGAGAAGTCACTTAATGTACAAATGAGCACACACTGCGACATCTTTTCAGAGTCAATGGCTGTACAACTGTGCTTTTCTACAATAAACTACTACGCAAACATTGCATCACTCCCTATTATATACCTGCTCTTTTGTCTTAATAGCTTCAGCAATAAAGTTTACAAGTTTTGGTCCAGCATGAGGGATTTCTTTCTTTTTGGCTTCCACTTTCTTCACTGAGCTCCACTGGATTGGTGGTGGTGGACTAAAAAGGTAGAATAGAAGGCATCTGTATGAGTAGAGGACGAGTTTGTTTTCCAGTTTGGTCTCCCAAGGTGTGTCCCTGCCCCTGCAGCAGAAGGCAGCTAGCTCTGCAGGAAGATTGGTTGCATTCGACCAAGTACTTTCAGATACAGAGAAAGAGATAACCCCAAGCTGCAACATCAGGTGTGGCACAACACTCCCTAGGAAAGCTCAGGATGCCCAGGTTTAGGCCTTCTCTTGGTAGATCAAGAAGAAGGCCAGAGTCATGGGAATGGAGGCTCCTGTCTGTTATTTCAAGGCTCTAATACCACAGATCCCTCCTGGCAGTTGCATTAATGCTCTGATTACCCAACAAGGAAACTTTAGCATCTGTACCACATGGTAATAGCCTGCCAGAGTTAGCCCAGACATTGTGTCTGAAGGAAACTTCTTATTCCTAAAAAGAATAAGAGCACAGGGTCCCCCACATCCATTTTCCCCCAAGTCTGACCTGTCAGGAAGCCCTTTTCCCCTGGTTTTGTGCATCTTGTCTTCCTCCTTATGGATAGAAGTCTTTTTGGGTGGAGCATGCCTCTCTCTGGAGAGAAGGCGATTGTCAGGAAGAGCCCCTGCAAGCAAGAAAGCAGAGAACTCTTCAAACAGCATCTTTGTGCCCATTCTAACAGGAATGCTGGGCAGGTGTGCATACATGTGATGAAACTGCACCAAGCCATCCCCCTGGAGCCATGTTTCCCATGAGGTTTTAGGCCTTTCCTGACACTGGATGTTGTCCAACTCTTAATTTCTAAAGGGTAATGTTATTCCCTGGGGAATTCTGGTACTACTGGCTTCTCTTGTCTATATCGTGAAAAGCAGGGGGAGGCCTTGCTGAGAAATGCTGGTGACTAAATGGAGCCTTGCGGGGAAGGAGGGAGAAATTCCCATGAAGGCACAGACTTTGGGATCTCTCTACAGATCTCGTGTGTGCAAGTTCACTCTTTTGGTGTGTTCAGCCCAAAGATACTTGTATGTTTGTGAACAATTAAGAAAGCAGGATTGGAATTCCCAACTTTCAAAATGAAATGAAGTTGCCTATGCCTTGCATTGTAGCCTTGGCTATAATGTCCCATTAGTGAGGAGGATGTCCAAACACCACCCAGGTGTCAACCGTTCCACTACCTTTTTTGTTGCCATTATCATCCTTCTCCTCCTCCTGTTCTTCGGTGAGCTCTGCGGGTCCTTTGATGGCAGGCTGCACAATCTGGAGTTCATACCTGGAAACCAGAAGACTCCAGTTTGAATAAGAGCTCCATATTTGCTTTGCACCTTGTGTTAATAATCTGGTCACAAAGATATTAGGGAGCTAATGTAAAATCTCTGGTAAGAGAGCAGAATATGCAGCATTACTCTAGACTATATCCAGAAACTGTGAGATGCATCATAGAGGTCCACTGCTGATTAGTTCTGAATAACTTCCTGAGAGGACTTCACAAGCCCTGGCAAGACAGCACAACCAGACGCAAGCTGAGAAGGTCCTGGCTTGGTCAGCCAGGGGCTGCTGAACCCAACATACTCACTGTGGGAAGACAATGACACTGCCAGAGCGGATCTGGGAAGCCACAGTCTCAGTGCCTGACAGGACTGAATCCCTCATCTCTGGCATCTGCAATAGAGACAGAGACATGTGAGATGATGCCAAGGAAATTGTCTTCTTGCTCACAGAGGCAGCAAGCCACTCTCCTGCTCCTGTCCCTCTGAAACCCTGTCACCAAGTGCTCCTTCATTATTAACAATAATAACAGTAATAGCAAAGAGAAGCTGTTAAATAGATAATTTGGAATGGGTAGTAGCATCACCAGGCTTTTTTCTGAGGGCAAGAATCATGAGATTCAGTCAGGAGGCCCATTCTTTTCTAATGGAGAAGTCCAAGAAGGCAAGCAGATTTGATTAGCTGGGGTTTCTGGGTGTTGGCTTTTGTCTTTTGGCTTGTTGTGACTGTTCCTGAATGGAGAACAAAGGACTCAGATATGGGCTTAACCCCAAGTCTCTCCTAGGATGCAAATGACTGCATCTGCAGCTTGGAGTTACAGAGAGGCATAGTCCTTCCTTTTCCTTTGCACAGTTGTTAAGACCTGGGAGTGCCAAATATCTGAGGGGGTCCAGATCTTGGACGGGGACCTACTGGAGCAAAGGCCCAGAAAACATGCTGACAAGACCCCAGAGAGTGAGCCAGGTGGGAGAGACAGAGCTGGGAACCAGGGCTGTGCTGCAGCCTGGCTGCACGTCTTGGGGTAAATCATTCCTCCCTCAGAGGGAATGAGGAGCTCATGTCTGCCGGTGCCTCTGGGTCTCGCCCAAGGCAAGAAGCAGCAGTGAAAGACGTGCTGGACAGGGAGAAGGTGAGGGGGGCATGATGAGTTCTCCTGACACAAGAACTCAGGGCTGTCCCATGAAATGATTAGGCATGCATTTTCTAACAGGGGCTCAGAAATGTTTGTGTGTAGCAGATGGTGAAATTGCCAAACTCACTACCTCAGAATCCCAAACATGGCCAAAGCAGAAACTCATTAATAAGCAGCAAGGTCACCTGATGCTGTTAACTCAGAGTGGCACCAGCCCAAATAGCTTTTCTGCTTTTGAAAAGCCCACCAGCTTTTCTGCTGGTGCCCAAAGAGCTTTTTCTTAGGCTCTTTCCCTTAGGCTTTTTCTTGGGGATGGGAGTGGGCTCACGGGGTTTTTGATTGGACCCAGTACAGCTTTTCTTACATCCTTCTGCTGCCAAGACCTCTGAATGTGAGAGAAGGCCTTTACAGAGAGCTATAGTCCATGACTAGCCCCAGAAGCTAGACCTCTTTTGGAAAGAGGAGCTATGAGTTCCCTTGTCCTTTAAGAGAAGTGCAAAAGAACTCCAAGTAGTACTAGAAAAATGGAAATCTTACTCCAAGAAGAGCTTCTAGCATCTTTTCAGTCCCATTCAGCCTTTTCAGAAAGTCTTTATAAAATCTTATTTTCACATCTTTTCCCTGGACAACAAGCATGCCGACGTCATTTAAAACAAAGGCAACATTCTTGCCATTCTCTATGCAGAGAGAGAAAAGACGCATGGTCTTTTCTATGCAACCCTCCACTGTCCTCTGAGAAACGGAGATGTCTGAGGCAATCCGAGCATACTGCAGTTGCTCAATGTGGTTATGATCTGGAAAATAGTGCAAGAGGAAGAAAGCGTTACTGAAATGCTAAACAGAATAAACTAAAGAGTCAGCATCTGCTAGGACTAGAGGTGATACAGAGTATAGGTTGGTTGGTACCTCTGGTAATTTCCCTGAAAGTAAGTGCTGTAATCCCTTCCTGGAGGAAGTTCAAAGCTCTCTTACAATTGAGATGCCAAGGGGACAGCAATGATTTCTTCAACACAGAAATAGGAAGAAAGCCTCTCAGCCCTGTGGTACGAACAGTACACAGGACAGCACGACAAGCAGGGAGGATGGAGACGGTCCCCATGGCAAGGGGGAGGATGCTTGCCCATTGCATCTCTTCTCTCAGGCCATATGCTCTGGGTTTGAAGAAGATTAGCCATGCCATGTCAAATGGCTGGAATGAAGAAGGAAAACAGCAGGACTTCACAACAGCCCTTAGAATTCCTCTCCCCTCTCCCCTCCCCACCCCCCCCAAGTTTATCTGCAAATGTCTCCACTGTTTGTGTCAGTGTCCTCTCCCCAGGGGACACCAGGCTGATGGTCACAGCAGAGAGAAGGTGGGGTGCTTTGAAAGGAGAGGATCGCTCCAGACACAGCTGCAAGAGTGAGCAAAGGGGTTTTTCTTCTTACCAGGAATATCTTTGTTGTCATACGGGAGATCATAAGCCTTTGCAATAGCCCTTGAAAGACGAAACACTGGTCTCTCAACAACCACCAGGTCATTCTTTCTATTCTGTACTCGCTCTCTAACAACAGCAAATGTCCCCAGTCCAGCAATTCTGACAGGCTGAAAAGAAAGAGAAAGTCTAATACGAAGCATTCTTGTGATGGAAAAACTGACTGAGGTTGTACCTGACCTGGGCACTTTGGAGAGCTTTGGCAAAGGCCTACAGAGTCTGGAGTTTTTCCTCTTCCTCTTCTTCACCCTCTAAGAACTGTTTGGTGTAGTAAAAGCTGAGCAATTATCCATTGACTAGAGGAGACCTAAGGGCCTTTCCGCTCTCTCTGCAGGGACTAGAGAAGCTCCAGAAAGTGTCCATCACTTTCTGAAACTGCGCTTGGACTTCCACTTTTATCTCCATTGACAGGGAAGCTGGTCTGTGGCACGTTAGTCAACCACAGTGTCCTTCTGGGGCATTTTCTGGCTTCCAAAGGACAGAAAGAATCATGGCACTGCATGACATGGGGATATTAAGAGGACTGAAGCCATCAGGGTATGAGGGGAGAAACAGGAGGCAAGTCCCACCTGGTACAGCATGAGCTGTAGACTAAGGTAATAGGATGTACAAGTCCAGATGTTATTGAACTCTGCAAAGCAAATGATAGATACGTCAGGCTCTGAGTCAGCAAGCTCATAACCACTCAGTGCACTTCCAACCAAGAAAGGCAGCAGACGCAAGTGTAGCCAAGCACCCCCCACCAACCCCAAAGAAATGCCTCTTTGACAGGAACTTCACAGCTGAGGTCTTGACTGACTTCAGACTAAAATCTTGATTATGACCACAGGAAAGGTCTGGAGCTGAAAGGGAGACCTCAGAAGTGTTTTCACCCAGGGGATCCTGTCTTCTCACATCCGCAGTGGGAAGGCATCTCTGAGTCCAAAGCCTGCTCTGCCAATTTGGAGGTGCAAGGAGAGCCGGTGTGGAGAAACCAGAGGCAGTGGCTAGCGGACAAGAAGCCAAGCTGAGTTGATGAAAAGTCAAAGGCTTCATTTCTAAAGCGTGCAGTGTGGCATTCGATGACATGGACCACAAGAAGAATGGTGCAAAAAAGCCTGTATTGAAAACACAATGGCTGGTTATATAGCCATCAGCTCAGCCACTCCTCCAAGTATCTTCTTGGCATTGTGGCATCTTGTGATAGGTGGGTAAGGTGTCTTCTGATGCCTAGCAGGCGGGCAGGACAGGCCAGCAGGACAGGCCCACCGCAGCTGCTGACACGTAGGCAGGAAGGCACACCGTGACTGCTGACACAGGCAGGAAGACACATGATCACTGGCAACTTCATAGTTACCAGATCATTACTTTCTGCCTTAGAGATCCTCTGCTGTCCTACACAGCATCACTCAATCTTGGTCCCCAACATATCCCCTCTTTTTATTTATTAAACTCAAAGCTTGTCAGGTAGGGGAGACAGATAACAAGGATTAGAGATCTTACCAAGATTACCAATTCACACGTCGGTGCCTTCTTAACTTATGCCCCAAGCCTAACGTCCAATCCTATCCCTTAAAAGGCTTCCACTCTAATTCTATCTAATCCACAACTTATCAGTGCACTTATAGTCTATCCATAACTTATCAGTGCAGTTATATTCTATCTATAACTTATCCTATATTCTATCTATATCTTATCAGCCTATATTCTATCTATATCTCATCAATGCAATAAGCCTCTGCAAATCAACAGCGATCCTGCACAAGGCAGACAAACACCGCCGAAAATACCCCAAGATGGGTTCATCTCAACTGGCTCCCAGCCCTCACCTGGCATCCCGAGGAACACACCAACAGGTCGAATCAGTCGTACAGGTATCCAGTGAAGTCCGTTACCTGTGGAAACACAAGCGTAACCTTTCCCCCACGTTATTAGATCCACCGGTTCACTCCACTGACCTGTCTCCAGGTCCCTGTAGCGATCTCGAGGTTGTTCTCGCCCTGTAGGACATGAGAGATGCTTATTAACTGCACTCTGGTCCGTATATCGGTTTAAGAAGTTAAGAACATACAGAGCCTTCCAGAGTTGCTCTTGTGGGGAAGCGCCAGGGCTATTTCCCCTTTTTTGTTTCTCAAGCTTTTCTTTCAGGGTACGATGGGTACGTTCCACTATTGCCTGGCCAGTTGGGGAATGGGGAATTCCGGTCACATGAGTGACCCCCCAAGCTTGAAGAAATGCCCGTGTTCGTTGTGCCGTGTATGCGGGACCATTGTCAGTCTTAATTTGAGCAGGAACCCCCATTACGGCGAAACAGGCAAGCCAGTGATGACAAACATCACGGCTCTTCTCCCCAACATGGGCAGTAGCGACAGCGTAATGGGAAAAGGTATCTACAGAGACGTGAACATACTTCAGTCTTCCAAACGAGGGATAATGGGTAACACTATCTGTGTAGAACCCTTGACATGCAGTTGAAGTCCTGCTTGGCCAGTGCGATAGAGATACTAGCCGGATCTTGCGCCAAAAGGCTTTGCAAACGATGGCGCCCTTTCTGAATAAGCAGCACCATCATCTCTATCCCAGTGGTCACGGTCCTCGAGAAAGCATGTGCTAGAAACACCCACTCCAGAATTCTTAAGGGATCAATGTCACCTGAAACCCATTGGCATAAGAGAGCGTAAGGTTGAAAGACACTATAAATCAGAATCAGGCGAACTGGAAACATTGGAGAGATGCGATGAATCTGTCGATTTTGAATAGCTGCGGACACCCGTTGTAGGGCGTGCAGTGCTTCAGGAGTTAATGTTCGGGATGATGCTAAGTCTGACTCTCCCTTTAGCAGAGCAAAGAGAGGGGCTAGATCCTGTGTGGTAATGCCAAGATAAGGTCGCACCCAGTTAATGGTGCCAAGTAGTTTCTGCAAGTCATTTAGGGTTTTAGTATCAGATGCTAGCCGCAAAGGCTGCGGCAGAATAGCAGTGTCTGTAATTTTCCACCCTAAATACTTCCAAGGCGCTTGCACTTGGACCTTTTCCTCGGCTATACACAGACCATTAGCACTCAAAGATTTCCGCAACTCTTTGACTACCGTTTGAACAGCATCCCTCGAGGATGCGGAGATCAAAATATCATCCACATAGTGATAAATTAAAGCATTGGGATATGCTCTGCGAATAGGGAGGATAGCTCGAGCCACAAACATTTGGCATATTGTCGGACTACTTAGCATCCCCTGAGGCAATACCGTCCAGTGAAAGCAAAGTGTAGACTCCTGATTGTTGATCGCTGGAACCGTAAATGCAAATCATGGTGCATCTGCTGGATGTAACGGTATAGTGAAAAAACAACCCTTAAGATCAATAACAACAAGAGGCCATGATTCAGGTAACATTGCTGGTGGCGGGATCCCAGGTTGGAGTGTCCCCATAGGTTAACCCTCGGCGATAGCTTGAAATCAGTTCATGGTGTAAGCTGACTGGAGGCCGTAATCCTCAACCGAGTTCCTGACTCCTTTCACCGCCTCATAAGGCAGCTGCTCCCATGCAGTGGGTTGCCCTGCCTGCTATCGCCCCGGGAGGGCGTGGAGAATGTCCGAGTCTCCGCTTCGCAGCGCCTCCTGGCGGCAAAGCTC
This sequence comes from Dromaius novaehollandiae, assembly GCF_036370855.1. Taxonomy (NCBI): domain Eukaryota; kingdom Metazoa; phylum Chordata; class Aves; order Casuariiformes; family Dromaiidae; genus Dromaius; species Dromaius novaehollandiae. Next base: position 299,975 of record NW_026991442.1, on the reverse strand, counting down.
TAGCGCACCACAGCACTGCGCTAGCGCTGGCGTCGGGCCAACAGCTCTTCCCCAGGAAGCCGGGACGGCGGAGGGGGGCTGCGGGCGGTCCGCGTTCGTGGGCAGCCCCGCCTCTTGAGGGGAGGGCGGTCCCGGGGGGCGGTGCCAGGCGGGGGGTGGTTCCGGAGGGGCCGTGGGCTGGACACAGCAGTGCGTAGTAGGGGGTGGATGAAAGTCCGCCTCCTGGTCCAGATCATTCGACCCTGAATTAAATGAGTCGTCACACTCGGAGTCCGGTCCGGGTATTATCGAGGACCTTACGGTGCTCTCACCGGCCGTTGCTGCGTAGGGCAAAAGTTCAGCCGCGTTTACTGCTTGCAAGCAGAGGAGGGCGGAAAAGACCTGTTGCCAAGTCACTAAAAGTTTCTTCGCCTTATCATCCCTCTGCCGCCGCAGCTCGTCCCCAATTTGTTCCCACACCGCAACGCTTAGCGTTCCCTCCTGCGGGAACCAGGGACAGTTATCCCGAGTCCACACTAACAGAGTCATTAGCGAATGCTGGGCAACATTCTGAAACCCATGAGTCTTTAAGACTTTCTGTAATACTTCCATATAACTTCTCTGATCCCTTGTAAGAGATTGCCCCATAGTTCCCAGCTGCTCACCTGCCGTTCCGTGGTGGTGATGGGAGCGCTCAACTATCAACCGTCCTGACGTTCAGCTGGGCTATGCCACCGGATTTATTGGTTCTGTCTTTCCTGCTTCATTCTTCAGTACTTCCATTCTGAAGTTCCTTGACTCTATTTTTCAGGCTTCTGTTTTTGGATTCGGGCGCCATTTGTGGCATACGACGACACGGACCTCAACAAGTATAGTGCAAAAAGCCTTTCTTGAAAACACAGTGGCTGGTTATATAGCCATCAGCTCAGCCACTCCTCCAAGTATCTTCTTGGCATTGTGGCGTCTTGTGATAGGTGGGTAAGGTGTCTTCTGATGCCTAGCAGGCGGGCAGGACAGGCCAGCAGGACAGGCCCACCGCAGCTGCTGACACGTAGGCAGGAAGGCACACCATGACTGCTGACACATAGGCAGGAAGACACATGATCAGTGGCAACTCACGTGCACACATTCGGGGCACAAATCATAGTTACCACTTCATTACTTTCTGCCTTAAAGATTCTCCGCTGTCTTACACAGCATCATTCAATCTTGGTCCCCAACACCCTGCACCCAAGCTTTTGCAACTCGGGAATCACTCAACATCACCTTGACAGGGTCAGTGCTTCTGCTAGAAAACCCGGGGGGCGGCTGGGCAGACTTAGCTCTGCTGCTCCACCACAGCCCACAAATCCCAAACCTACCAGAGGACAGGAAAAATGGAGGAAGCTCCCTGCCCTTCCTTTCTCTTTCCTGCCCTTCCCAAAGGTGATGTTGCCCTCATCACCAGGGCCGCCAACACTCACCCCTCTCTCGGAGAGACACGTCCAGGCCAATACCTTCTTGCCAGGACTACAAGCCGTCACTTAACTAAACCACAGGTGTCCCAGCTCTTCAAAGGACACAGTGCTATGGAAAATCATGCTCGCCAGCCACCATAACAGGGTCTGACCCTAGGTTCCCGCTGAGAAGTTCAGAGCCAAATCAGAGCAAATTCAATACAATTTAATGATGCATGTGCAGCAATTGCAGCTCGAGCTGGCTGCCTCCCAAGAGGCACCCCAAACAAAGAAATCCCTGGGCAATTATACCCTCACAAGCTAATCTCCCCACACCCCATGCAAAGCTTCAGACCAATCACCATATCTGGCTCTGGGGGCTTCGTGTTCTTCGGTGGCTCCCACTGCTGTCTCTAGGCAGCCTGGTTTGCCTTATCTTTATTGTGGCGGCTTCTGCTGATGGACTTAGCTTCCTCGTAAGCTTCCTTATCTTTCCACCTTGTACCGGCCTTAGGGCCCTTCCTTACTGGACTAGCTGACAGTTCCTCATGTTATCTGAATGCAGCCTAAGGCTTCAGCAAATTTAGCTACTCATGCTAAGCAAGGTTTATATAAGTTGTGCTAAGCTGTTACCTCTAGACAGTTCCAGCTCAATATTCTTTAACAGTCCTCCCTTTGTTTCTGGTAAGCATCCCTGCTAATCCTTTAGACAAGAGTTCTCAAAGGCTGTCAAGGCATACCATCACTTTCCATAATCTTATGTATAATATGATCATAAGTAATAGGCATAACATGGTTAAACTTAACACAACTACTCCTGGGTACAACACGTGAGTATGAATCCCTGTTGCAGTTGGTGATCATCCCAGAGGAGTTTCCCAACCATGATGTGCTCCGTCCTGCTTCACCCTTTCCAAGACGTCCTGTATCTCCTCTGTATCATGATGAGTGGTGATTAGAGCTTTTTGTCCATTGTTTCGGATGCATTCGAGCAGCTGACGCAGCTCATCACGTTGCGGTAGTTTCTTCACCAATGTAAGATTCATTCCGATGGGGGTAAGCAGTCAAGCTTGACTCAGTGTGTAATTAGATTGTAACAATGGATAAGATGTACCAGGAGCTGAAGAACTAAGTTACCAACGCAACTATTTGAGTGATTACATGTCTTTACAGCAATGTCCACTATGAATATAAGACTACAAAGGGTTCTCATACATACACAGCCTTTCCCAATATATACAAGTACAGTCTAACTTTAACAGCAAACTTGGAACATAGTATGACAGTATATGGCCTGTCCCATTTGGGTTTTAACTTGGATTTTCATAAAAATACTTTAACTAAAACTTCATCCCCAGGCTGTGTAACAGGCACTTGTATTTCAGGTGGTGGGGACTGATACCACTGAGCATATTTTTTAAGATTTTCAAACCTTTTTTGCATACTTAGATCACACTGACTTAGTCGTTCATTTCCGTCTAACAGGCTGCTCTTAGCTGGAATAGAAGTCCCTCGTATAGCTAAAGGTCTCCCACAGAGAATTTCAGCTGGTGGTAGTCCTGCGGGTTGTTGTGGAGCATTTCGTACGTCCCACAGAGCTAAGTTTAGGGCTTCTGGCCATGTTAGGCCACTGTGTGTGCATACCTTTGCGATTCTTTCGTCTAATGTCCTGTTCTTCTTTTTGCAGCCACGTATATTCCTGCACTGGCCCAGACTTTCTGTACTTGCCTAGCTACCGCCTCTGCTCCCCCATGAGTTTTCTCGTGAAACCACCTAGCTGTAGGAACTGCATTTTGGGGAGAGGCAGAATTGGTTTTCCCCTAATTGTCCATATTCCATCATCATCTGTCCACTGTTCCGGATGCGCTCTAGCAGTCGATGCAAACCATCCTGTTGTAGTAGTTTCCTTACCAGGGTGAGATTCATCCCAATGGGGGTAGGTAGTAAATTTTGAATTAATGTATAACTAGATTGTAACAATTGATAAGACGTGATAGGAGCTGAATAATTAAAATCACATCCCATGATTTTGGTAAAGTTAAAATTACAGATATTTGAATGATTACTTATATCTACTACAATGCCATCTATAACTACAAGACTGCAAAAGGTTCTCATACATACACATCCTCTCCCAATATATACAAGTATAGTTTCAGCTGTTTCATCAGGGTGTATTTCAAAATGACAAACATTTTGCTCAGCGTCAAGACAAATGTCTTGGGCTTTGATAGTATTACTTTCACAAATAAACCCTTGCTGTTCCTGTACAATACATGCGCTAACGTCCACAGTTTGCCATTTATTTCTATTTCGTTGGGCCCATACTCTATGTTCCAATGGATAGAGTATAGCTCCATTGTGATTTAATCCTAACGCAATGATTGGATATATTGTGTATGTTGAAGCATTACGTATTGTTAAAACAAAGGCTGTGGCCTTAGTGTTGATAGGATCATAAGTAAAATTGACCAGATACCACCAGGATTGGAATTCCTTTTCAAATTCAGTCGCATTATCCCAAATTACCTTTCGAATTTCAGTGGGTAAAGTGCCCTCTTCCCCTTCCCTTATAATCGCTGCTACCATAGATTGCATCCACAGTTGAGCTTGGATGCAACTGAGGGCCAGGGAAATATTAATTTGGGCTTCCCCAAGTGCATCCACTATCAATTGGTGATCTTTTTCATTCATTTTTTCCCACTGAGGTAATATCTCGGATGAAAGCCACTGGTTAGTTCCTAGTGCTAATAGAGAAGACCTCAATGGATGTTTTAATCTGTATAAGTCACTTGTTGTTGTGCTCAGTTTATTTACGAGTACTTCAGCATCTATACTGTTCAGGACTCCTAATCCTGTTCCTATGATACCAGTCACATCTCTCTTTGTTCGTTTTGGAGAGGTGAGGGTTCGCCTATGTAACCACGCCGTCCATCCCACATAGGATGTACCGAAGAATGGTGAACAGGTCGGTTTGATTGTAGAGATATTAATTTGCATTAATAGCTCTACTCGTTTGAGAGACCATGATGGATTAAATAATACTCGTTGTTGGCCTGTATTTCTAATCACATACGGTCCAATTTCAAAGATTTGTGGGGATAAGGTTTTCTTCCTCTTCATGGTAACAGAGTTATTTATATTGGTGAAAATAATTGTAGTCAGGGTAGGTATTGCTGTACTGGACTCAATAATGTCTATTTTAAATTTAAATGATAGTCCCACATTGTGGTGAGCCCACAGGCAAACTATAAGAACAGGCTGTTCTAAGGTAAAATTGTACCAACAATCCAGTTTTTCAGTGGCACAAATTTTCCTTTCTTTTTCGTTTGATTTGATTTTAGTGTGAGAGATTTGAGTCGCCTTCTCATGGGTGGACCCGTTGATCACTCGACACCCTATCTTTATTTCCTTTCCTGTCCTTCCCAGGAGTTGGGGAAGTTGGTTAGTATTATCCCAGCTCCATTCATTTTCTGAGTATACTTCAGTTCCATGCATGACCAGGGTTAAGAGGTTTAAGTTTTTAGCAGAATTTAATCCCATACTTCCAGTATACTTAACACAGGCCTGGGACCACGGCCACTCTGAGGTTCTTTGACCACAGGTTAGGGAAAGTAGTATTGCCAGGGTTTGAAACAGCAACATGAGCACGGCACTTCTGCCTGCCATCCTGCAGGGCGCAGTAAAGGAAAAGAGATTTGTGTTAGTGAGAGAGTCCGAACAGATTACCCTGGGGAAGTGGTGTATCCCATCGAGCTTTACGTGGTTGTCTTCATTGTTCTGCTGCAACCTCTGCTGTGCTTGCTTCTTGGACTGCCACTCGTTTCACGTGAGAGTGGTGAATCCAATTCTCTTTCCCTAGAATGTTAACAGCGTAGTAAGAACTTAACAATACAGTATAGGGTCCTTCCCATTTTGGTTCTAATTTTGTTTTTCGCGAGAATACCTTTATCAACACTTTATCTGCAGGCTGTATATCATGTGCCTGAATGTCTGACGGCACCGGCTGAAACCACTGAGCCTGATTTTGCAAAGTCTGAAACCGTTCTTGTAAGGCTAGTACATATTGTGTTACTCGTTCATCTCCATCTAATAGGCTGGTCTTAGCAGGGATATAAGTCCCTGGTATCGCTAAATGTCTCCCAAAAAGAATTTCTGCTGGTGTTAGTCCTATGGGTTGCCGTGGAGAATTTCGAACATCCCATAGAGCTAAGTTTAATGCCTCTGGCCATTTCAGGCTAGCATGTGTGCATATTCTTGCTATTTTCTCTTTTAATGTTCTATTCATTCTTTCTACTTGTCCTGAAGATTGTGGGTGATAAGGAGTATGTAGGTTTCTTTTTATTCCTAATGATTTATATAACTGATTGATTATGCTTGCTGTAAAATGGGCACCCCTATCTGAATCAGTGGTTTCTGGGACCCCATATCTGGGTATGATTTCTTTCAGTAAGGCTTTTACCACTCCCCCTGTGTCGGCCTTTCTTGTTGGGAAAGCTTCTACCCAGCCTGATAACTGATCTCCTGTCACTAACAAGTGTTTGTACCCATAGACAGATGGCATATCCGCATAATCTATTTGCAGCTTCTGGAAAGGGAAGTAAGCCCATGGTCGCCCCCCCTAAATCTGAGCTTGGCTTGTTATTTGAAAACTTCTGGCAGGTCGGGCAGCTATTCGTTATTCTTTTAGCAGCTGCATAAATTCCTGGAGCAGCCCATACTTTCTGTACCTGTTTAGCTATTGCCTCGGCTCCCCCGTGAGCTGTATCGTGAAACCACCTAGCTATAGTAATTAAATATTTTTTTGGTAGAATTGTTTTTTCCCCAATTGTCTATATTCCATCATCATTTTGTTTTGCTTCCCACTGCTCCCATTGTTTTTTCTCTTCCACTGAGCAGTCTTTTTCATACATAGTTTTGGGGTCTATTAAGTTTGGCCACTCACTTTGGTCCATCCTTGGAACTGCCCCCATACATTCTCTCAGAGGTTGTCGAGCTGCAGCCCTCGCAGCAGCGTCGGCTAAAGCATTTCCTCTGCTAATGTCTGTAGTGTCTTTAGTATGGGCTGGGCAGTGTATTACAGCAATTTCTTTGGGCAGTTGAACTGCTTCCAGCAAATTAGGAATTTCTTCTCCATTAGCTAATTTCTTTCCTGATGACGAAAAGAATCCTCGTTCTTTCCATAACATCCCTGTTGCATGACACACTCCAAATGCATATTTAGAGTCGGTATAGATATTTACCCACAAGCTCTTACCTATTTTTGCTGCTTGGGTCAATGCTATTAATTCTGCTCCTTGAGCACTTACTGATGGAGACAAAGGATTGGCCTCGAGTACCTCAAAGACGTTAGTGACAGCATAGCCGGAGTGACGTCTTCCGTCCAAATAATAGGATGATCCATCTGTAAACAGAACTAAGTCCGGGTTCTCCAAAGGTTCATCTTTAAGGTCCTCCTGGGGCTTGCTCGAGCTGACGACCACCTGCTCACAGGAACGATGTGGCTCTCCGTCCTCCGGTAGAGGCAATAGCATTGCTGGATTCAAAATATTGCATCTTTTTAAAGTCACATTATCTGCATGCAGTATTATCAGTTCATAGCGGTGAGCTCTCTGTGGGGATAGTGCTTGAGTTGCCTATTGTTTCATTAACAGTTCTACTTCATGTGGCACATACACAGTTAATGAGTGACCCAAAACTACAGGTGGTGTTTTTTCAATAAGAGCTGCAGTAGCTGCTATTGCTCTGATGCATCCTGGAGTGCCTTTAGCTACCTCATCTAGCTGCGTGGAGTAATAGGCCACTGGTCTACGGTGAGGGCCTAGTTTTTGGGTGAGTACCCCACTTGCTACTCCCTGTCGCTCATGGACAAATAATGCAAATAGTTTGCTGTAATCTGGTAACCCTAGAGCAGGGGCTGAAACCAACGCTTTTTTCACAGATGTAAAAGCTTTCTCCCTCTCTGGGCCCCAGGCCAAAGGCTCTATCTCCTCCTTTTTTGTTGCCTGTACCAGAGGTTTAGTAAATTCTGCTAACCCAGGAATCCACGGTCGGCAGAATCCTACAGCTCCTAAAAATCCCCTAAGCTGTTTTTTTGTTACAGGACGAGGCATATCAAGAATTGTCTTTACTCGTTCTGCATCAACTCACCTGTGTCCTTCTTTTAAGATAAAACCCAAATATTTTACCTCTCTTTGACACAGCTGGAGTTTAGACAGAGATGCTCGATGCCCTTTTTCTGCAAGAGCGTTACATAGAAAAACAATATCTTTTAAACATGTCTCATAATCTTTACTTGCTAATAACAAATTATCTGCATATTGTATTAATACAGAATGTCCTGGAAGTTCGATATCTGAGAGATCATTTTTAAGTATACGCGAAAAAATAGTCGGAGACCCAGTAAATCCCTGTGGCAGCCTCGTCCAAGTTAATTGTTGTCCCTTCCAAGTGAAAGCAAAGAGATCTTGGCTATCTTCAGCTATCGGTATACTAAAAAAGGCTGCTGTTAGGTCAATCACAGTAAAACAAGTTGCCCAATGGGGTATTTGTAGTAAAATGGTTGATGGGTCGGGGACTACTGGATGTGGAGCAACTGCATGTTGGTTTATAGCCCTTAAGTCTTGTACAAAGCGATACTCTGGATCACCATCAGCATCTTGCCTGTTCTTTTTAACTGGCAGAATTGGGGTGTTATACGGGGATTCACAGACTCTAAGGATACCCAGTTTCAGATAATGATCAATTTGTTTTTGGATACTCTTCTCTGCTTCCTTTGGGATAGGGTATTGTTTAACTGCAGGAGGCAATCCCCCCTTTGTTTTTATCGAGACTGGACTAGCTGATTTCAGTAGTCCCACATCCATCCCTGAAGAGCTCCATAATTTTTTAGAAACTGATTCTAAACCTGTTGGAATTTGCAGATTAGTTGACTCTGGTTCTGGTGTCTTAGCCAGAACACATGAACCCATAATTATTAGCTTTATCCCTTCCGGCTGTAAGCAGATCTGAGTATCCAAGGCTTGCAGAAGATCTCTCCCCAAAAGGCATATAGGTGTGTCTGTGGAAATTATAAAACGTCCCCACACTGTTTTACCCCCAATAGTGAGCAATAAGGGCTTAGATAACATTTGTTCGCCCTTTCCTGTCACTCCTTGCATCACTATTTTATCTGATGACTTGCATCCTTTAGGCTCAAAATTTAAAAGGGAAAGGGTGGCTCCAGTATCCACTAGAAAGGGAACTTCTAAACCGTCTATATTTGCCATTACGTGGCCCTCAAAATCCAAATCTACATCCCATACATTTACTCCAATTTCCACAGTATTTTCTGAGTCTCCTGTTTCCTGTCATTGTGGATTGACTGGGAATCGCCTGGTCTCCTCCTTAGTGTTTGATAGTCTCAAGCCGGTTCCTCTGTTCCTAACTACACAGGGCCTCACTGGGCATTCCCGCTGCCAGTGTCCTTGTTCCCCGCAATAATAACAAACATCATTAACTCCTGATTGTACAGCACGTTCACCTTGACTCCATCTATCTCTCCGGGCTCTTCCACGTCCCCTCCCCCTGGGTCCTTTAAATCCGTCTCTTAACACAGCTGCTAACACACTAACTTCCTCTCTTTTTTGCTGTCTCTTTTCTTTTGCCCTCTCCTCCTCTCGACTATTATACACAAATGTGGCTAAACGTAGTATTTCGTCCATCTGCTTTCCTGGCCAGTCAGGAACATGTTTGGAAAAATACTTTTTAATGTCCGGGGCTGCCTGGTCTACAAATGTAGAAATCATTAGCGGCCTGTTAGCCTCGGCTTCTGGGTCTAGTCCTCCCCCATACACTCTGACTTGCTTAATTAGCCTAGCAAAGAAAGCCGAGGGGTGTTCCTCTGCCTGTTGCTGACACTCCCTTACTTTAGACCAGTTTGCAGTCTTTTGTCCTGCCAAATGTATAGCTTCTTCTAAGCCCTCTCTGGCTAATTGCAACTGCCTGTAATCTGCATCTACATTATGATTCCACCCGGGGTCCACAGCTGGCCAGGCTGTTCGAGCAGCCCCGACACCCCTCTCTGCTGCCCAACGGCGGTTTGCATCCAAAATTGAGCACCTTTCATCTGGAGTGAACGCAGATTCAAGGAGCGTTTGTACATCTCCCCAGGTAGGGTCATACGCCCGCACAATTCCCCTTAGGATTTGTAACACTCTCCCTGGATCATCCCTAAGTCTGGGGAGCCCTTGACTCCTTATAATTCAATCTTGGGGTCTCCAGGGACGGTAGACTCGTGTAGTGGCGACCCGAGGTACCCCTTCCGGATCGGGTGGGGCCGCTCCTGGCACAGGAACGACTTCCAGAGGAGCTTGAAGGGCGGGGGCGGAAGGCAAGGGGGCGTATAGGGAAGCTGAAGCAGGGGGTGGCGCATGGGGTGGAATAACTGCCACAGGCGTTTCAGCAGCTGCGGTACTTACAGCATTCTGAGGAAAGAGTCTCTCTTTCCTAGGCGCCTCTTTTCGTCTAGCAAATGCCCAGTCGTCCCATACATACCAGTAATCCATTTGTCTGGGGAACCTATCCTCCAAATGATGACGCAGGAAAGTTAGCTCCTGGTAACCGAAGGCCCCCTGGGGCGGCCATCGCTCTGCCAGATTACCTTCCAACTTTTCTGGTTGTTGCTCAGAAATCAGCCGCTCAAGTCTGCCTGTAGTGCACTCCTACCCCTTGGGAGTTCTACTAAGCTCACTTGCCACCTGGAAATCCATATTGCTCCTGATGTTAGTGCTGACAAGTTAGCTGATCTTTCACTGCATGATTTGATGGTGAAAGGTATATCTGGTTTGGTAATGTCCATCTCTACCTCTAGATTGTTGTTCTGACTGTCTAGACCATCTCCCGGCACGCTGGGCAGGTGATGAATGAAAACAGCAGGTTTATTGGCCTAGCACGAATCTTAAGTTTACCTCTTTCTAGGATGAATACCAGTGATGCTCCGTCATCTTTCAAACACAGAGAAGTTGCAGATCAGTGGTGTCAGTAACACACCTCCTGATTTAGTTAAGCAGCTTCCCTATGGTAGTGGTATGTTTGTGTTCCTCAGCACTCCATGGTGTTAGTCTGAGGCACCCTCAGTTCCTCTGTTTCGCTCCCAAGGCAGTGAGGCATTGAGGCAAGCAGAGGAGGCTCCACAGCTGGCTGTCCAGAAAAGGGAACCCATAAGGCTGTGGAAAGCTATGTCCACACTTTGCCATGTGATGCTACACGAGGACTGCCATGTTAGGGACAAAGTAGATGCTGCAGTCAAACAAGACATGCTGTTTGAGGCCAGAGCCTTTCCAAGCCTGGGTTATCTTCCTGAAGCTGGACTTTAGCCCCGAGCAGGGCAATCTGTATTGCCTTGACTCCCATTAGAAGCTCATGTTTCTTCTAGCTCTCTCCTGGGGCACAGAACAGGCCATGAGGAGAGACCCTTTTCATTGGGTCTGAAAGCCCCATCCTGCACAAGCTCGAGTGACACCGCTCCGCTTTGAGCTCAGTTGCTGAGGAAGGTATGGGGAGAAGAAACCTCCACGCACACACTCTTCATGCCAACCTCACAGTCCCTCCTGCACTACTGCAGTTGCAGCTCTCGACTCCTCCCCTCTCTGGGGCAAAGGAGCAGGAAAGAGAGGGATTTTCCTTAACCACGAAGAATGTGGCTCCAGCAGAAGAATTATGTAATGACCCTTTAAACTGCCCCCAGAGCAGGGACTGAAACACATTCCCTGTCTCAGAGCTGTCCTTTTCCTGACCCTGCAAAGCTCGCATATTGCTCAGTGCAGAGCAATGCACACCTTGCCAAGGACAGATGCACAACAATTTGGAGATTTGGTTTTATTCAACACAAGAACGCTTTGGCAGCACAGCTGGCAGTTGCTGGTTCACATTGTGCTGGACTGGCTCTCTAGCCCTGAGAAGTGAAAAGAAGTTCAGTTTTAGGTACAGAAAGAAAGCAAGGAAATACAGCAGGCCTAATGCAGGCCAGGTATTAATGGAGCCGCTTTGAGCAGCATTTCAGTGGTCTCTGTGATACGGCACAGGCACTCCTGCCCAAGCCAGTGAGAAGTCCCCAGTGCAACTAATCAGTCGGGGGCTGAGTCAAGTGGGAACTGAGTCAGGCAGTACCTGCGATGGAGTGAATAGGTATCAACCCCCAGGGCAAAGGGTCTTGGTGTCTGTACTCTGAGAGGGTAGGACAGGCTTGCCAGTCTGAAAATGGAGAGGCGAACGTTGGACAAATCCTTATGTCTTCAGCCACCTATGTCCAAAGTGGAAATCTTATTCTGAGTCATCAGCAACTTCCCCTTCAGTTAAGGACTGTCTGACCAAGGCCACAGACTCAAAAGTGTGCTGCTGTCCCTCCCACGGGAGGTGCCAGGAGAAGTCCCTCTAGGTGCTGCTGGAAGTGGAAGGAGAGAGGGACACCCCAGTGCAGCAGATAGCTCTTTACTCACTTGAGCCTCCTCTTCATGATCCCTCTGTCTACTGATCTCTCTTGTCTGTCCCTGCGTGACCTGCTCCACCAGAGATGTCACTGCTGCGAGCAATGCCTGCGTTTTCCTAGGAGAAATGTGCCTGCAAAAGCAGGGAGACACCCTCTGCCATGCTCTGGCTGAAACCTTCCTGCCTCTCACCTTCCCCAGGCCCTGCACACAGAGTCTCACTGGTGCCCACAGCACTCTTCAACGCAGGATGAGGTTTAGGCATTTGCTTTGGGCTGCAGAAAGGCACCTGGAGTTGGGGGCTCCTGACCCCAGGTCTCCCCATGGCGTGACAGCTCAGAGGAGAGCCATGGATCAGGGATTTGGATCCTTGACCCTGCAGATGGGTCAGTGCTACTCAGCTGCCCCAGGCCTTGGCACGACTTGCTCCATACTTACCTTTTTGGGGGTATCTCCAGTGAGTTGACACCCTCCTTCACTGAGGATGATTCGTCATCCTCTTTCCAGTTCCCCATCATTCCCTCTATGAGATCTGGGCTGGTCACCTTCCTCCTCATGCTGGCAGAAGGGATTTGCGTGGTGCCCCAAGAAACAGTGGGTTTCTGCAAAGGAAGGGAGAATCTCAGACAAGCATGCTGCAAAGACACAGGGCTGTTTGCCAGCGTACAGATCCCAGGGGTGAATTCTGGCCAGGATGCTGTGGCAGTAGAGGGGGAACCAGAAGAAGGACCTCCGCCTGCCCCAGGAGTTGGGATTTTGTTTTTTGTTGGTGGTGGGTTTGTTTTTTTTAAAGGAATTTCTAATCAAAAGCCCTCACAGTTTTTCAGAACTCTGTTTCACTTTCCATTTCATCCAGCACCTAGCCATAATATCTCAACAGATACAGTTTCTACCACCATGCAGGGGCAAAAAGTAGCATGCAGTTTAGATGGAAGTGTGGGCAGAGGCCATACCACTGATCAGCACTGAAGGCCTGTAGTGCTGCAAAGGCATGTTTACAACACTCCTTCTCAAATCTTTTTGTCCAGTGAAGTTAAAGACTTCATCCCTTGTGCATTGAGACAAGCAGAACTTTTTTTAATGTCAGCATGCTTGGAAGGAAATCCTAGTGCTTCGGTTAAAAACTAAACTTCCAGAAAATGTGCCTTCCTATTACGAATAATGTTCCTGATCATTCCAGTACAGTGAAGACTAAATAAAAGAACTAGCTGCCTTATAGGTAGTCTAGGTATGGCTCAGGTCATTGGACTGTGAACAGATGTGTCCAAATGCAAGTGCAGATACCTGAAACAGAGCTTGTCTGAGTTCGGGGGAGGGATGATCAGTGTATGTGCTCACCATGGCAGATTGCTGGCTTTGCCCTTTGGCTTTTTCTAACTACATCTCCCTTACAGTAATAAGCAGGCAAGCATGACAGATAGGAGTCACCTGCCCTGCAATTTTGCAGCAATGATGCCATGCTGACTTGGAGACCTTCAAAGCTCAGCTCTTCTGGAGGAGAGAAATGCTATTTTACTGAGTGTTTCACAAGGTTTCTGGTACCTGGGCCTTCCACAGATGTTCCCTTTCCCTTCTTGCTGTTGATGAAGGCGACCTTGTCCTTGCTGTCTTCAGGTACTTCTTACGTAAGGCTTCCCAGTGTTTACTTTGATCTTTCCTCACAGGGAGAGAGCAGAATTCCTGAAGGGTCACAGAAATGCAACAGTAGCAGTGGGAGTCTCATCTGTGCTTTGTGGGATTTTTTTAGTTCTCACCCTCTCTTCTGCCCCTTGTCTTTAGCCTTTCTATCAGCCATGTCTGCTCCTCACTTATAACAGGCACAACCAAAGCACAAACTGAACAATGATCTGAATAGAAATGATTTCCTACCCTAGAAAAGCCTGGCATTTTTATTTGCATTATGAACAGTGCCTTTTTATCTCCATTAAGAATGGTGCCAAGGAAGATGGTCTGATATGTTGCATAAGATGACGGGAGCAAAGAACACACTCCAAAAAGACAAACAACTGAACATACGTGGTTTAAAGGAAGCTCCAGAAGAAATCACTTAATGTTCAAATGAGTACAGATTAGCTATTTCAGACTCTGTAGCCATATAACGGTGCTTTTCTACAATGAATTATGAGACAAGAATTACATCACTGTCTATCATGGACCTGTCCTGCTCTCTCATGACTGTCACAAATAGTTTGTGCAGGTTGGGGTCCAGCCACAGGAGTGTCATTGCCTTGGCTTTTCTTTTTCCTGCACATTCTCCACTTCAAAACAGCCAGCTCACTGCAGACACACAGCAAGAGGAGTTAGTGGGAGCACAGGGAAGATTTCCATCCTTTGCTCCCAGGCTGGGCTCCCCGCTCTGCAGCAGAAGGTGGCTCTACTGGGGAAGTGTGTGTTGGGAACAGCCCTTCTTTCCCCTGCTGCTGCTGGGGGTGGAAGCAAGGGCGTTGCCTGAGGGGAAACACCACCCATATCTGGATATATTTACCACTGCAGCTTATCTTCCCGATGCCTCTCTTCATGCCTGTGTCCCCTCCGACTTCGGTCAACCTGTCCCAGGATGCACGGCACTATCTCGAGCAGGGCCTGGCTTGTCCCTGGGGAAATTGGCCTAGAACAACAGGAAGAAACCCTCACTCACGCTCTGGCTGAAACCTTCCTGCCTCTCACCTTCCCCAGGCCCTGCACACAGAGTCTCACTGGTGCCCACAGCACTCTTCAACGCAGGATGAGGTTTAGGCATTTGCTTTGGGCTGCAGAAAGGCACCTGGAGTTGGGGGCTCCTGACCCCAGGTCTCCCCATGGCTTGACAGCTCAGAGGAGAGCCACGGATCAGGGATTTGGCTCCTTGACCCTGCAGATGGGTCAGTGCTACTCAGCTGCCCCAGGCCTTGGCACGACTTGCTCCATACTTACCTTTTTGGGGGTATCTCCAGCGAGTTGTCACCCTCCTTCTCTGAGGATGATTCGCCATCCTCTTTCCAGTTCCCCATCATTCCCTCTATGAGATCTGGGCTGGTCACCTTCCTCCTCATGCTGGCAGAAGGGATTTGCGTGGTGCCCCAAGAAACAGTGGGTTTCTGCAAAGGAAGGGAGAATCTCAGACAAGCATGCTGCAAAGACACAGGGCTGTTTGCCAGCGTACAGATCCCAGGGGTGAATTCTGGCCAGGATGCTGTGGCAGTGGAGGGGGAACCAGAAGAAGGACCTCCGCCTGCCCCAGGAGTTGGATGCTGGAGTCTGACCAGGGTTTCACTGCATCGCCCAATTGACCCTTTCTCATGAGACTCCTGCCATTTTGCAGTAACAGTTCCAGGAATACTTGAAATAGCCTGAAATCTCAAGCTCCTCTGTAGGAGAGAGATGTTTTCTTCCTGTCTAGTTTAAAATGCTGCCAGTACCGTGGCCCTCTGTAGCTTATCCTTTCCTCTCCCAGGGATCGGTGGTGCCAATTTTTCCTTTTCTTTCCTTCTGTCTTTCTCTTTCTTCTGCCATTCTTTCTTCTCCTGTCTTTCTGCAGCTTGAAGTTCACGGAGACCTCTTTGGTGTCGTTTCTTAACCTGGAGGATTCTTCTCTGGAGGGCCACAGAAATGTAACAGCAGCAATGTCAGTCTCATCTGCTTTTGTTTTTATATTCATTATTATTATTGATTTCTCACTCTCTTTTCTGCCCCTTTTTGTCAGCTGTGTTTTGCTCCTGAATTATCGTGGGCTCAACCAAGGTGTGAACTAACCAATGATCTAAAAAACTCCTATTTCCTATCCCAGAAAAGCCTGGCATTTTGATTTTGAACTCCATTATGAATAGCGGCAAGGAAGGTGTTCTAATGTGTTTCATGAGACAACAGAAGTGAAGAGCAGATTCTAAACATACAGTAACCCCCATCTTTTAAAGTAGACTCCAGGAGAAGTCACTTAATGTACAAATGAGCACACACTGCGACATCTTTTCAGAGTCAATGGCTGTACAACTGTGCTTTTCTACAATAAACTACTACGCAAACATTGCATCACTCCCTATTATATACCTGCTCTTTTGTCTTAATAGCTTCAGCAATAAAGTTTACAAGTTTTGGTCCAGCATGAGGGATTTCTTTCTTTTTGGCTTCCACTTTCTTCACTGAGCTCCACTGGATTGGTGGTGGTGGACTAAAAAGGTAGAATAGAAGGCATCTGTATGAGTAGAGGACGAGTTTGTTTTCCAGTTTGGTCTCCCAAGGTGTGTCCCTGCCCCTGCAGCAGAAGGCAGCTAGCTCTGCAGGAAGATTGGTTGCATTCGACCAAGTACTTTCAAATACAGAGAAAGAGATAACCCCAAGCTGCAACATCAGGTGTGGCACAACATTCCCTGGGAAAGCTCAGGATGCCCAGGTTTAGGCCTTCTCTTGGTAGATCAAGAAGAAGGCCAGAGTCATGGGAATGGAGGCTCCTGTCTGTTATTTCAAGGCTCTAATACCACAGATCCCTCCTGGCAGTTGCATTAATGCTCTGATTACCCAACAAGGAAACTTTAGCATCTGTACCACATGGTAATAGCCTGCCAGAGTTAGCCCAGACATTGTGTCTGAAGGAAACTTCTTATTCCTAAAAAGAATAAGAGCACAGGGTCCCCCACATCCATTTTCCCCCAAGTCTGACCTGTCAGGAAGCCCTTTTCCCCTGGTTTTGTGCATCTTGTCTTCCTCCTTATGGATAGAAGTCTTTTTGGGTGGAGCATGCCTCTCTCTGGAGAGAAGGCGATTGTCAGGAAGAGCCCCTGCAAGCAAGAAAGCAGAGAACTCTTCAAACAGCATCTTTGTGCCCATTCTAACAGGAATGCTGTGCAGGTGTGCATACATGTGATGAAACTGCACCAAGCCATCCCCCTGGAGCCATGTTTCCCATGAGGTTTTAGGCCTTTCCTGACACTGGATGTTGTCCAACTCTTAATTTCTAAAGGGTAATGTTATTCCCTGGGGAATTCTGGTACTACTGGCTTCTCTTGTCTATATCGTGAAAAGCAGGGGGAGGCCTTGCTGAGAAATGCTGGTGACTAAATGGAGCCTTGCGGGGAAGGAGGGAGAAATTCCCATGAAGGGCACAGACTTTGGGATCTCTCTACAGATCTCGTGTGTGCAAGTTCACTCTTTTGGTGTGTTCAGCCCAAAGATACTTGTATGTTTGTGAACAATTAAGAAAGCAGGATTGGAATTCCCAACTTTCAAAATGAAATGAAGTTGCCTATGCCTTGCATTGTAGCCTTGGCTATAATGTCCCATTAGTGAGGAGAATGTCCAAACACCACCCAGGTGTCAACCGTTCCACTACCTTTTTTGTTGCCATTATCATCCTTCTCCTCCTCCTGTTCTTCGGTGAGCTCTGCGGGTCCTTTGATGGCAGGCTGCACAATCTGGAGTTCATACCTGGAAACCAGAAGACTCCAGTTTGAATAAGAGCTCCATATTTGCTTTGCACCTTGTGTTAATAATCTGGTCACAAAGATATTAGGGAGCTAATGTAAAATTTCTGGTAAGAGAGCAGAATATGCAGCATTACTCTAGACTATATCCAGAAACTGTGAGATGCATCATAGAGGTCCACTGCTGATTAGTTCTGAATAACTTCCTGAGAGGACTTCACAAGCCCTGGCAAGACAGCACAACCAGACGCAAGCTGAGAAGGTCCTGGCTTGGTCAGCCAGGGGCTGCTGAACCCAACATACTCACTGTGGGAAGACAATGACACTGCCAGAGCGGATCTGGGAAGCCACAGTCTCAGTGCCTGACAGGACTGAATCCCTCATCTCTGGCATCTGCAATAGAGACAGAGACATGTGAGATGATGCCAAGGAAATTGTCTTCTTGCTCACAGAGGCAGCAAGCCACTCTCCTGCTCCTGTCCCTCTGAAACCCTGTCACCAAGTGCTCCTTCATTAACAATAATAACAGTAATAGCAAAGAGAAGCTGTTAAATAGATAATTTGGAATGGGTAGTAGCATCACCAGGCTTTTTTCTGAGGGCAAGAATCATGAGATTCAGTCAGGAGGCCCATTCTTTTCTAATGGAGAAGTCCAAGAAGGCAAGCAGATTTGATTAGCTGGGGTTTCTGGGTGTTGGCTTTTGTCTTTTGGCTTGTTGTGACTGTTCCTGAATGGAGAACAAAGGACTCAGATATGGGCTTAACCCCAAGTCTCTCCTAGGATGCAAATGACTGCATCTGCAGCTTGGAGTTACAGAGAGGCATAGTCCTTCCTTTTCCTTTGCACAGTTGTTAAGACCTGGGAGTGCCAAATATCTGAGGGGGTCCAGATCTTGGACGGGGACCTACTGGAGCAAAGGCCCAGAAAACATGCTGACAAGACCCCAGAGAGTGAGCCAGGTGGGAGAGACAGAGCTGGGAACCAGGGCTGTGCTGCAGCCTGGCTGCACGTCTTGGGGTAAATCATTCCTCCCTCAGAGGGAATGAGGAGCTCATGTCTGCCGGTGCCTCTGGGTCTCGCCCAAGGCAAGAAGCAGCAGTGAAAGACATGCTGGACAGGGAGAAGGTGAGGGGGGCATGATGAGTTCTCCTGACACAAGAACTCAGGGCTGCCCCATGAAATGATTAGGCATGCATTTTCTAACAGGGGCTCAGAAATGTTTGTGTGTAGCAGATGGTGAAATTGCCAAACTCACTACCTCAGAATCCCAAACATGGCCAAAGCAGAAACTCATTAATAAGCAGCAAGGTCACCTGATGCTGTTAACTCAGAATGGCACCAGCCCAAATAGCTTTTCTGCTTTTGAAAAGCCCACCAGCTTTTCTGCTGGTGCCCAAAGAGCTTTTTCTTAGGCTCTTTCCCTTAGGCTTTTTCTTGGGGATGGGAGTGGGCTCACGGGGTTTTTGATTGGACCCAGTACAGCTTTTCTTACATCCTTCTGCTGCCAAGACCTCTGAATGTGAGAGAAGGCCTTTACAGAGAGCTATAGTCCATGACTAGCCCCAGAAGCTAGACCTCTTTTGGAAAGAGGAGCTATGAGTTCCCTTGTCCTTTAAGAGAAGTGCAAAAGAACTCCAAGTAGTACTAGAAAAATGGAAATCTTACTCCAAGAAGAGCTTCTAGCATCTTTTCAGTCCCATTCAGCCTTTTCAGAAAGTCTTTATAAAATCTTATTTTCACATCTTTTCCCTGGACAACAAGCATGCCGACGTCATTTAAAACAAAGGCAACATTCTTGCCATTCTCTATGCAGAGAGAGAAAAGACGCATGGTCTTTTCTATGCAACCCTCCACTGTCCTCTGAGAAACGGAGATGTCTGAGGCAATCCGAGCATACTGCAGTTGCTCAATGTGGTTATGATCTGGAAAATAGTGCAAGAGGAAGAAAGCGTTACTGAAATGCTAAACAGAATAAACTAAAGAGTCAGCATCTGCTAGGACTAGAGGTGATACAGAGTATAGGTTGGTTGGTACCTCTGGTAATTTCCCTGAAAGTAAGTGCTGTAATCCCTTCCTGGAGGAAGTTCAAAGCTCTCTTACAATTGAGATGCCAAGGGGACAGCAATGATTTCTTCAACACAGAAATAGGAAGAAAGCCTCTCAGCCCTGTGGTACGAACAGTACACAGGACAGCACGACAAGCAGGGAGGATGGAGACGGTCCCCATGACAAGGGGGAGGATGCTTGCCCATTGCATCTCTTCTCTCAGGCCATATACTCTGGGTTTGAAGAAGATTAGCCATGCCATGTCAAATGGCTGGAATGAAGAAGGAAAACAGCAGGACTTCACAACAGCCCTTAGAATTCCTCTCCCCTCTCCCCTCCCCACCCCCCCAAGTTTATCTGCAAATGTCTCCACTGTTTGTGTCAGTGTCCTCTCCCCAGGGGACACCAGGCTGATGGTCACAGCAGAGAGAAGGTGGGGTGCTTTGAAAGGAGAGGATCGCTCCAGACACAGCTGCAAGAGTGAGCAAAGGGGTTTTTCTTCTTACCAGGAATATCTTTGTTGTCATACGGGAGATCATAAGCCTTTGCAATAGCCCTTGAAAGACGAAACACTGGTCTCTCAACAACCACCAGGTCATTCTTTCTATTCTGTACTCGCTCTCTAACAACAGCAAATGTCCCCAGTCCAGCAATTCTGACAGGCTGAAAAGAAAGAGAAAGTCTAATACGAAGCATTCTTGTGATGGAAAAACTGACTGAGGTTGTACCTGACCTGGGCACTTTGGAGAGCTTTGGCAAAGGCCTACAGAGTCTGGAGTTTTTCCTCTTCCTCTTCTTCACCCTCTAAGAACTGTTTGGTGTAGTAAAAGCTGAGCAATTATCCATTGACTAGAGGAGACCTAAGGGCCTTTCCGCTCTCTCTGCAGGGACTAGAGAAGCTCCAGAAAGTGTCCATCACTTTCTGAAACTGCGCTTGGACTTCCACTTTTATCTCCATTGACAGGGAAGCTGGTCTGTGGCACGTTAGTCAACCACAGTGTCCTTCTGGGGCATTTTCTGGCTTCCAAAGGACAGAAAGAATCATGGCACTGCATGACATGGGGATATTAAGAGGACTGAAGCCATCAGGGTATGAGGGGAGGAACAGGAGGCAAGTCCCACCTGGTACAGCATGAGCTGTAGACTAAGGTAATAGGATGTACAAGTCCAGATGTTATTGAACTCTGCAAAGCAAATGATAGATACGTCAGGCTCTGAGTCAGCAAGCTCATAACCACTCAGTGCACTTCCAACCAAGAAAGGCAGCAGACGCAAGTGTAGCCAAGCACCCCCCCACCAACCCCAAAGAAATGCCTCTTTGACAGGAACTTCACAGCTGAGGTCTTGACTGACTTCAGACTAAAATCTTGATTATGACCACAGGAAAGGTCTGGAGCTGAAAGGGAGACCTCAGAAGTGTTTTCACCCAGGGGATCCTGTCTTCTCACATCCGCAGTGGGAAGGCATCTCTGAGTCCAAAGCCTGCTCTGCCAATTTGGAGGTGCAAGGAGAGCCGGTGTGGAGAAACCAGAGGCAGTGGCTAGCGGACAAGAAGCCAAGCTGAGTTGATGAAAAGTCAAAGGCTTCATTTCTAAAGCGTGCAGTGTGGCATTCGATGACATGGACCACAAGAAGAATGGTGCAAAAAAGCCTGTATTGAAAACACAATGGCTGGTTATATAGCCATCAGCTCAGCCACTCCTCCAAGTATCTTCTTGGCATTGTGGCATCTTGTGATAGGTGGGTAAGGTGTCTTCTGATGCCTAGCAGGCGGGCAGGACAGGCCAGCAGGACAGGCCCACCGCAGCTGCTGACACGTAGGCAGGAAGGCACACCGTGACTGCTGACACAGGCAGGAAGACACATGATCACTGGCAACTTCATAGTTACCAGATCATTACTTTCTGCCTTAGAGATCCTCTGCTGTCCTACACAGCATCACTCAATCTTGGTCCCCAACATATCCCCTCTTTTTATTTATTAAACTCAAAGCTTGTCAGGTAGGGGAGACAGATAACAAGGATTAGAGATCTTACCAAGATTACCAATTCACACGTCGGTGCCTTCTTAACTTATGCCCCAAGCCTAACGTCCAATCCTATCCCTTAAAAGGCTTCCACTCTAATTCTATCTAATCCACAACTTATCAGTGCACTTATAGTCTATCCATAACTTATCAGTGCAGTTATATTCTATCTATAACTTATCCTATATTCTATCTATATCTTATCAGCCTATATTCTATCTATATCTCATCAATGCAATAAGCCTCTGCAAATCAACAGCGATCCTGCACAAGGCAGACAAACACCGCCGAAAATACCCCAAGATGGGTTCATCTCAACTGGCTCCCAGCCCTCACCTGGCATCCCGAGGAACACACCAACAGGTCGAATCAGTCGTACAGGTATCCAGTGAAGTCCGTTACCTGTGGAAACACAAGCGTAACCTTTCCCCCACGTTATTAGATCCACCGGTTCACTCCACTGACCTGTCTCCAGGTCCCTGTAGCGATCTCGAGGTTGTTCTCGCCCTGTAGGACATGAGAGATGCTTATTAACTGCACTCTGGTCCGTATATCGGTTTAAGAAGTTAAGAACATACAGAGCCTTCCAGAGTTGCTCTTGTGGGGAAGCGCCAGGGCTATTTCCCCTTTTTTGTTTCTCAAGCTTTTCTTTCAGGGTACGATGGGTACGTTCCACTATTGCCTGGCCAGTTGGGGAATGGGGAATTCCGGTCACATGAGTGACCCCCCAAGCTTGAAGAAATGCCCGTGTTCGTTGTGCCGTGTATGCGGGACCATTGTCAGTCTTAATTTGAGCAGGAACCCCCATTACGGCGAAACAGGCAAGCCAGTGATGACAAACATCACGGCTCTTCTCCCCAACATGGGCAGTAGCGACAGCGTAATGGGAAAAGGTATCTACAGAGACGTGAACATACTTCAGTCTTCCAAACGAGGGATAATGGGTAACACTATCTGTGTAGAACCCTTGACATGCAGTTGAAGTCCTGCTTGGCCAGTGCGATAGAGATACTAGCCGGATCTTGCGCCAAAAGGCTTTGCAAACGATGGCGCCCTTTCTGAATAAGCAGCACCATCATCTCTATCCCAGTGGTCACGGTCCTCGAGAAAGCATGTGCTAGAAACACCCACTCCAGAATTCTTAAGGGATCAATGTCACCTGAAACCCATTGGCATAAGAGAGCGTAAGGTTGAAAGACACTATAAATCAGAATCAGGCGAACTGGAAACATTGGAGAGATGCGATGAATCTGTCGATTTTGAATAGCTGCGGACACCCGTTGTAGGGCGTGCAGTGCTTCAGGAGTTAATGTTCGGGATGATGCTAAGTCTGACTCTCCCTTTAGCAGAGCAAAGAGAGGGGCTAGATCCTGTGTGGTAATGCCAAGATAAGGTCGCACCCAGTTAATGGTGCCAAGTAGTTTCTGCAAGTCATTTAGGGTTTTAGTATCAGATGCTAGCCGCAAAGGCTGCGGCAGAATAGCAGTGTCTGTAATTTTCCACCCTAAATACTTCCAAGGCGCTTGCACTTGGACCTTTTCCTCGGCTATACACAGACCATTAGCACTCAAAGATTTCCGCAACTCTTTGACTACCGTTTGAACAGCATCCCTCGAGGATGCGGAGATCAAAATATCATCCACATAGTGATAAATTAAAGCATTGGGATATGCTCTGCGAATAGGGAGGATAGCTCGAGCCACAAACATTTGGCATATTGTCGGACTACTTAGCATCCCCTGAGGCAATACCGTCCAGTGAAAGCAAAGTGTAGACTCCTGATTGTTGATCGCTGGAACCGTAAATGCAAATCATGGTGCATCTGCTGGATGTAACGGTATAGTGAAAAAACAACCCTTAAGATCAATAACAACAAGAGGCCATGATTCAGGTAACATTGCTGGTGGCGGGATCCCAGGTTGGAGTGTCCCCATAGGTTAACCCTCGGCGATAGCTTGAAATCAGTTCATGGTGTAAGCTGACTGGAGGCCGTAATCCTCAACCGAGTTCCTGACTCCTTTCACCGCCTCATAAGGCAGCTGCTCCCATGCAGTGGGTTGCCCTGCCTGCTATCGCCCCGGGAGGGCGTGGAGAATGTCCGAGTCTCCGCTTCGCAGCGCCTCCTGGCGGCAAAGCTCTAGCGCACCACAGCACTGCGCTAGCGCTGGCGTCGGGCCAACAGCTCTTCCCCAGGAAGCCGGGACGGCGGAGGGGGGCTGCGGGCGGTCCGCGTTCGTGGGCAGCCCCGCCTCTTGAGGGGAGGGCGGTCCCGGGGGGCGGTGCCAGGCGGGGGGTGGTTCCGGAGGGGGGCGGTGCCAGGCGGGGGGTGGTTCCGGAGGGGCCGTGGGCTGGACACAGCAGTGCGTAGTAGGGGGTGGATGAAAGTCCGCCTCCTGGTCCAGGTCATTCGACCCTGAATTAAATGAGTCGTCACACTCGGAGTCCGGTCCGGGTATTATCGAGGACCTTACGGTGCTCTCACCGGCCGTTGCTGCGTAGGGCAAAAGTTCAGCCGCGTTTACTGCTTGCAAGCGGAGGAGGGCGGAAAAGACCTGTTGCCAAGTCACTAAAAGTTTCTTCGCCTTATCATCCCTCTGCCGCCGCAGCTCGTCCCCAATTTGTTCCCACACCGCAACGCTTAGCGTTCCCTCCTGCGGGAACCAGGGACAGTTATCCCGAGTCCACACTAACAGAGTCATTAGCGAATGCTGGGCAACATTCTGAAACCCATGAGTCTTTAAGACTTTCTGTAATACTTCCATATAACTTCTCTGATCCCTTCTAAGAGATTGCCCCATAGTTCCCAGCTGCTCACCTGCCGTTCCGTGGTGGTGATGGGAGCGCTCAACTATCAACCGTCCTGACGTTCAGCTGGGCTATGCCACCAGATTTATTGGTTCTGTCTTTCCTGCTTCATTCTTCAGTACTTCCATTCTGAAGTTCCTTGACTCTATTTTTCAGGCTTCTGTTTTTGGATTCGGGCGCCATTTGTGGCATACGACGACACGGACCTCAACAAGTATAGTGCAAAAAGCCTTTCTTGAAAACACAGTGGCTGGTTATATAGCCATCAGCTCAGCCACTCCTCCAAGTATCTGCTTGGCATTGTGGCGTCTTGTGATAGGTGGGTAAGGTGTCTTCTGATGCCTAGCAGGCGGGCAGGACAGGCCAGCAGGACAGGCCCACCGCAGCTGCTGACACGTAGGCAGGAAGGCACACCATGACTGCTGACACATAGGCAGGAAGACACATGATCAGTGGCAACTCACGTGCACACATTCGGGGCACAAATCATAGTTACCACTTCATTACTTTCTGCCTTAAAGATTCTCCGCTGTCTTACACAGCATCATTCAATCTTGGTCCCCAACACCCTGCACCCAAGCTTTTGCAACTCGGGAATCACTCAACATCACCTTGACAGGGTCAGTGCTTCTGCTAGAAAACCCGGGGGGCGGCTGGGCAGACTCAGCTCTGCTGCTCCACCACAGCCCACAAATCCCAAACCTACCAGAGGACAGGAAAAATGGAGGAAGCTCCCTGCCCTTCTTTTCTCTTTCCTGCCCTTCCCAAAGGTGATGTTGCCCTCATCACCAGGGCCGCCAACACTCACCCCTCTCTCAGAGAGACACGTCCAGGCCAATACCTTCTTGCCAAGACTACAAGCCATCACTTAACTAAACCACAGGTGTCCCAGCTCTTCAAAGGACACAGTGCTATGGAAAATCATGCTCGCCAGCCACCATAACAGGGTCCGACCCTAGGTTCCCGCTGAGAAGTTCAGAGCCAAATCAAAGCATACTTAATACAATTTAATGATGCATGTGCAGCAATTGCAGCTCGAGCTGGCTGCCTCCCAAGAGGCACCCCAAACAAAGAAATCCCTGGGCAATTATACCCTCACAAGCTAATCTCCCCACACCCCATGCAAAGCTTCAGACCAATCACCATATCTGGCTCTGGGGGCTTCGTGTTCTTCGGTGGCTCCCACTGCTGTCTCTAGGCAGCCTGGTTTGCCTTATCTTTATTGTGGCGGCTTCTGCTGATGGACTTAGCTTCCTCGTAAGCTTCCTTATCTTTCCACCTTGTACCGGCCTTAGGGCCCTTCCTTACTGGACTAGCTGACAGTTCCTCATGTTATCTGAATGCAGCCTAAGTCTTCAGCAAATTTAGCTACTCATGCTAAGCAAGGTTTATATAAGTTGTGCTAAGCTGTTACCTCTAGACAGTTCCAGCTCAATATTCTTTAACAGTCCTCCCTTTGTTTCTGGTAAGCATCCCTGCTAATCCTTTAGACAAGAGTTCTCAAAGGCTGTCAAGGCATACCATCACTTTCCATAATCTTATGTATAATATGATCATAAGTAATAGGCATAACATGGTTAAACTTAACACAACTACTCCTGGGTACAACACGTGAGTATGAATCCCTGTTGCAGTTGGTGATCATCCCAGAGGAGTTTCCCAACCATGATGTGCTCCGTCCTGCTTCACCCTTTCCAAGACGTCCTGTATCTCCTCTGTATCATGATGAGTGGTGATTAGAGCTTTTTGTCCATTGTTTTGGATGCGCTCTAGCAGCTGATGCAGCTCATCACGTTGCCGTAGTTTCTTCACCAATGTAAGATTCATTCCGATGGGGGTAAGCAGTCACGCTTGACTCAGTGTGTAATTAGATTGTAACAATGGATAAGACGTACCAGGAGCTGAAGAACTAAGTTACCAACACAACTATTTGAGTGATTACTTGTCTTTACAGCAATGTCCACTATGAATATAAGACTACAAAGGGTTCTCATACATACACAGCCTTTCCCAATATATACAAGTACAGTCTAACTTTAACAGCAAACTTGGAACATAGTATGACAGTATATGGCCTGTCCCATTTGGGTTTTAACTTGGATTTTCATAAAAATACTTTAACTAAAACTTCATCCCCAGGCTGTGTATCAGGCACTTGTATTTCAGGTGGTGGGGATTGATACCACTGAGCATATTTTTTAAGATTTTCAAACCTTTTTTGCATACTTAGATCACACTGGCTTAGTCGTTCATTTCCGTCTAACAGGCTGCTCTTAGCTGGAATAGAAGTCCCTAAAGGTCTCCCACAGAGAATTTCTGCTGGTGATAGTCCTGTGGGTTGTTGTGGAGCATTTCGTACGTCCCACAGAGCTAAGTTTAGGGCTTCTGGCCATGTTAGGCCACTGTGTGTGCATACCTTTGCGATTCTTTCGTCTAATGTCCTGTTCTTCTTTTTGCAGCCACGTATATTCCTGCACTGGCCCAGACTTTCTGTACTTGCCTAGCTACCGCCTCTGCTCCCCCATGAGTTTTCTCGTGAAACCACCTAGCTGTAGGAACTGCATTTTGGGGAGAGGCAGAATTGGTTTTCCCCTAATTGTCCATATTCCATCATCATCTGTCCACTGTTCCGGATGCGCTCTAGCAGTCGATGCAAACCATCCTGTTGTAGTAGTTTCCTTACCAGGGTGAGATTCATCCCAATGGGGGTAGGTAGTAAATTTTGAATTAATGTATAATTAGATTGTAACAATTGATAAGACGTGATAGGAGCTGAATAATTAAAATCACATCCCATGATTTTGGTAAAGTTAAAATTACAGATATTTGAATGATTACTTATATCTACTACAATGCCATCTATAACTACAAGACTGCAAAAGGTTCTCATACATACACATCCTCTCCCAATATATACAAGTATAGTTTCAGCTGTTTCATCAGGGTGTATTTCAAAATGACAAACATTTTGCTCAGTGTCAAGACAAATGTCTTGGGCTTTGATAGTATTACTTTCACAAATAAACCCTTGCTGTTCCTGTACAATACATGCGCTAACGTCCACAGTTTGCCATTTATTTCTATTTCGTTGGGCCCATACTCTATGTTCCAATGGACAGAGTATAGCTCCATTGTGATTTAATCCTAACGCAATGATTGGATATATTGTGTATGTTGAAGCATTACGTATTGTTAAAACAAAGGCTGTGGCCTTAGTGTTGATAGGATCATAAGTAAAATTGACCAGATACCACCAGGATTGGAATTCCTTTTCAAATTCAGTCGCATTATCCCAAATTACCTTTCGAATTTCAGTGGGTAAAGTGCCCTCTTCCCCTTCCCTTATAATCGCTGCTACCATAGATTGCATCCACAGTTGAGCTTGGATGCAACTGAGGGCCAGGGAAATATTAATTTGGGCTTCCCCAAGTGCATCCACTATCAATTGGTGATCTTTTTCATTCATTTTTTCCCACTGAGGTAATATCTCGGATGAAAGCCACTGGTTAGTTCCTAGTGCTAATAGAGAAGACCTCAATGGATGTTTTAATCTGTATAAGTCACTTGTTGTTGTGCTCAGTTTATTTATGAGTACTTCAGCATCTATACTGTTTAGGACTCCTAATCCTGTTCCTATGATACCAGTCACATCTCTCTTTGTTCGTTTTGGAGAGGTGAGGGTTCGCCTATGTAACCACGCCGTCCATCCCACATAGGATGTACCGAAGAATGGTGAACAGGTCGGTTTGATTGTAGAGATATTAATTTGCATTAATAGCTCTACTCGTTTGAGAGACCGTGATGGATTAAATAATACTTGTTGTTGGCCTGTATTTCTAATCACATACGGTCCAATTTCAAAGATTTGTGGGGATAAGGTTTTCTTGCTCTTCATGGTAACAGAGTTATTTATATTGGTGAAAATAATTGCAGTCAGGGTAGGTATTGCTGTACTGGACTCAATAATGTCTATTTTAAATTTAAATGATAGTCCCACATTGTGGTGAGCCCACAGGCAAACTATAAGAACAGGCTGTTCTAAGGTAAAATTGTACCAACAATCCAGTTTTTCAGTGGCACAAATTTTCCTTTCTTTTTCGTTTGATTTGATTTTAGTGAGAGAGATTTGAGTCGCCTTCTCATGGGTGGACCCGTTGATCACTCGACACCCTATCTTTATTTCCTTTCCTGTCCTTCCCAGGAGTTGGGGAAGTTGGTTAGTATTATCCCAGCTCCATTCATTTTCTGAGTATACTTCAGTTCCATGCATGGCCAGGGTTAAGAGGTTTAAGTTTTTAGCAGAATTTAATCCCATACTTCCAGTATACTTAACACAGGCCTGGGACCACGGCCACTCTGAGGTTCTTTGACCACAGGTTAGGGAAAGTAGTATTGCCAGGGTTTGAAACAGCAACATGAGCACGGCACTTCTGCCTGCCATCCTGCAGGGCGCAGTAAAGGAAAAGAGATTTGTGTTAGTGAGAGAGTCTGAACAGATTACCCTGGGGAAGTGGTGTATCCCATCGAGCTTTACGTGGTTGTCTTCATTGTTCTGCTGCAACCTCTGCTGTGCTTGCTTCTTGGACTGCCACTCGTTTCACGTGAGAGTGGTGAATCCAATTCTCTTTGCCTAGAATGTTAACAGCGTAGTAAGAACTTAACAATACAGTATAGGGTCCTTCCCATTTTGGTTCTAATTTTGTTTTTCGCGAGAATACCTTTATCAACACTTTATCTGCAGGCTGTATATCATGTGCCTGAATGTCTGACGGCACCGGCTGAAACCACTGAGCCTGATTTTGCAAAGTCTGAAACCGTTCTTGTAAGGCTAGTACATACTGTGTTACTCGTTCATCTCCATCTAATAGGCTGGTCTTAGCAGGGATATAAGTCCCTGGTATCGCTAAATGTCTCCCAAAAAGAATTTCTGCTGGTGTTAGTCCTATGGGTTGCCGTGGAGAATTTCGAACATCCCATAGAGCTAAGTTTAATGCCTCTGGCCATTTCAGGCTAGCATGTGTGCATATTCTTGCTATTTTCTCTTTTAATGTTCTATTCATTCTTTCTACTTGTCCTGAAGATTGTGGGTGATAAGGAGTATGTAGGTTTCTTTTTATTCCTAATGATTTATATAACCGATTGATTATGCTTGCTGTAAAATGGGCACCCCTATCTGAATCAGTGGTTTCTGGGACCCCATATCTGGGTATGATTTCTTTCAGTAAGGCTTTTACCACTCCCCCTGTGTCGGCCTTTCTTGTTGGGAAAGCTTCTACCCAGCCTGATAACTGATCTACTGTCACTAACAAGTGTTTGTACCCATAGACAGATGGCATATCCGCATAATCTATTTGCAGCTTCTGGAAAGGGAAGTAAGCCCATGGTCGCCCCCCCCAAATCTGAGCTTGGCTTGTTATTTGAAAACTTCTGGCAGGTCGGGCAGCTATTCGTTATTCTTTTAGCAGCTGCATAAATTCCTGGAGCAGCCCATACTTTCTGTACCTGTTTAGCTATTGCCTCGGCTCCCCCGTGAGCTGTATCGTGAAACCACCTAGCTATAGTAATTAAATATTTTTTTGGTAGAATTGGTTTTTCCCCAATTGTCCATATTCCATCATCATTTTGTTTTGCTTCCCACTGCTCCCATTGTTTTTTCTCTTCCACTGAGCAGTCTTTTTCATACATAGTTTTGGGGTCTATTAAGTTTGGCCACTCACTTTGGTCCATCCTTGGAACTGCCCCCATACATTCTCTCAGAGGTTGTCGAGCTGCAGCCCTCGCAGCAGCGTCGGCTAAAGCATTTCCTCTGCTAATGTCTGTAGTGTCTTTAGTATGGGCTGGGCAGTGTATTACAGCAATTTCTTTGGGCAGTTGAACTGCTTCCAGCAAATTACGTATTTCTTCTCCATTAGCTAATTTCTTTCCTGATGACGAAAAGAATCCTCGTTCTTTCCATAACATCCCTGTTGCATGACACACTCCAAATGCATATTTAGAGTCGGTATAGATATTTACCCACAAGCTCTTACCTATTTTTGCTGCTTGGGTCAATGCTATTAATTCTGCTCCTTGAGCACTTACTGATGGAGACAAAGGATTGGCCTCGAGTACCTCAAAGACGTTAGTGACAGCATAGCCGGAGTGACGTCTTCCGTCCAAATAATAGGATGATCCATCTGTAAACAGAACTAAGTCCGGGTTCTCCAAAGGTTCATCTTTAAGGTCCTCCTGGGGCTTGCTCGAGCTGACGACCACCTGCTCACAGGAACGATGTGGCTCTCCATCCTCCGGTAGAGGCAATAGCATTGCTGGATTCAAAATATTGCATCTTTTTAAAGTCACATTATCTGCATGCAGTATTATCAGTTCATAGCGGTGAGCTCTCTGTGGGGATAGTGCTTGAGTTGCCTATTGTTTCATTAACAGTTCTACTTCATGTGGCACATACACAGTTAATGAGTGACCCAAAACTACAGGTGGTGTTTTTTCAATAAGAGCTGCAGTAGCTGCTATTGCTCTGATGCATCCTGGAGTGCCTTTAGCTACCTCATCTAGCTGTGTGGAGTAATAGGCCACTGGTCTACGGTGAGGGCCTAGTTTTTGGGTGAGTACCCCACTTGCTACTCCCTGTCGCTCATGGACAAATAATGCAAATAGTTTGCTGTAATCTGGTAACCCTAGAGCAGGGGCTGAAACCAACGCTTTTCTCACAGATGTAAAAGCTTTCTCCCTCTCTGGGCCCCAGGCCAAAGGCTCTATCTCCTCCTTTTTTGTTGCCTGTACCAGAGGTTTAGTAAATTCTGCTAACCCAGGAATCCACGGTCGGCAGAATCCTACAGCTCCTAAAAATCCCCTAAGCTGTTTTTTTGTTACAGGACGAGGCATATCAAGAATTGTCTTTACTCGTTCTGCATCAACTCACCTGTGTCCTTCTTTTAAGATAAAACCCAAATATTTTACCTCTCTTTGACACAGCTGGAGTTTAGACAGAGATGCTCGATGCCCTTTTTCTGCAAGAGCGTTACATAGAAAAACAGTATCTTTTAAACATGTCTCATAATCTTTACTTGCTAATAACAAATCATCTGCATATTGTATTAATACAGAATGTCCTGGAAGTTCGATATCTGAGAGATCATTTTTAAGTATACGCGAAAAAATAGTCGGAGACCCAGTAAATCCCTGTGGCAGCCTCGTCCAAGTTAATTGTTGTCCCTTCCAAGTGAAAGCAAAGAGATCTTGGCTATCTTCAGCTATCGGTATACTAAAAAAGGCTGCTGTTAGGTCAATCACAGTAAAACAAGTTGCCCAATGGGGTATTTGTAGTAAAATGGTTGATGGGTCGGGGACTACTGGATGTGGAGCAACTACATGTTGGTTTATAGCCCTTAAGTCTTGTACAAAGCGATACTCTGGATCACCATCAGCATCTTGCCTGTTCTTTTTAACTGGCAGAATTGGGGTGTTATACGGGGATTCACAGACTCTAAGGATACCCAGTTTCAGATAATGATCAATTTGTTTTTGGATACTCTTCTCTGCTTCCTTCGGGATAGGGTATTGTTTAACTGCAGGAGGCAATCCCCCCTTTGTTTTTATCGAGACTGGACTAGCTGATTTCAGTAGTCCCACATCCATCCCTGAAGAGCTCCATAATTTTTTAGAAACTGATTCTAAACCTGTTGGAATTTGCAGATTAGTTGACTCTGGTTCTGGTGTCTTAGCCAGAACACATGAACCCATAATTATTAGCTTTATCCCTTCCGGCTGTAAGCAGATCTGAGTATCCAAGGCTTGCAGAAGATCTCTCCCTAAAAGGCATATAGGTGCGTCTGTGGAAATTATAAAACGTCCCCACAGTTTTACCCCCAATAGTGAGCAATAAGGGCTTAGATAACATTTGTTCGCCCTTTCCTGTCACTCCTTGCATCACTATTTTATCTGATGACTTGCATCCTTTAGGCTCAAAATTTAAAAGGGAAAGGGTGGCTCCAGTATCCACTAGAAAGGGAACTTCTAAACCGTCTATATTTGCCATTACGTGGCCCTCAAAATCCAAATCTACATCCCATACATTTACTCCAATTTCCACAGTATTTTCTGAGTCTCCTGTTTCCTGTCATTGTGGATTGACTGGGAATCGCCTGGTCTCCTCCTTAGTGTTTGATAGTCTCAAGCCGGTTCCTCTGTTCCTAACTACACAGGGCCTCACTGGGCATTCCCGCTGCCAGTGTCCTTGTTCCCCGCAATAATAACAAACATCATTAACTCCTGATTGTACAGCACGTTCACCTTGACTCCATCTATCTCTCCGGGCTCTTCCACGTCCCCTCCCCCTGGGTCCTTTAAATCCGTCTCTTAACACAGCTGCTAACACACTAACTTCCTCTCTTTTTTGCTGTCTCTTTTCTTTTGCCCTCTCCTCCTCTCGACTATTATACACAAATGTGGCTAAACGTAGTATTTCGTCCATCCGCTTTCCTGGCCAGTCAGGAACATGTTTGGAAAAATACTTTTTAATGTCCGGGGCTGCCTGGTCTACAAATGTAGAAATCATTAGCGGCCTGTTAGCCTCGGCTTCTGGGTCTAGTCCTCCCCCATACACTCTGACTTGCTTAATTAGCCTAGCAAAGAAAGCCGAGGGGTGTTCCTCTGCCTGTTGCTGACACTCCCTTACTTTAGACCAGTTTGCAGTCTTTTGTCCTGCCAAATGTATAGCTTCTTCTAAGCCCTCTCTGGCTAATTGCAACTGCCTGTAATCTGCATCTACATTATGATTCCACCCGGGGTCCACAGCTGGCCAGGCTGTTCGAGCAGCCCCGACACCCCTCTCTGCTGCCCAACGGCGGTTTGCATCCAAAATTGAGCACCTTTCATCTGGAGTGAACGCAGATTCAAGGAGCGTTTGTACATCTCCCCAGGTAGGGTCATACGCCCGCACAATTCCCCTTAGGATTTGTAACACTCTTTCTGGATCGTCCCTAAGTCTGGGGAGCCCTTGACTCCATATAATTCAATCTTGGGGTCTCCAGGGACGGTAGACTCGTGTAGTGGCGACCCGAGGTACCCCTTCCGGATCGGGTGGGGCCGCTCCTGGCACAGGAACGACTTCCAGAGGAGCTTGAAGGGCGGGGGCGGAAGGCAAGGGGGCGTATAGGGAAGCTGAAGCAGGGGGTGGCGCATGGGGTGGAATAACTGCCACAGGCGTTTCAGCAGCTGCGGTACTTACAGCATTCTGAGGAAAGAGTCTCTCTTTCCTAGGCGCCTCTTTTCGTCTAGCAAATGCCCAGTCGTCCCATACATACCAGTAATCCATTTGTCTGGGGAACCTATCCTCCAAATGATGACGCAGGAAAGTTAGCTCCTGGTAACCGAAGGCCCCCTGGGGCGGCCATCGCTCTGCCAGATTACCTTCCAACTTTTCTGGTTGTTGCTCAGAAATCAGCCGCTCAAGTCTGCCTGTAGTGCACTCCTACCCCTTGGGAGTTCTACTAAGCTCACTTGCCACCTGGAAATCCATATTGCTCCTGATGTTAGTGCTGACAAGTTAGCTGATCTTTCACTGCATGATTTGATGGTGAAAGGTATATCTGGTTTGGTAATGTCCATCTCTACCTCTAGATTGTTGTTCTGACTGTCTAGACCATCTCCCGGCACGCTGGGCAGGTGATGAATGAAAACAGCAGGTTTATTGGCCTAGCACGAATCTTAAGTTTACCTCTTTCTAGGATGAATACCAGTGATGCTCCGTCATCTTTCAAACACAGAGAAGTTGCAGATCAGTGGTGTCAGTAACACACCTCCTGATTTAGTTAAGCAGCTTCCCTATGGTAGTGGTATGTTTGTGTTCCTCAGCACTCCATGGTGTTAGTCTGAGGCACCCTCAGTTCCTCTGTTTCGCTCCCAAGGCAGTGAGGCATTGAGGCAAGCAGAGGAGGCTCCACAGCTGGCTGTCCAGAAAAGGGAACCCATAAGGCTGTGGAAAGCTATGTCCACACTTTGCCATGTGATGCTACACGAGGACTGCCATGTTAGGGACAAAGTAGATGCTGCAGTCAAACAAGACATGCTGTTTGAGGCCAGAGCCTTTCCAAGCCTGGGTTATCTTCCTGAAGCTGGACTTTAGCCCCGAGCAGGGCAATCTGTATTGCCTTGACTCCCATTAGAAGCTCATGTTTCTTCTAGCTCTCTCCTGGGGCACAGAACAGGCCATGAGGAGAGACCCTTTTCATTGGGTCTGAAAGCCCCATCCTGCACAAGCTCGAGTGACACCGCTCCGCTTTGAGCTCAGTTGCTGAGGAAGGTATGGGGAGAAGAAACCTCCACGCACACACTCTTCATGCCAACCTCACAGTCCCTCCTGCACTACTGCAGTTGCAGCTCTCGACTCCTCCCCTCTCTGGGGCAAAGGAGCAGGAAAGAGAGGGATTTTCCTTAACCACGAAGAATGTGGCTCCAGCAGAAGAATTATGTAATGACCCTTTAAACTGCCCCCAGAGCAGGGACTGAAACACATTCCCTGTCTCAGAGCTGTCCTTTTCCTGACCCTGCAAAGCTCGCATATTGCTCAGTGCAGAGCAATGCACACCTTGCCAAGGACAGATGCACAACAATTTGGAGATTTGGTTTTATTCAACACAAGAACGCTTTGGCAGCACAGCTGGCAGTTGCTGGTTCACATTGTGCTGGACTGGCTCTCTAGCCCTGAGAAGTGAAAAGAAGTTCAGTTTTAGGTACAGAAAGAAAGCAAGGAAATACAGCAGGCCTAATGCAGGCCAGGTATTAATGGAGCCGCTTTGAGCAGCATTTCAGTGGTCTCTGTGATACGGCACAGGCACTCCTGCCCAAGCCAGTGAGAAGTCCCCAGTGCAACTAATCAGTCGGGGGCTGAGTCAAGTGGGAACTGAGTCAGGCAGTACCTGCGATGGAGTGAATAGGTATCAACCCCCAGGGCAAAGGGTCTTGGTGTCTGTACTCTGAGAGGGTAGGACAGGCTTGCCAGTCTGAAAATGGAGAGGCGAACGTTGGACAAATCCTTATGTCTTCAGCCACCTATGTCCAAAGTGGAAATCTTATTCTGAGTCATCAGCAACTTCCCCTTCAGTTAAGGACTGTCTGACCAAGGCCACAGACTCAAAAGTGTGCTGCTGTCCCTCCCACGGGAGGTGCCAGGAGAAGTCCCTCTAGGTGCTGCTGGAAGTGGAAGGAGAGAGGGACACCCCAGTGCAGCAGATAGCTCTTTACTCACTTGAGCCTCCTCTTCATGATCCCTCTGTCTACTGATCTCTCTTGTCTGTCCCTGCGTGACCTGCTCCACCAGAGATGTCACTGCTGCGAGCAATGCCTGCGTTTTCCTAGGAGAAATGTGCCTGCAAAAGCAGGGAGACACCCTCTGCCATGCTCTGGTTGAAACCTTCCTGCCTCTCACCTTCCCCAGGCCCTGCACACAGAGTCTCACTGGTGCCCACAGCACTCTTCAACGCAGGATGTGGTTTAGGCATTTGCTTTGGGCTGCAGAAAGGCACCTGGAGTTGGGGGCTCCTGACCCCAGGTCTCCCCATGGCGTGACAGCTCAGAGGAGAGCCACGGATCAGGGATTTGGATCCTTGACCCTGCAGATGGGTCAGTGCTACTCAGCTGCCCCAGGCCTTGGCACGACTTGCTCCATACTTACCTTTTTGGGGGTATCTCCAGTGAGTTGACACCCTCCTTCACTGAGGATGATTCGTCATCCTCTTTCCAGTTCCCCATCATTCCCTCTATGAGATCTGGGCTGGTCACCTTCCTCCTCATGCTGGCAGAAGGGATTTGCGTGGTGCCCCAAGAAACAGTGGGTTTCTGCAAAGGAAGGGAGAATCTCAGACAAGCATGCTGCAAAGACACAGGGCTGTTTGCCAGCGTACAGATCCCAGGGGTGAATTCTGGCCAGGATGCTGTGGCAGTGGAGGGGGAACCAGAAGAAGGACCTCCGCCTGCCCCAGGAGTTGGATGCTGGAGTCTGACCAGGGTTTCACTGCATCGCCCAATTGACCCTTTCTCATGAGACTCCTGCCATTTTGCAGTAACAGTTCCAGGAATACTTGAAATAGCCTGAAATCTCAAGCTCCTCTGTAGGAGAGAGATGTTTTCTTCCTGTCTAGTTTAAAATGCTGCCAGTACCGTGGCCCTCTGTAGCTTATCCTTTCCTCTCCCAGGGATCGGTGGTGCCAATTTTTCCTTTTCTTTCCTTCTGTCTTTCTCTTTCTTCTGCCATTCTTTCTTCTCCTGTCTTTCTGCAGCTTGAAGTTCACGGAGACCTCTTTGGTGTCGTTTCTTAACCTGGAGGATTCTTCTCTGGAGGGCCACAGAAATGTAACAGCAGCAATGTCAGTCTCATCTGCTTTTGTTTTTATATTCATTATTATTATTGATTTCTCACTCTCTTTTCTGCCCCTTTTTGTCAGCTGTGTTTTGCTCCTGAATTATCGTGGGCTCAACCAAGGTGTGAACTAACCAATGATCTAAAAAACTCCTATTTCCTATCCCAGAAAAGCCTGGCATTTTGATTTTGAACTCCATTATGAATAGCGGCAAGGAAGGTGTTCTAATGTGTTTCATGAGACAACAGAAGTGAAGAGCAGATTCTAAACATACAGTAACCCCCATCTTTTAAAGTAGACTCCAGGAGAAGTCACTTAATGTACAAATGAGCACACACTGCGACATCTTTTCAGAGTCAATGGCTGTACAACTGTGCTTTTCTACAATAAACTACTACGCAAACATTGCATCACTCCCTATTATATACCTGCTCTTTTGTCTTAATAGCTTCAGCAATAAAGTTTACAAGTTTTGGTCCAGCATGAGGGATTTCTTTCTTTTTGGCTTCCACTTTCTTCACTGAGCTCCACTGGATTGGTGGTGGTGGACTAAAAAGGTAGAATAGAAGGCATCTGTATGAGTAGAGGACGAGTTTGTTTTCCAGTTTGGTCTCCCAAGGTGTGTCCCTGCCCCTGCAGCAGAAGGCAGCTAGCTCTGCAGGAAGATTGGTTGCATTCGACCAAGTACTTTCAAATACAGAGAAAGAGATAACCCCAAGCTGCAACATCAGGTGTGGCACAACATTCCCTGGGAAAGCTCAGGATGCCCAGGTTTAGGCCTTCTCTTGGTAGATCAAGAAGAAGGCCAGAGTCATGGGAATGGAGGCTCCTGTCTGTTATTTCAAGGCTCTAATACCACAGATCCCTCCTGGCAGTTGCATTAATGCTCTGATTACCCAACAAGGAAACTTTAGCATCTGTACCACATGGTAATAGCCTGCCAGACTTAGCCCAGACATTGTGTCTGAAGGAAACTTCTTATTCCTAAAAAGAATAAGAGCACAGGGTCCCCCACATCCATTTTCCCCCAAGTCTGACCTGTCAGGAAGCCCTTTTCCCCTGGTTTTGTGCATCTTGTCTTCCTCCTTATGGATAGAAGTCTTTTTGGGTGGAGCATGCCTCTCTCTGGAGAGAAGGCGATTGTCAGGAAGAGCCCCTGCAAGCAAGAAAGCAGAGAACTCTTCAAACAGCATCTTTGTGCCCATTCTAACAGGAATGCTGGGCAGGTGTGCATACATGTGATGAAACTGCACCAAGCCATCCCCCTGGAGCCATGTTTCCCATGAGGTTTTAGGCCTTTCCTGACACTGGATGTTGTCCAACTCTTAATTTCTAAAGGGTAATGTTATTCCCTGGGGAATTCTGGTACTACTGGCTTCTCTTGTCTATATCGTGAAAAGCAGGGGGAGGCCTTGCTGAGAAATGCTGGTGACTAAATGGAGCCTTGCGGGGAAGGAGGGAGAAATTCCCATGAAGGGCACAGACTTTGGGATCTCTCTACAGATCTCGTGTGTGCAAGTTCACTCTTTTGGTGTGTTCAGCCCAAAGATACTTGTATGTTTGTGAACAATTAAGAAAGCAGGATTGGAATTCCCAACTTTCAAAATGAAATGAAGTTGCCTATGCCTTGCATTGTAGCCTTGGCTATAATGTCCCATTAGTGAGGAGAATGTCCAAACACCACCCAGGTGTCAACCGTTCCACTACCTTTTTTGTTGCCATTATCATCCTTCTCCTCCTCCTGTTCTTCGGTGAGCTCTGCGGGTCCTTTGATGGCAGGCTGCACAATCTGGAGTTCATACCTGGAAACCAGAAGACTCCAGTTTGAATAAGAGCTCCATATTTGCTTTGCACCTTGTGTTAATAATCTGGTCACAAAGATATTAGGGAGCTAATGTAAAATTTCTGGTAAGAGAGCAGAATATGCAGCATTACTCTAGACTATATCCAGAAACTGTGAGATGCATCATAGAGGTCCACTGCTGATTAGTTCTGAATAACTTCCTGAGAGGACTTCACAAGCCCTGGCAAGACAGCACAACCAGACGCAAGCTGAGAAGGTCCTGGCTTGGTCAGCCAGGGGCTGCTGAACCCAACATACTCACTGTGGGAAGACAATGACACTGCCAGAGCGGATCTGGGAAGCCACAGTCTCAGTGCCTGACAGGACTGAATCCCTCATCTCTGGCATCTGCAATAGAGACAGAGACATGTGAGATGATGCCAAGGAAATTGTCTTCTTGCTCACAGAGGCAGCAAGCCACTCTCCTGCTCCTGTCCCTCTGAAACCCTGTCACCAAGTGCTCCTTCATTAACAATAATAACAGTAATAGCAAAGAGAAGCTGTTAAATAGATAATTTGGAATGGGTAGTAGCATCACCAGGCTTTTTTCTGAGGGCAAGAATCATGAGATTCAGTCAGGAGGCCCATTCTTTTCTAATGGAGAAGTCCAAGAAGGCAAGCAGATTTGATTAGCTGGGGTTTCTGGGTGTTGGCTTTTGTCTTTTGGCTTGTTGTGACTGTTCCTGAATGGAGAACAAAGGACTCAGATATGGGCTTAACCCCAAGTCTCTCCTAGGATGCAAATGACTGCATCTGCAGCTTGGAGTTACAGAGAGGCATAGTCCTTCCTTTTCCTTTGCACAGTTGTTAAGACCTGGGAGTGCCAAATATCTGAGGGGGTCCAGATCTTGGACGGGGACCTACTGGAGCAAAGGCCCAGAAAACATGCTGACAAGACCCCAGAGAGTGAGCCAGGTGGGAGAGACAGAGCTGGGAACCAGGGCTGTGCTGCAGCCTGGCTGCACGTCTTGGGGTAAATCATTCCTCCCTCAGAGGGAATGAGGAGCTCATGTCTGCCGGTGCCTCTGGGTCTCGCCCAAGGCAAGAAGCAGCAGTGAAAGACATGCTGGACAGGGAGAAGGTGAGGGGGGCATGATGAGTTCTCCTGACACAAGAACTCAGGGCTGCCCCATGAAATGATTAGGCATGCATTTTCTAACAGGGGCTCAGAAATGTTTGTGTGTAGCAGATGGTGAAATTGCCAAACTCACTACCTCAGAATCCCAAACATGGCCAAAGCAGAAACTCATTAATAAGCAGCAAGGTCACCTGATGCTGTTAACTCAGAATGGCACCAGCCCAAATAGCTTTTCTGCTTTTGAAAAGCCCACCAGCTTTTCTGCTGGTGCCCAAAGAGCTTTTTCTTAGGCTCTTTCCCTTAGGCTTTTTCTTGGGGATGGGAGTGGGCTCACGGGGTTTTTGATTGGACCCAGTACAGCTTTTCTTACATCCTTCTGCTGCCAAGACCTCTGAATGTGAGAGAAGGCCTTTACAGAGAGCTATAGTCCATGACTAGCCCCAGAAGCTAGACCTCTTTTGGAAAGAGGAGCTATGAGTTCCCTTGTCCTTTAAGAGAAGTGCAAAAGAACTCCAAGTAGTACTAGAAAAATGGAAATCTTACTCCAAGAAGAGCTTCTAGCATCTTTTCAGTCCCATTCAGCCTTTTCAGAAAGTCTTTATAAAATCTTATTTTCACATCTTTTCCCTGGACAACAAGCATGCCGACGTCATTTAAAACAAAGGCAACATTCTTGCCATTCTCTATGCAGAGAGAGAAAAGACGCATGGTCTTTTCTATGCAACCCTCCACTGTCCTCTGAGAAACGGAGATGTCTGAGGCAATCCGAGCATACTGCAGTTGCTCAATGTGGTTATGATCTGGAAAATAGTGCAAGAGGAAGAAAGCGTTACTGAAATGCTAAACAGAATAAACTAAAGAGTCAGCATCTGCTAGGACTAGAGGTGATACAGAGTATAGGTTGGTTGGTACCTCTGGTAATTTCCCTGAAAGTAAGTGCTGTAATCCCTTCCTGGAGGAAGTTCAAAGCTCTCTTACAATTGAGATGCCAAGGGGACAGCAATGATTTCTTCAACACAGAAATAGGAAGAAAGCCTCTCAGCCCTGTGGTACGAACAGTACACAGGACAGCACGACAAGCAGGGAGGATGGAGACGGTCCCCATGACAAGGGGGAGGATGCTTGCCCATTGCATCTCTTCTCTCAGGCCATATACTCTGGGTTTGAAGAAGATTAGCCATGCCATGTCAAATGGCTGGAATGAAGAAGGAAAACAGCAGGACTTCACAACAGCCCTTAGAATTCCTCTCCCCTCTCCCCTCCCCACCCCCCCAAGTTTATCTGCAAATGTCTCCACTGTTTGTGTCAGTGTCCTCTCCCCAGGGGACACCAGGCTGATGGTCACAGCAGAGAGAAGGTGGGGTGCTTTGAAAGGAGAGGATCGCTCCAGACACAGCTGCAAGAGTGAGCAAGGGGGTTTTTCTTCTTACCAGGAATATCTTTGTTGTCATACGGGAGATCATAAGCCTTTGCAATAGCCCTTGAAAGACGAAACACTGGTCTCTCAACAACCACCAGGTCATTCTTTCTATTCTGTACTCGCTCTCTAACAACAGCAAATGTCCCCAGTCCAGCAATTCTGACAGGCTGAAAAGAAAGAGAAAGTCTAATACGAAGCATTCTTGTGATGGAAAAACTGACTGAGGTTGTACCTGACCTGGGCACTTTGGAGAGCTTTGGCAAAGGCCTACAGAGTCTGGAGTTTTTCCTCTTCCTCTTCTTCACCCTCTAAGAACTGTTTGGTGTAGTAAAAGCTGAGCAATTATCCATTGACTAGAGGAGACCTAAGGGCCTTTCCGCTCTCTCTGCAGGGACTAGAGAAGCTCCAGAAAGTGTCCATCACTTTCTGAAACTGCGCTTGGACTTCCACTTTTATCTCCATTGACAGGGAAGCTGGTCTGTGGCACGTTAGTCAACCACAGTGTCCTTCTGGGGCATTTTCTGGCTTCCAAAGGACAGAAAGAATCATGGCACTGCATGACATGGGGATATTAAGAGGACTGAAGCCATCAGGGTATGAGGGGAGGAACAGGAGGCAAGTCCCACCTGGTACAGCATGAGCTGTAGACTAAGGTAATAGGATGTACAAGTCCAGATGTTATTGAACTCTGCAAAGCAAATGATAGATACGTCAGGCTCTGAGTCAGCAAGCTCATAACCACTCAGTGCACTTCCAACCAAGAA
The DNA here is from genome assembly GCF_036370855.1 of Dromaius novaehollandiae. Lineage (NCBI taxonomy): Eukaryota > Metazoa > Chordata > Aves > Casuariiformes > Dromaiidae > Dromaius > Dromaius novaehollandiae. The sequence continues at coordinate 258,356 of NW_026991442.1, read as the reverse complement.
AGGCAGCAGACGCAAGTGTAGCCAAGCACCCCCCCACCAACCCCAAAGAAATGCCTCTTTGACAGGAACTTCACAGCTGAGGTCTTGACTGACTTCAGACTAAAATCTTGATTATGACCACAGGAAAGGTCTGGAGCTGAAAGGGAGACCTCAGAAGTGTTTTCACCCAGGGGATCCTGTCTTCTCACATCCGCAGTGGGAAGGCATCTCTGAGTCCAAAGCCTGCTCTGCCAATTTGGAGGTGCAAGGAGAGCCGGTGTGGAGAAACCAGAGGCAGTGGCTAGCGGACAAGAAGCCAAGCTGAGTTGATGAAAAGTCAAAGGCTTCATTTCTAAAGCGTGCAGTGTGGCATTCGATGACATGGACCACAAGAAGAATGGTGCAAAAAAGCCTGTATTGAAAACACAATGGCTGGTTATATAGCCATCAGCTCAGCCACTCCTCCAAGTATCTTCTTGGCATTGTGGCATCTTGTGATAGGTGGGTAAGGTGTCTTCTGATGCCTAGCAGGCGGGCAGGACAGGCCAGCAGGACAGGCCCACCGCAGCTGCTGACACGTAGGCAGGAAGGCACACCGTGACTGCTGACACAGGCAGGAAGACACATGATCACTGGCAACTTCATAGTTACCAGATCATTACTTTCTGCCTTAGAGATCCTCTGCTGTCCTACACAGCATCACTCAATCTTGGTCCCCAACATATCCCCTCTTTTTATTTATTAAACTCAAAGCTTGTCAGGTAGGGGAGACAGATAACAAGGATTAGAGATCTTACCAAGATTACCAATTCACACGTCGGTGCCTTCTTAACTTATGCCCCAAGCCTAACGTCCAATCCTATCCCTTAAAAGGCTTCCACTCTAATTCTATCTAATCCACAACTTATCAGTGCACTTATAGTCTATCCATAACTTATCAGTGCAGTTATATTCTATCTATAACTTATCCTATATTCTATCTATATCTTATCAGCCTATATTCTATCTATATCTCATCAATGCAATAAGCCTCTGCAAATCAACAGCGATCCTGCACAAGGCAGACAAACACCGCCGAAAATACCCCAAGATGGGTTCATCTCAACTGGCTCCCAGCCCTCACCTGGCATCCCGAGGAACACACCAACAGGTCGAATCAGTCGTACAGGTATCCAGTGAAGTCCGTTACCTGTGGAAACACAAGCGTAACCTTTCCCCCACGTTATTAGATCCACCGGTTCACTCCACTGACCTGTCTCCAGGTCCCTGTAGCGATCTCGAGGTTGTTCTCGCCCTGTAGGACATGAGAGATGCTTATTAACTGCACTCTGGTCCGTATATCGGTTTAAGAAGTTAAGAACATACAGAGCCTTCCAGAGTTGCTCTTGTGGGGAAGCGCCAGGGCTATTTCCCCTTTTTTGTTTCTCAAGCTTTTCTTTCAGGGTACGATGGGTACGTTCCACTATTGCCTGGCCAGTTGGGGAATGGGGAATTCCGGTCACATGAGTGACCCCCCAAGCTTGAAGAAATGCCCGTGTTCGTTGTGCCGTGTATGCGGGACCATTGTCAGTCTTAATTTGAGCAGGAACCCCCATTACGGCGAAACAGGCAAGCCAGTGATGACAAACATCACGGCTCTTCTCCCCAACATGGGCAGTAGCGACAGCGTAATGGGAAAAGGTATCTACAGAGACGTGAACATACTTCAGTCTTCCAAACGAGGGATAATGGGTAACACTATCTGTGTAGAACCCTTGACATGCAGTTGAAGTCCTGCTTGGCCAGTGCGATAGAGATACTAGCCGGATCTTGCGCCAAAAGGCTTTGCAAACGATGGCGCCCTTTCTGAATAAGCAGCACCATCATCTCTATCCCAGTGGTCACGGTCCTCGAGAAAGCATGTGCTAGAAACACCCACTCCAGAATTCTTAAGGGATCAATGTCACCTGAAACCCATTGGCATAAGAGAGCGTAAGGTTGAAAGACACTATAAATCAGAATCAGGCGAACTGGAAACATTGGAGAGATGCGATGAATCTGTCGATTTTGAATAGCTGCGGACACCCGTTGTAGGGCGTGCAGTGCTTCAGGAGTTAATGTTCGGGATGATGCTAAGTCTGACTCTCCCTTTAGCAGAGCAAAGAGAGGGGCTAGATCCTGTGTGGTAATGCCAAGATAAGGTCGCACCCAGTTAATGGTGCCAAGTAGTTTCTGCAAGTCATTTAGGGTTTTAGTATCAGATGCTAGCCGCAAAGGCTGCGGCAGAATAGCAGTGTCTGTAATTTTCCACCCTAAATACTTCCAAGGCGCTTGCACTTGGACCTTTTCCTCGGCTATACACAGACCATTAGCACTCAAAGATTTCCGCAACTCTTTGACTACCGTTTGAACAGCATCCCTCGAGGATGCGGAGATCAAAATATCATCCACATAGTGATAAATTAAAGCATTGGGATATGCTCTGCGAATAGGGAGGATAGCTCGAGCCACAAACATTTGGCATATTGTCGGACTACTTAGCATCCCCTGAGGCAATACCGTCCAGTGAAAGCAAAGTGTAGACTCCTGATTGTTGATCGCTGGAACCGTAAATGCAAATCATGGTGCATCTGCTGGATGTAACGGTATAGTGAAAAAACAACCCTTAAGATCAATAACAACAAGAGGCCATGATTCAGGTAACATTGCTGGTGGCGGGATCCCAGGTTGGAGTGTCCCCATAGGTTAACCCTCGGCGATAGCTTGAAATCAGTTCATGGTGTAAGCTGACTGGAGGCCGTAATCCTCAACCGAGTTCCTGACTCCTTTCACCGCCTCATAAGGCAGCTGCTCCCATGCAGTGGGTTGCCCTGCCTGCTATCGCCCCGGGAGGGCGTGGAGAATGTCCGAGTCTCCGCTTCGCAGCGCCTCCTGGCGGCAAAGCTCTAGCGCACCACAGCACTGCGCTAGCGCTGGCGTCGGGCCAACAGCTCTTCCCCAGGAAGCCGGGACGGCGGAGGGGGGCTGCGGGCGGTCCGCGTTCGTGGGCAGCCCCGCCTCTTGAGGGGAGGGCGGTCCCGGGGGGCGGTGCCAGGCGGGGGGTGGTTCCGGAGGGGGGCGGTGCCAGGCGGGGGGTGGTTCCGGAGGGGCCGTGGGCTGGACACAGCAGTGCGTAGTAGGGGGTGGATGAAAGTCCGCCTCCTGGTCCAGATCATTCGACCCTGAATTAAATGAGTCGTCACACTCGGAGTCCGGTCCGGGTATTATCGAGGACCTTACGGTGCTCTCACCGGCCGTTGCTGCGTAGGGCAAAAGTTCAGCCGCGTTTACTGCTTGCAAGCAGAGGAGGGCGGAAAAGACCTGTTGCCAAGTCACTAAAAGTTTCTTCGCCTTATCATCCCTCTGCCGCCGCAGCTCGTCCCCAATTTGTTCCCACACCGCAACGCTTAGCGTTCCCTCCTGCGGGAACCAGGGACAGTTATCCCGAGTCCACACTAACAGAGTCATTAGCGAATGCTGGGCAACATTCTGAAACCCATGAGTCTTTAAGACTTTCTGTAATACTTCCATATAACTTCTCTGATCCCTTGTAAGAGATTGCCCCATAGTTCCCAGCTGCTCACCTGCCGTTCCGTGGTGGTGATGGGAGCGCTCAACTATCAACCGTCCTGACGTTCAGCTGGGCTATGCCACCGGATTTATTGGTTCTGTCTTTCCTGCTTCATTCTTCAGTACTTCCATTCTGAAGTTCCTTGACTCTATTTTTCAGGCTTCTGTTTTTGGATTCGGGCGCCATTTGTGGCATACGACGACACGGACCTCAACAAGTATAGTGCAAAAAGCCTTTCTTGAAAACACAGTGGCTGGTTATATAGCCATCAGCTCAGCCACTCCTCCAAGTATCTTCTTGGCATTGTGGCGTCTTGTGATAGGTGGGTAAGGTGTCTTCTGATGCCTAGCAGGCGGGCAGGACAGGCCAGCAGGACAGGCCCACCGCAGCTGCTGACACGTAGGCAGGAAGGCACACCATGACTGCTGACACATAGGCAGGAAGACACATGATCAGTGGCAACTCACGTGCACACATTCGGGGCACAAATCATAGTTACCACTTCATTACTTTCTGCCTTAAAGATTCTCCGCTGTCTTACACAGCATCATTCAATCTTGGTCCCCAACACCCTGCACCCAAGCTTTTGCAACTCGGGAATCACTCAACATCACCTTGACAGGGTCAGTGCTTCTGCTAGAAAACCCGGGGGGCGGCTGGGCAGACTTAGCTCTGCTGCTCCACCACAGCCCACAAATCCCAAACCTACCAGAGGACAGGAAAAATGGAGGAAGCTCCCTGCCCTTCCTTTCTCTTTCCTGCCCTTCCCAAAGGTGATGTTGCCCTCATCACCAGGGCCGCCAACACTCACCCCTCTCTCGGAGAGACACGTCCAGGCCAATACCTTCTTGCCAGGACTACAAGCCGTCACTTAACTAAACCACAGGTGTCCCAGCTCTTCAAAGGACACAGTGCTATGGAAAATCATGCTCGCCAGCCACCATAACAGGGTCTGACCCTAGGTTCCCGCTGAGAAGTTCAGAGCCAAATCAGAGCAAATTCAATACAATTTAATGATGCATGTGCAGCAATTGCAGCTCGAGCTGGCTGCCTCCCAAGAGGCACCCCAAACAAAGAAATCCCTGGGCAATTATACCCTCACAAGCTAATCTCCCCACACCCCATGCAAAGCTTCAGACCAATCACCATATCTGGCTCTGGGGGCTTCGTGTTCTTCGGTGGCTCCCACTGCTGTCTCTAGGCAGCCTGGTTTGCCTTATCTTTATTGTGGCGGCTTCTGCTGATGGACTTAGCTTCCTCGTAAGCTTCCTTATCTTTCCACCTTGTACCGGCCTTAGGGCCCTTCCTTACTGGACTAGCTGACAGTTCCTCATGTTATCTGAATGCAGCCTAAGGCTTCAGCAAATTTAGCTACTCATGCTAAGCAAGGTTTATATAAGTTGTGCTAAGCTGTTACCTCTAGACAGTTCCAGCTCAATATTCTTTAACAGTCCTCCCTTTGTTTCTGGTAAGCATCCCTGCTAATCCTTTAGACAAGAGTTCTCAAAGGCTGTCAAGGCATACCATCACTTTCCATAATCTTATGTATAATATGATCATAAGTAATAGGCATAACATGGTTAAACTTAACACAACTACTCCTGGGTACAACACGTGAGTATGAATCCCTGTTGCAGTTGGTGATCATCCCAGAGGAGTTTCCCAACCATGATGTGCTCCGTCCTGCTTCACCCTTTCCAAGACGTCCTGTATCTCCTCTGTATCATGATGAGTGGTGATTAGAGCTTTTTGTCCATTGTTTCGGATGCATTCGAGCAGCTGACGCAGCTCATCACGTTGCGGTAGTTTCTTCACCAATGTAAGATTCATTCCGATGGGGGTAAGCAGTCAAGCTTGACTCAGTGTGTAATTAGATTGTAACAATGGATAAGATGTACCAGGAGCTGAAGAACTAAGTTACCAACGCAACTATTTGAGTGATTACATGTCTTTACAGCAATGTCCACTATGAATATAAGACTACAAAGGGTTCTCATACATACACAGCCTTTCCCAATATATACAAGTACAGTCTAACTTTAACAGCAAACTTGGAACATAGTATGACAGTATATGGCCTGTCCCATTTGGGTTTTAACTTGGATTTTCATAAAAATACTTTAACTAAAACTTCATCCCCAGGCTGTGTAACAGGCACTTGTATTTCAGGTGGTGGGGACTGATACCACTGAGCATATTTTTTAAGATTTTCAAACCTTTTTTGCATACTTAGATCACACTGACTTAGTCGTTCATTTCCGTCTAACAGGCTGCTCTTAGCTGGAATAGAAGTCCCTCGTATAGCTAAAGGTCTCCCACAGAGAATTTCAGCTGGTGGTAGTCCTGCGGGTTGTTGTGGAGCATTTCGTACGTCCCACAGAGCTAAGTTTAGGGCTTCTGGCCATGTTAGGCCACTGTGTGTGCATACCTTTGCGATTCTTTCGTCTAATGTCCTGTTCTTCTTTTTGCAGCCACGTATATTCCTGCACTGGCCCAGACTTTCTGTACTTGCCTAGCTACCGCCTCTGCTCCCCCATGAGTTTTCTCGTGAAACCACCTAGCTGTAGGAACTGCATTTTGGGGAGAGGCAGAATTGGTTTTCCCCTAATTGTCCATATTCCATCATCATCTGTCCACTGTTCCGGATGCGCTCTAGCAGTCGATGCAAACCATCCTGTTGTAGTAGTTTCCTTACCAGGGTGAGATTCATCCCAATGGGGGTAGGTAGTAAATTTTGAATTAATGTATAACTAGATTGTAACAATTGATAAGACGTGATAGGAGCTGAATAATTAAAATCACATCCCATGATTTTGGTAAAGTTAAAATTACAGATATTTGAATGATTACTTATATCTACTACAATGCCATCTATAACTACAAGACTGCAAAAGGTTCTCATACATACACATCCTCTCCCAATATATACAAGTATAGTTTCAGCTGTTTCATCAGGGTGTATTTCAAAATGACAAACATTTTGCTCAGCGTCAAGACAAATGTCTTGGGCTTTGATAGTATTACTTTCACAAATAAACCCTTGCTGTTCCTGTACAATACATGCGCTAACGTCCACAGTTTGCCATTTATTTCTATTTCGTTGGGCCCATACTCTATGTTCCAATGGATAGAGTATAGCTCCATTGTGATTTAATCCTAACGCAATGATTGGATATATTGTGTATGTTGAAGCATTACGTATTGTTAAAACAAAGGCTGTGGCCTTAGTGTTGATAGGATCATAAGTAAAATTGACCAGATACCACCAGGATTGGAATTCCTTTTCAAATTCAGTCGCATTATCCCAAATTACCTTTCGAATTTCAGTGGGTAAAGTGCCCTCTTCCCCTTCCCTTATAATCGCTGCTACCATAGATTGCATCCACAGTTGAGCTTGGATGCAACTGAGGGCCAGGGAAATATTAATTTGGGCTTCCCCAAGTGCATCCACTATCAAGTGGTGATCTTTTTCATTCATTTTTTCCCACTGAGGTAATATCTCGGATGAAAGCCACTGGTTAGTTCCTAGTGCTAATAGAGAAGACCTCAATGGATGTTTTAATCTGTATAAGTCACTTGTTGTTGTGCTCAGTTTATTTACGAGTACTTCAGCATCTATACTGTTCAGGACTCCTAATCCTGTTCCTATGATACCAGTCACATCTCTCTTTGTTCGTTTTGGAGAGGTGAGGGTTCGCCTATGTAACCACGCCGTCCATCCCACATAGGATGTACCGAAGAATGGTGAACAGGTCGGTTTGATTGTAGAGATATTAATTTGCATTAATAGCTCTACTCGTTTGAGAGACCATGATGGATTAAATAATACTCGTTGTTGGCCTGTATTTCTAATCACATACGGTCCAATTTCAAAGATTTGTGGGGATAAGGTTTTCTTCCTCTTCATGGTAACAGAGTTATTTATATTGGTGAAAATAATTGTAGTCAGGGTAGGTATTGCTGTACTGGACTCAATAATGTCTATTTTAAATTTAAATGATAGTCCCACATTGTGGTGAGCCCACAGGCAAACTATAAGAACAGGCTGTTCTAAGGTAAAATTGTACCAACAATCCAGTTTTTCAGTGGCACAAATTTTCCTTTCTTTTTCGTTTGATTTGATTTTAGTGTGAGAGATTTGAGTCGCCTTCTCATGGGTGGACCCGTTGATCACTCGACACCCTATCTTTATTTCCTTTCCTGTCCTTCCCAGGAGTTGGGGAAGTTGGTTAGTATTATCCCAGCTCCATTCATTTTCTGAGTATACTTCAGTTCCATGCATGACCAGGGTTAAGAGGTTTAAGTTTTTAGCAGAATTTAATCCCATACTTCCAGTATACTTAACACAGGCCTGGGACCACGGCCACTCTGAGGTTCTTTGACCACAGGTTAGGGAAAGTAGTATTGCCAGGGTTTGAAACAGCAACATGAGCACGGCACTTCTGCCTGCCATCCTGCAGGGCGCAGTAAAGGAAAAGAGATTTGTGTTAGTGAGAGAGTCCGAACAGATTACCCTGGGGAAGTGGTGTATCCCATCGAGCTTTACGTGGTTGTCTTCATTGTTCTGCTGCAACCTCTGCTGTGCTTGCTTCTTGGACTGCCACTCGTTTCACGTGAGAGTGGTGAATCCAATTCTCTTTCCCTAGAATGTTAACAGCGTAGTAAGAACTTAACAATACAGTATAGGGTCCTTCCCATTTTGGTTCTAATTTTGTTTTTCGCGAGAATACCTTTATCAACACTTTATCTGCAGGCTGTATATCATGTGCCTGAATGTCTGACGGCACCGGCTGAAACCACTGAGCCTGATTTTGCAAAGTCTGAAACCGTTCTTGTAAGGCTAGTACATATTGTGTTACTCGTTCATCTCCATCTAATAGGCTGGTCTTAGCAGGGATATAAGTCCCTGGTATCGCTAAATGTCTCCCAAAAAGAATTTCTGCTGGTGTTAGTCCTATGGGTTGCCGTGGAGAATTTCGAACATCCCATAGAGCTAAGTTTAATGCCTCTGGCCATTTCAGGCTAGCATGTGTGCATATTCTTGCTATTTTCTCTTTTAATGTTCTATTCATTCTTTCTACTTGTCCTGAAGATTGTGGGTGATAAGGAGTATGTAGGTTTCTTTTTATTCCTAATGATTTATATAACTGATTGATTATGCTTGCTGTAAAATGGGCACCCCTATCTGAATCAGTGGTTTCTGGGACCCCATATCTGGGTATGATTTCTTTCAGTAAGGCTTTTACCACTCCCCCTGTGTCGGCCTTTCTTGTTGGGAAAGCTTCTACCCAGCCTGATAACTGATCTCCTGTCACTAACAAGTGTTTGTACCCATAGACAGATGGCATATCCGCATAATCTATTTGCAGCTTCTGGAAAGGGAAGTAAGCCCATGGTCGCCCCCCCTAAATCTGAGCTTGGCTTGTTATTTGAAAACTTCTGGCAGGTCGGGCAGCTATTCGTTATTCTTTTAGCAGCTGCATAAATTCCTGGAGCAGCCCATACTTTCTGTACCTGTTTAGCTATTGCCTCGGCTCCCCCGTGAGCTGTATCGTGAAACCACCTAGCTATAGTAATTAAATATTTTTTTGGTAGAATTGTTTTTTCCCCAATTGTCTATATTCCATCATCATTTTGTTTTGCTTCCCACTGCTCCCATTGTTTTTTCTCTTCCACTGAGCAGTCTTTTTCATACATAGTTTTGGGGTCTATTAAGTTTGGCCACTCACTTTGGTCCATCCTTGGAACTGCCCCCATACATTCTCTCAGAGGTTGTCGAGCTGCAGCCCTCGCAGCAGCGTCGGCTAAAGCATTTCCTCTGCTAATGTCTGTAGTGTCTTTAGTATGGGCTGGGCAGTGTATTACAGCAATTTCTTTGGGCAGTTGAACTGCTTCCAGCAAATTACGTATTTCTTCTCCATTAGCTAATTTCTTTCCTGATGACGAAAAGAATCCTCGTTCTTTCCATAACATCCCTGTTGCATGACACACTCCAAATGCATATTTAGAGTCGGTATAGATATTTACCCACAAGCTCTTACCTATTTTTGCTGCTTGGGTCAATGCTATTAATTCTGCTCCTTGAGCACTTACTGATGGAGACAAAGGATTGGCCTCGAGTACCTCAAAGACGTTAGTGACAGCATAGCCGGAGTGACGTCTTCCGTCCAAATAATAGGATGATCCATCTGTAAACAGAACTAAGTCCGGGTTCTCCAAAGGTTCATCTTTAAGGTCCTCCTGGGGCTTGCTCGAGCTGACGACCACCTGCTCACAGGAACGATGTGGCTCTCCGTCCTCCGGTAGAGGCAATAGCATTGCTGGATTCAAAATATTGCATCTTTTTAAAGTCACATTATCTGCATGCAGTATTATCAGTTCATAGCGGTGAGCTCTCTGTGGGGATAGTGCTTGAGTTGCCTATTGTTTCATTAACAGTTCTACTTCATGTGGCACATACACAGTTAATGAGTGACCCAAAACTACAGGTGGTGTTTTTTCAATAAGAGCTGCAGTAGCTGCTATTGCTCTGATGCATCCTGGAGTGCCTTTAGCTACCTCATCTAGCTGCGTGGAGTAATAGGCCACTGGTCTACGGTGAGGGCCTAGTTTTTGGGTGAGTACCCCACTTGCTACTCCCTGTCGCTCATGGACAAATAATGCAAATAGTTTGCTGTAATCTGGTAACCCTAGAGCAGGGGCTGAAACCAACGCTTTTTTCACAGATGTAAAAGCTTTCTCCCTCTCTGGGCCCCAGGCCAAAGGCTCTATCTCCTCCTTTTTTGTTGCCTGTACCAGAGGTTTAGTAAATTCTGCTAACCCAGGAATCCACGGTCGGCAGAATCCTACAGCTCCTAAAAATCCCCTAAGCTGTTTTTTTGTTACAGGACGAGGCATATCAAGAATTGTCTTTACTCGTTCTGCATCAACTCACCTGTGTCCTTCTTTTAAGATAAAACCCAAATATTTTACCTCTCTTTGACACAGCTGGAGTTTAGACAGAGATGCTCGATGCCCTTTTTCTGCAAGAGCGTTACATAGAAAAACAATATCTTTTAAACATGTCTCATAATCTTTACTTGCTAATAACAAATTATCTGCATATTGTATTAATACAGAATGTCCTGGAAGTTCGATATCTGAGAGATCATTTTTAAGTATACGCGAAAAAATAGTCGGAGACCCAGTAAATCCCTGTGGCAGCCTCGTCCAAGTTAATTGTTGTCCCTTCCAAGTGAAAGCAAAGAGATCTTGGCTATCTTCAGCTATCGGTATACTAAAAAAGGCTGCTGTTAGGTCAATCACAGTAAAACAAGTTGCCCAATGGGGTATTTGTAGTAAAATGGTTGATGGGTCGGGGACTACTGGATGTGGAGCAACTGCATGTTGGTTTATAGCCCTTAAGTCTTGTACAAAGCGATACTCTGGATCACCATCAGCATCTTGCCTGTTCTTTTTAACTGGCAGAATTGGGGTGTTATACGGGGATTCACAGACTCTAAGGATACCCAGTTTCAGATAATGATCAATTTGTTTTTGGATACTCTTCTCTGCTTCCTTTGGGATAGGGTATTGTTTAACTGCAGGAGGCAATCCCCCCTTTGTTTTTATCGAGACTGGACTAGCTGATTTCAGTAGTCCCACATCCATCCCTGAAGAGCTCCATAATTTTTTAGAAACTGATTCTAAACCTGTTGGAATTTGCAGATTAGTTGACTCTGGTTCTGGTGTCTTAGCCAGAACACATGAACCCATAATTATTAGCTTTATCCCTTCCGGCTGTAAGCAGATCTGAGTATCCAAGGCTTGCAGAAGATCTCTCCCCAAAAGGCATATAGGTGTGTCTGTGGAAATTATAAAACGTCCCCACACTGTTTTACCCCCAATAGTGAGCAATAAGGGCTTAGATAACATTTGTTCGCCCTTTCCTGTCACTCCTTGCATCACTATTTTATCTGATGACTTGCATCCTTTAGGCTCAAAATTTAAAAGGGAAAGGGTGGCTCCAGTATCCACTAGAAAGGGAACTTCTAAACCGTCTATATTTGCCATTACGTGGCCCTCAAAATCCAAATCTACATCCCATACATTTACTCCAATTTCCACAGTATTTTCTGAGTCTCCTGTTTCCTGTCATTGTGGATTGACTGGGAATCGCCTGGTCTCCTCCTTAGTGTTTGATAGTCTCAAGCCGGTTCCTCTGTTCCTAACTACACAGGGCCTCACTGGGCATTCCCGCTGCCAGTGTCCTTGTTCCCCGCAATAATAACAAACATCATTAACTCCTGATTGTACAGCACGTTCACCTTGACTCCATCTATCTCTCCGGGCTCTTCCACGTCCCCTCCCCCTGGGTCCTTTAAATCCGTCTCTTAACACAGCTGCTAACACACTAACTTCCTCTCTTTTTTGCTGTCTCTTTTCTTTTGCCCTCTCCTCCTCTCGACTATTATACACAAATGTGGCTAAACGTAGTATTTCGTCCATCTGCTTTCCTGGCCAGTCAGGAACATGTTTGGAAAAATACTTTTTAATGTCCGGGGCTGCCTGGTCTACAAATGTAGAAATCATTAGCGGCCTGTTAGCCTCGGCTTCTGGGTCTAGTCCTCCCCCATACACTCTGACTTGCTTAATTAGCCTAGCAAAGAAAGCCGAGGGGTGTTCCTCTGCCTGTTGCTGACACTCCCTTACTTTAGACCAGTTTGCAGTCTTTTGTCCTGCCAAATGTATAGCTTCTTCTAAGCCCTCTCTGGCTAATTGCAACTGCCTGTAATCTGCATCTACATTATGATTCCACCCGGGGTCCACAGCTGGCCAGGCTGTTCGAGCAGCCCCGACACCCCTCTCTGCTGCCCAACGGCGGTTTGCATCCAAAATTGAGCACCTTTCATCTGGAGTGAACGCAGATTCAAGGAGCGTTTGTACATCTCCCCAGGTAGGGTCATACGCCCGCACAATTCCCCTTAGGATTTGTAACACTCTTTCTGGATCGTCCCTAAGTCTGGGGAGCCCTTGACTCCATATAATTCAATCTTGGTGTCTCCAGGGACGGTAGACTCGTGTAGTGGCGACCCGAGGTACCCCTTCCGGATCGGGTGGGGCCGCTCCTGGCACAGGAACGACTTCCAGAGGAGCTTGAAGGGCGGGGGCGGAAGGCAAGGGGGCGTATAGGGAAGCTGAAGCAGGGGGTGGCGCATGGGGTGGAATAACTGCCACAGGCGTTTCAGCAGCTGCGGTACTTACAGCATTCTGAGGAAAGAGTCTCTCTTTCCTAGGCGCCTCTTTTCGTCTAGCAAATGCCCAGTCGTCCCATACATACCAGTAATCCATTTGTCTGGGGAACCTATCCTCCAAATGATGACGCAGGAAAGTTAGCTCCTGGTAACCGAAGGCCCCCTGGGGCGGCCATCGCTCTGCCAGATTACCTTCCAACTTTTCTGGTTGTTGCTCAGAAATCAGCCGCTCAAGTCTGCCTGTAGTGCACTCCTACCCCTTGGGAGTTCTACTAAGCTCACTTGCCACCTGGAAATCCATATTGCTCCTGATGTTAGTGCTGACAAGTTAGCTGATCTTTCACTGCATGATTTGATGGTGAAAGGTATATCTGGTTTGGTAATGTCCATCTCTACCTCTAGATTGTTGTTCTGACTGTCTAGACCATCTCCCGGCACGCTGGGCAGGTGATGAATGAAAACAGCAGGTTTATTGGCCTAGCACGAATCTTAAGTTTACCTCTTTCTAGGATGAATACCAGTGATGCTCCGTCATCTTTCAAACACAGAGAAGTTGCAGATCAGTGGTGTCAGTAACACACCTCCTGATTTAGTTAAGCAGCTTCCCTATGGTAGTGGTATGTTTGTGTTCCTCAGCACTCCATGGTGTTAGTCTGAGGCACCCTCAGTTCCTCTGTTTCGCTCCCAAGGCAGTGAGGCATTGAGGCAAGCAGAGGAGGCTCCACAGCTGGCTGTCCAGAAAAGGGAACCCATAAGGCTGTGGAAAGCTATGTCCACACTTTGCCATGTGATGCTACACGAGGACTGCCATGTTAGGGACAAAGTAGATGCTGCAGTCAAACAAGACATGCTGTTTGAGGCCAGAGCCTTTCCAAGCCTGGGTTATCTTCCTGAAGCTGGACTTTAGCCCCGAGCAGGGCAATCTGTATTGCCTTGACTCCCATTAGAAGCTCATGTTTCTTCTAGCTCTCTCCTGGGGCACAGAACAGGCCATGAGGAGAGACCCTTTTCATTGGGTCTGAAAGCCCCATCCTGCACAAGCTCGAGTGACACCGCTCCGCTTTGAGCTCAGTTGCTGAGGAAGGTATGGGGAGAAGAAACCTCCACGCACACACTCTTCATGCCAACCTCACAGTCCCTCCTGCACTACTGCAGTTGCAGCTCTCGACTCCTCCCCTCTCTGGGGCAAAGGAGCAGGAAAGAGAGGGATTTTCCTTAACCACGAAGAATGTGGCTCCAGCAGAAGAATTATGTAATGACCCTTTAAACTGCCCCCAGAGCAGGGACTGAAACACATTCCCTGTCTCAGAGCTGTCCTTTTCCTGACCCTGCAAAGCTCGCATATTGCTCAGTGCAGAGCAATGCACACCTTGCCAAGGACAGATGCACAACAATTTGGAGATTTGGTTTTATTCAACACAAGAACGCTTTGGCAGCACAGCTGGCAGTTGCTGGTTCACATTGTGCTGGACTGGCTCTCTAGCCCTGAGAAGTGAAAAGAAGTTCAGTTTTAGGTACAGAAAGAAAGCAAGGAAATACAGCAGGCCTAATGCAGGCCAGGTATTAATGGAGCCGCTTTGAGCAGCATTTCAGTGGTCTCTGTGATACGGCACAGGCACTCCTGCCCAAGCCAGTGAGAAGTCCCCAGTGCAACTAATCAGTCGGGGGCTGAGTCAAGTGGGAACTGAGTCAGGCAGTACCTGCGATGGAGTGAATAGGTATCAACCCCCAGGGCAAAGGGTCTTGGTGTCTGTACTCTGAGAGGGTAGGACAGGCTTGCCAGTCTGAAAATGGAGAGGCGAACGTTGGACAAATCCTTATGTCTTCAGCCACCTATGTCCAAAGTGGAAATCTTATTCTGAGTCATCAGCAACTTCCCCTTCAGTTAAGGACTGTCTGACCAAGGCCACAGACTCAAAAGTGTGCTGCTGTCCCTCCCACGGGAGGTGCCAGGAGAAGTCCCTCTAGGTGCTGCTGGAAGTGGAAGGAGAGAGGGACACCCCATTGCAGCAGATAGCTCTTTACTCACTTGAGCCTCCTCTTCATGATCCCTCTGTCTACTGATCTCTCTTGTCTGTCCCTGCGTGACCTGCTCCACCAGAGATGTCACTGCTGCGAGCAATGCCTGCGTTTTCCTAGGAGAAATGTGCCTGCAAAAGCAGGGAGACACCCTCTGCCATGCTCTGGTTGAAACCTTCCTGCCTCTCACCTTCCCCAGGCCCTGCACACAGAGTCTCACTGGTGCCCACAGCACTCTTCAACGCAGGATGTGGTTTAGGCATTTGCTTTGGGCTGCAGAAAGGCACCTGGAGTTGGGGGCTCCTGACCCCAGGTCTCCCCATGGCGTGACAGCTCAGAGGAGAGCCATGGATCAGGGATTTGGATCCTTGACCCTGCAGATGGGTCAGTGCTACTCAGCTGCCCCAGGCCTTGGCACGACTTGCTCCATACTTACCTTTTTGGGGGTATCTCCAGTGAGTTGACACCCTCCTTCACTGAGGATGATTCGTCATCCTCTTTCCAGTTCCCCATCATTCCCTCTATGAGATCTGGGCTGGTCACCTTCCTCCTCATGCTGGCAGAAGGGATTTGCGTGGTGCCCCAAGAAACAGTGGGTTTCTGCAAAGGAAGGGAGAATCTCAGACAAGCATGCTGCAAAGACACAGGGCTGTTTGCCAGCGTACAGATCCCAGGGGTGAATTCTGGCCAGGATGCTGTGGCAGTAGAGGGGGAACCAGAAGAAGGACCTCCGCCTGCCCCAGGAGTTGGGATTTTGTTTTTTGTTGGTGGTGGGTTTGTTTTTTTTAAAGGAATTTCTAATCAAAAGCCCTCACAGTTTTTCAGAACTCTGTTTCACTTTCCATTTCATCCAGCACCTAGCCATAATATCTCAACAGATACAGTTTCTACCACCATGCAGGGGCAAAAAGTAGCATGCAGTTTAGATGGAAGTGTGGGCAGAGGCCATACCACTGATCAGCACTGAAGGCCTGTAGTGCTGCAAAGGCATGTTTACAACACTCCTTCTCAAATCTTTTTGTCCAGTGAAGTTAAAGACTTCATCCCTTGTGCATTGAGACAAGCAGAACTTTTTTTAATGTCAGCATGCTTGGAAGGAAATCCTAGTGCTTCGGTTAAAAACTAAACTTCCAGAAAATGTGCCTTCCTATTACGAATAATGTTCCTGATCATTCCAGTACAGTGAAGACTAAATAAAAGAACTAGCTGCCTTATAGGTAGTCTAGGTATGGCTCAGGTCATTGGACTGTGAACAGATGTGTCCAAATGCAAGTGCAGATACCTGAAACAGAGCTTGTCTGAGTTCGGGGGAGGGATGATCAGTGTATGTGCTCACCATGGCAGACTGCTGGCTTTGCCCTTTGGCTTTTTCTAACTACATCTCCCTTACAGTAATAAGCAGGCAAGCATGACAGATAGGAGTCACCTGCCCTGCAATTTTGCAGCAATGATGCCATGCTGACTTGGAGACCTTCAAAGCTCAGCTCTTCTGGAGGAGAGAAATGCTATTTTACTGAGTGTTTCACAAGGTTTCTGGTACCTGGGCCTTCCACAGATGTTCCCTTTCCCTTCTTGCTGTTGATGAAGGCGACCTTGTCCTTGCTGTCTTCAGGTACTTCTTACGTAAGGCTTCCCAGTGTTTACTTTGATCTTTCCTCACAGGGAGAGAGCAGAATTCCTGAAGGGTCACAGAAATGCAACAGTAGCAGTGGGAGTCTCATCTGTGCTTTGTGGGATTTTTTTAGTTCTCACCCTCTCTTCTGCCCCTTGTCTTTAGCCTTTCTATCAGCCATGTCTGCTCCTCACTTATAACAGGCACAACCAAAGCACAAACTGAACAATGATCTGAATAGAAATTATTTCCTACCCTAGAAAAGCCTGGCATTTTTATTTGCATTATGAACAGTGCCTTTTTATCTCCATTAAGAATGGTGCCAAGGAAGATGGTCTGATATGTTGCATAAGATGACGGGAGCAAAGAACACACTCCAAAAAGACAAACAACTGAACATACGTGGTTTAAAGGAAGCTCCAGAAGAAATCACTTAATGTTCAAATGAGTACAGATTAGCTATTTCAGACTCTGTAGCCATATAACGGTGCTTTTCTACAATGAATTATGAGACAAGAATTACATCACTGTCTATCATGGACCTGTCCTGCTCTCTCATGACTGTCACAAATAGTTTGTGCAGGTTGGGGTCCAGCCACAGGAGTGTCATTGCCTTGGCTTTTCTTTTTCCTGCACATTCTCCACTTCAAAACAGCCAGCTCACTGCAGACACACAGCAAGAGGAGTTAGTGGGAGCACAGGGAAGATTTCCATCCTTTGCTCCCAGGCTGGGCTCCCCGCTCTGCAGCAGAAGGTGGCTCTACTGGGGAAGTGTGTGTTGGGAACAGCCCTTCTTTCCCCTGCTGCTGCTGGGGGTGGAAGCAAGGGCGTTGCCTGAGGGGAAACACCACCCATATCTGGATATATTTACCACTGCAGCTTATCTTCCCGATGCCTCTCTTCATGCCTGTGTCCCCTCCGACTTCGGTCAACCTGTCCCAGGATGCACGGCACTATCTCGAGCAGGGCCTGGCTTGTCCCTGGGGAAATTGGCCTAGAACAACAGGAAGAAACCCTCACTCACGCTCTGGCTGAAACCTTCCTGCCTCTCACCTTCCCCAGGCCCTGCACACAGAGTCTCACTGGTGCCCACAGCACTCTTCAACGCAGGATGAGGTTTAGGCATTTGCTTTGGGCTGCAGAAAGGCACCTGGAGTTGGGGGCTCCTGACCCCAGGTCTCCCCATGGCTTGACAGCTCAGAGGAGAGCCACGGATCAGGGATTTGGCTCCTTGACCCTGCAGATGGGTCAGTGCTACTCAGCTGCCCCAGGCCTTGGCACGACTTGCTCCATACTTACCTTTTTGGGGGTATCTCCAGCGAGTTGTCACCCTCCTTCTCTGAGGATGATTCGCCATCCTCTTTCCAGTTCCCCATCATTCCCTCTATGAGATCTGGGCTGGTCACCTTCCTCCTCATGCTGGCAGAAGGGATTTGCGTGGTGCCCCAAGAAACAGTGGGTTTCTGCAAAGGAAGGGAGAATCTCAGACAAGCATGCTGCAAAGACACAGGGCTGTTTGCCAGCGTACAGATCCCAGGGGTGAATTCTGGCCAGGATGCTGTGGCAGTGGAGGGGGAACCAGAAGAAGGACCTCCGCCTGCCCCAGGAGTTGGATGCTGGAGTCTGACCAGGGTTTCACTGCATCGCCCAATTGACCCTTTCTCATGAGACTCCTGCCATTTTGCAGTAACAGTTCCAGGAATACTTGAAATAGCCTGAAATCTCAAGCTCCTCTGTAGGAGAGAGATGTTTTCTTCCTGTCTAGTTTAAAATGCTGCCAGTACCGTGGCCCTCTGTAGCTTATCCTTTCCTCTCCCAGGGATCGGTGGTGCCAATTTTTCCTTTTCTTTCCTTCTGTCTTTCTCTTTCTTCTGCCATTCTTTCTTCTCCTGTCTTTCTGCAGCTTGAAGTTCACGGAGACCTCTTTGGTGTCGTTTCTTAACCTGGAGGATTCTTCTCTGGAGGGCCACAGAAATGTAACAGCAGCAATGTCAGTCTCATCTGCTTTTGTTTTTATATTCATTATTATTATTGATTTCTCACTCTCTTTTCTGCCCCTTTTTGTCAGCTGTGTTTTGCTCCTGAATTATCGTGGGCTCAACCAAGGTGTGAACTAACCAATGATCTAAAAAACTCCTATTTCCTATCCCAGAAAAGCCTGGCATTTTGATTTTGAACTCCATTATGAATAGCGGCAAGGAAGGTGTTCTAATGTGTTTCATGAGACAACAGAAGTGAAGAGCAGATTCTAAACATACAGTAACCCCCATCTTTTAAAGTAGACTCCAGGAGAAGTCACTTAATGTACAAATGAGCACACACTGCGACATCTTTTCAGAGTCAATGGCTGTACAACTGTGCTTTTCTACAATAAACTACTACGCAAACATTGCATCACTCCCTATTATATACCTGCTCTTTTGTCTTAATAGCTTCAGCAATAAAGTTTACAAGTTTTGGTCCAGCATGAGGGATTTCTTTCTTTTTGGCTTCCACTTTCTTCACTGAGCTCCACTGGATTGGTGGTGGTGGACTAAAAAGGTAGAATAGAAGGCATCTGTATGAGTAGAGGACGAGTTTGTTTTCCAGTTTGGTCTCCCAAGGTGTGTCCCTGCCCCTGCAGCAGAAGGCAGCTAGCTCTGCAGGAAGATTGGTTGCATTCGACCAAGTACTTTCAAATACAGAGAAAGAGATAACCCCAAGCTGCAACATCAGGTGTGGCACAACATTCCCTGGGAAAGCTCAGGATGCCCAGGTTTAGGCCTTCTCTTGGTAGATCAAGAAGAAGGCCAGAGTCATGGGAATGGAGGCTCCTGTCTGTTATTTCAAGGCTCTAATACCACAGATCCCTCCTGGCAGTTGCATTAATGCTCTGATTACCCAACAAGGAAACTTTAGCATCTGTACCACATGGTAATAGCCTGCCAGACTTAGCCCAGACATTGTGTCTGAAGGAAACTTCTTATTCCTAAAAAGAATAAGAGCACAGGGTCCCCCACATCCATTTTCCCCCAAGTCTGACCTGTCAGGAAGCCCTTTTCCCCTGGTTTTGTGCATCTTGTCTTCCTCCTTATGGATAGAAGTCTTTTTGGGTGGAGCATGCCTCTCTCTGGAGAGAAGGCGATTGTCAGGAAGAGCCCCTGCAAGCAAGAAAGCAGAGAACTCTTCAAACAGCATCTTTGTGCCCATTCTAACAGGAATGCTGTGCAGGTGTGCATACATGTGATGAAACTGCACCAAGCCATCCCCCTGGAGCCATGTTTCCCATGAGGTTTTAGGCCTTTCCTGACACTGGATGTTGTCCAACTCTTAATTTCTAAAGGGTAATGTTATTCCCTGGGGAATTCTGGTACTACTGGCTTCTCTTGTCTATATCGTGAAAAGCAGGGGGAGGCCTTGCTGAGAAATGCTGGTGACTAAATGGAGCCTTGCGGGGAAGGAGGGAGAAATTCCCATGAAGGGCACAGACTTTGGGATCTCTCTACAGATCTCGTGTGTGCAAGTTCACTCTTTTGGTGTGTTCAGCCCAAAGATACTTGTATGTTTGTGAACAATTAAGAAAGCAGGATTGGAATTCCCAACTTTCAAAATGAAATGAAGTTGCCTATGCCTTGCATTGTAGCCTTGGCTATAATGTCCCATTAGTGAGGAGAATGTCCAAACACCACCCAGGTGTCAACCGTTCCACTACCTTTTTTGTTGCCATTATCATCCTTCTCCTCCTCCTGTTCTTCGGTGAGCTCTGCGGGTCCTTTGATGGCAGGCTGCACAATCTGGAGTTCATACCTGGAAACCAGAAGACTCCAGTTTGAATAAGAGCTCCATATTTGCTTTGCACCTTGTGTTAATAATCTGGTCACAAAGATATTAGGGAGCTAATGTAAAATTTCTGGTAAGAGAGCAGAATATGCAGCATTACTCTAGACTATATCCAGAAACTGTGAGATGCATCATAGAGGTCCACTGCTGATTAGTTCTGAATAACTTCCTGAGAGGACTTCACAAGCCCTGGCAAGACAGCACAACCAGACGCAAGCTGAGAAGGTCCTGGCTTGGTCAGCCAGGGGCTGCTGAACCCAACATACTCACTGTGGGAAGACAATGACACTGCCAGAGCGGATCTGGGAAGCCACAGTCTCAGTGCCTGACAGGACTGAATCCCTCATCTCTGGCATCTGCAATAGAGACAGAGACATGTGAGATGATGCCAAGGAAATTGTCTTCTTGCTCACAGAGGCAGCAAGCCACTCTCCTGCTCCTGTCCCTCTGAAACCCTGTCACCAAGTGCTCCTTCATTAACAATAATAACAGTAATAGCAAAGAGAAGCTGTTAAATAGATAATTTGGAATGGGTAGTAGCATCACCAGGCTTTTTTCTGAGGGCAAGAATCATGAGATTCAGTCAGGAGGCCCATTCTTTTCTAATGGAGAAGTCCAAGAAGGCAAGCAGATTTGATTAGCTGGGGTTTCTGGGTGTTGGCTTTTGTCTTTTGGCTTGTTGTGACTGTTCCTGAATGGAGAACAAAGGACTCAGATATGGGCTTAACCCCAAGTCTCTCCTAGGATGCAAATGACTGCATCTGCAGCTTGGAGTTACAGAGAGGCATAGTCCTTCCTTTTCCTTTGCACAGTTGTTAAGACCTGGGAGTGCCAAATATCTGAGGGGGTCCAGATCTTGGACGGGGACCTACTGGAGCAAAGGCCCAGAAAACATGCTGACAAGACCCCAGAGAGTGAGCCAGGTGGGAGAGACAGAGCTGGGAACCAGGGCTGTGCTGCAGCCTGGCTGCACGTCTTGGGGTAAATCATTCCTCCCTCAGAGGGAATGAGGAGCTCATGTCTGCCGGTGCCTCTGGGTCTCGCCCAAGGCAAGAAGCAGCAGTGAAAGACATGCTGGACAGGGAGAAGGTGAGGGGGGCATGATGAGTTCTCCTGACACAAGAACTCAGGGCTGCCCCATGAAATGATTAGGCATGCATTTTCTAACAGGGGCTCAGAAATGTTTGTGTGTAGCAGATGGTGAAATTGCCAAACTCACTACCTCAGAATCCCAAACATGGCCAAAGCAGAAACTCATTAATAAGCAGCAAGGTCACCTGATGCTGTTAACTCAGAATGGCACCAGCCCAAATAGCTTTTCTGCTTTTGAAAAGCCCACCAGCTTTTCTGCTGGTGCCCAAAGAGCTTTTTCTTAGGCTCTTTCCCTTAGGCTTTTTCTTGGGGATGGGAGTGGGCTCACGGGGTTTTTGATTGGACCCAGTACAGCTTTTCTTACATCCTTCTGCTGCCAAGACCTCTGAATGTGAGAGAAGGCCTTTACAGAGAGCTATAGTCCATGACTAGCCCCAGAAGCTAGACCTCTTTTGGAAAGAGGAGCTATGAGTTCCCTTGTCCTTTAAGAGAAGTGCAAAAGAACTCCAAGTAGTACTAGAAAAATGGAAATCTTACTCCAAGAAGAGCTTCTAGCATCTTTTCAGTCCCATTCAGCCTTTTCAGAAAGTCTTTATAAAATCTTATTTTCACATCTTTTCCCTGGACAACAAGCATGCCGACGTCATTTAAAACAAAGGCAACATTCTTGCCATTCTCTATGCAGAGAGAGAAAAGACGCATGGTCTTTTCTATGCAACCCTCCACTGTCCTCTGAGAAACGGAGATGTCTGAGGCAATCCGAGCATACTGCAGTTGCTCAATGTGGTTATGATCTGGAAAATAGTGCAAGAGGAAGAAAGCGTTACTGAAATGCTAAACAGAATAAACTAAAGAGTCAGCATCTGCTAGGACTAGAGGTGATACAGAGTATAGGTTGGTTGGTACCTCTGGTAATTTCCCTGAAAGTAAGTGCTGTAATCCCTTCCTGGAGGAAGTTCAAAGCTCTCTTACAATTGAGATGCCAAGGGGACAGCAATGATTTCTTCAACACAGAAATAGGAAGAAAGCCTCTCAGCCCTGTGGTACGAACAGTACACAGGACAGCACGACAAGCAGGGAGGATGGAGACGGTCCCCATGACAAGGGGGAGGATGCTTGCCCATTGCATCTCTTCTCTCAGGCCATATACTCTGGGTTTGAAGAAGATTAGCCATGCCATGTCAAATGGCTGGAATGAAGAAGGAAAACAGCAGGACTTCACAACAGCCCTTAGAATTCCTCTCCCCTCTCCCCTCCCCACCCCCCCAAGTTTATCTGCAAATGTCTCCACTGTTTGTGTCAGTGTCCTCTCCCCAGGGGACACCAGGCTGATGGTCACAGCAGAGAGAAGGTGGGGTGCTTTGAAAGGAGAGGATCGCTCCAGACACAGCTGCAAGAGTGAGCAAAGGGGTTTTTCTTCTTACCAGGAATATCTTTGTTGTCATACGGGAGATCATAAGCCTTTGCAATAGCCCTTGAAAGACGAAACACTGGTCTCTCAACAACCACCAGGTCATTCTTTCTATTCTGTACTCGCTCTCTAACAACAGCAAATGTCCCCAGTCCAGCAATTCTGACAGGCTGAAAAGAAAGAGAAAGTCTAATACGAAGCATTCTTGTGATGGAAAAACTGACTGAGGTTGTACCTGACCTGGGCACTTTGGAGAGCTTTGGCAAAGGCCTACAGAGTCTGGAGTTTTTCCTCTTCCTCTTCTTCACCCTCTAAGAACTGTTTGGTGTAGTAAAAGCTGAGCAATTATCCATTGACTAGAGGAGACCTAAGGGCCTTTCCGCTCTCTCTGCAGGGACTAGAGAAGCTCCAGAAAGTGTCCATCACTTTCTGAAACTGCGCTTGGACTTCCACTTTTATCTCCATTGACAGGGAAGCTGGTCTGTGGCACGTTAGTCAACCACAGTGTCCTTCTGGGGCATTTTCTGGCTTCCAAAGGACAGAAAGAATCATGGCACTGCATGACATGGGGATATTAAGAGGACTGAAGCCATCAGGGTATGAGGGGAGGAACAGGAGGCAAGTCCCACCTGGTACAGCATGAGCTGTAGACTAAGGTAATAGGATGTACAAGTCCAGATGTTATTGAACTCTGCAAAGCAAATGATAGATACGTCAGGCTCTGAGTCAGCAAGCTCATAACCACTCAGTGCACTTCCAACCAAGAAAGGCAGCAGACGCAAGTGTAGCCAAGCACCCCCCCACCAACCCCAAAGAAATGCCTCTTTGACAGGAACTTCACAGCTGAGGTCTTGACTGACTTCAGACTAAAATCTTGATTATGACCACAGGAAAGGTCTGGAGCTGAAAGGGAGACCTCAGAAGTGTTTTCACCCAGGGGATCCTGTCTTCTCACATCCGCAGTGGGAAGGCATCTCTGAGTCCAAAGCCTGCTCTGCCAATTTGGAGGTGCAAGGAGAGCCGGTGTGGAGAAACCAGAGGCAGTGGCTAGCGGACAAGAAGCCAAGCTGAGTTGATGAAAAGTCAAAGGCTTCATTTCTAAAGCGTGCAGTGTGGCATTCGATGACATGGACCACAAGAAGAATGGTGCAAAAAAGCCTGTATTGAAAACACAATGGCTGGTTATATAGCCATCAGCTCAGCCACTCCTCCAAGTATCTTCTTGGCATTGTGGCATCTTGTGATAGGTGGGTAAGGTGTCTTCTGATGCCTAGCAGGCGGGCAGGACAGGCCAGCAGGACAGGCCCACCGCAGCTGCTGACACGTAGGCAGGAAGGCACACCGTGACTGCTGACACAGGCAGGAAGACACATGATCACTGGCAACTTCATAGTTACCAGATCATTACTTTCTGCCTTAGAGATCCTCTGCTGTCCTACACAGCATCACTCAATCTTGGTCCCCAACATATCCCCTCTTTTTATTTATTAAACTCAAAGCTTGTCAGGTAGGGGAGACAGATAACAAGGATTAGAGATCTTACCAAGATTACCAATTCACACGTCGGTGCCTTCTTAACTTATGCCCCAAGCCTAACGTCCAATCCTATCCCTTAAAAGGCTTCCACTCTAATTCTATCTAATCCACAACTTATCAGTGCACTTATAGTCTATCCATAACTTATCAGTGCAGTTATATTCTATCTATAACTTATCCTATATTCTATCTATATCTTATCAGCCTATATTCTATCTATATCTCATCAATGCAATAAGCCTCTGCAAATCAACAGCGATCCTGCACAAGGCAGACAAACACCGCCGAAAATACCCCAAGATGGGTTCATCTCAACTGGCTCCCAGCCCTCACCTGGCATCCCGAGGAACACACCAACAGGTCGAATCAGTCGTACAGGTATCCAGTGAAGTCCGTTACCTGTGGAAACACAAGCGTAACCTTTCCCCCACGTTATTAGATCCACCGGTTCACTCCACTGACCTGTCTCCAGGTCCCTGTAGCGATCTCGAGGTTGTTCTCGCCCTGTAGGACATGAGAGATGCTTATTAACTGCACTCTGGTCCGTATATCGGTTTAAGAAGTTAAGAACATACAGAGCCTTCCAGAGTTGCTCTTGTGGGGAAGCGCCAGGGCTATTTCCCCTTTTTTGTTTCTCAAGCTTTTCTTTCAGGGTACGATGGGTACGTTCCACTATTGCCTGGCCAGTTGGGGAATGGGGAATTCCGGTCACATGAGTGACCCCCCAAGCTTGAAGAAATGCCCGTGTTCGTTGTGCCGTGTATGCGGGACCATTGTCAGTCTTAATTTGAGCAGGAACCCCCATTACGGCGAAACAGGCAAGCCAGTGATGACAAACATCACGGCTCTTCTCCCCAACATGGGCAGTAGCGACAGCGTAATGGGAAAAGGTATCTACAGAGACGTGAACATACTTCAGTCTTCCAAACGAGGGATAATGGGTAACACTATCTGTGTAGAACCCTTGACATGCAGTTGAAGTCCTGCTTGGCCAGTGCGATAGAGATACTAGCCGGATCTTGCGCCAAAAGGCTTTGCAAACGATGGCGCCCTTTCTGAATAAGCAGCACCATCATCTCTATCCCAGTGGTCACGGTCCTCGAGAAAGCATGTGCTAGAAACACCCACTCCAGAATTCTTAAGGGATCAATGTCACCTGAAACCCATTGGCATAAGAGAGCGTAAGGTTGAAAGACACTATAAATCAGAATCAGGCGAACTGGAAACATTGGAGAGATGCGATGAATCTGTCGATTTTGAATAGCTGCGGACACCCGTTGTAGGGCGTGCAGTGCTTCAGGAGTTAATGTTCGGGATGATGCTAAGTCTGACTCTCCCTTTAGCAGAGCAAAGAGAGGGGCTAGATCCTGTGTGGTAATGCCAAGATAAGGTCGCACCCAGTTAATGGTGCCAAGTAGTTTCTGCAAGTCATTTAGGGTTTTAGTATCAGATGCTAGCCGCAAAGGCTGCGGCAGAATAGCAGTGTCTGTAATTTTCCACCCTAAATACTTCCAAGGCGCTTGCACTTGGACCTTTTCCTCGGCTATACACAGACCATTAGCACTCAAAGATTTCCGCAACTCTTTGACTACCGTTTGAACAGCATCCCTCGAGGATGCGGAGATCAAAATATCATCCACATAGTGATAAATTAAAGCATTGGGATATGCTCTGCGAATAGGGAGGATAGCTCGAGCCACAAACATTTGGCATATTGTCGGACTACTTAGCATCCCCTGAGGCAATACCGTCCAGTGAAAGCAAAGTGTAGACTCCTGATTGTTGATCGCTGGAACCGTAAATGCAAATCATGGTGCATCTGCTGGATGTAACGGTATAGTGAAAAAACAACCCTTAAGATCAATAACAACAAGAGGCCATGATTCAGGTAACATTGCTGGTGGCGGGATCCCAGGTTGGAGTGTCCCCATAGGTTAACCCTCGGCGATAGCTTGAAATCAGTTCATGGTGTAAGCTGACTGGAGGCCGTAATCCTCAACCGAGTTCCTGACTCCTTTCACCGCCTCATAAGGCAGCTGCTCCCATGCAGTGGGTTGCCCTGCCTGCTATCGCCCCGGGAGGGCGTGGAGAATGTCCGAGTCTCCGCTTCGCAGCGCCTCCTGGCGGCAAAGCTCTAGCGCACCACAGCACTGCGCTAGCGCTGGCGTCGGGCCAACAGCTCTTCCCCAGGAAGCCGGGACGGCGGAGGGGGGCTGCGGGCGGTCCGCGTTCGTGGGCAGCCCCGCCTCTTGAGGGGAGGGCGGTCCCGGGGGGCGGTGCCAGGCGGGGGGTGGTTCCGGAGGGGCCGTGGGCTGGACACAGCAGTGCGTAGTAGGGGGTGGATGAAAGTCCGCCTCCTGGTCCAGATCATTCGACCCTGAATTAAATGAGTCGTCACACTCGGAGTCCGGTCCGGGTATTATCGAGGACCTTACGGTGCTCTCACCGGCCGTTGCTGCGTAGGGCAAAAGTTCAGCCGCGTTTACTGCTTGCAAGCAGAGGAGGGCGGAAAAGACCTGTTGCCAAGTCACTAAAAGTTTCTTCGCCTTATCATCCCTCTGCCGCCGCAGCTCGTCCCCAATTTGTTCCCACACCGCAACGCTTAGCGTTCCCTCCTGCGGGAACCAGGGACAGTTATCCCGAGTCCACACTAACAGAGTCATTAGCGAATGCTGGGCAACATTCTGAAACCCATGAGTCTTTAAGACTTTCTGTAATACTTCCATATAACTTCTCTGATCCCTTGTAAGAGATTGCCCCATAGTTCCCAGCTGCTCACCTGCCGTTCCGTGGTGGTGATGGGAGCGCTCAACTATCAACCGTCCTGACGTTCAGCTGGGCTATGCCACCGGATTTATTGGTTCTGTCTTTCCTGCTTCATTCTTCAGTACTTCCATTCTGAAGTTCCTTGACTCTATTTTTCAGGCTTCTGTTTTTGGATTCGGGCGCCATTTGTGGCATACGACGACACGGACCTCAACAAGTATAGTGCAAAAAGCCTTTCTTGAAAACACAGTGGCTGGTTATATAGCCATCAGCTCAGCCACTCCTCCAAGTATCTTCTTGGCATTGTGGCGTCTTGTGATAGGTGGGTAAGGTGTCTTCTGATGCCTAGCAGGCGGGCAGGACAGGCCAGCAGGACAGGCCCACCGCAGCTGCTGACACGTAGGCAGGAAGGCACACCATGACTGCTGACACATAGGCAGGAAGACACATGATCAGTGGCAACTCACGTGCACACATTCGGGGCACAAATCATAGTTACCACTTCATTACTTTCTGCCTTAAAGATTCTCCGCTGTCTTACACAGCATCATTCAATCTTGGTCCCCAACACCCTGCACCCAAGCTTTTGCAACTCGGGAATCACTCAACATCACCTTGACAGGGTCAGTGCTTCTGCTAGAAAACCCGGGGGGCGGCTGGGCAGACTTAGCTCTGCTGCTCCACCACAGCCCACAAATCCCAAACCTACCAGAGGACAGGAAAAATGGAGGAAGCTCCCTGCCCTTCCTTTCTCTTTCCTGCCCTTCCCAAAGGTGATGTTGCCCTCATCACCAGGGCCGCCAACACTCACCCCTCTCTCGGAGAGACACGTCCAGGCCAATACCTTCTTGCCAGGACTACAAGCCGTCACTTAACTAAACCACAGGTGTCCCAGCTCTTCAAAGGACACAGTGCTATGGAAAATCATGCTCGCCAGCCACCATAACAGGGTCTGACCCTAGGTTCCCGCTGAGAAGTTCAGAGCCAAATCAGAGCAAATTCAATACAATTTAATGATGCATGTGCAGCAATTGCAGCTCGAGCTGGCTGCCTCCCAAGAGGCACCCCAAACAAAGAAATCCCTGGGCAATTATACCCTCACAAGCTAATCTCCCCACACCCCATGCAAAGCTTCAGACCAATCACCATATCTGGCTCTGGGGGCTTCGTGTTCTTCGGTGGCTCCCACTGCTGTCTCTAGGCAGCCTGGTTTGCCTTATCTTTATTGTGGCGGCTTCTGCTGATGGACTTAGCTTCCTCGTAAGCTTCCTTATCTTTCCACCTTGTACCGGCCTTAGGGCCCTTCCTTACTGGACTAGCTGACAGTTCCTCATGTTATCTGAATGCAGCCTAAGGCTTCAGCAAATTTAGCTACTCATGCTAAGCAAGGTTTATATAAGTTGTGCTAAGCTGTTACCTCTAGACAGTTCCAGCTCAATATTCTTTAACAGTCCTCCCTTTGTTTCTGGTAAGCATCCCTGCTAATCCTTTAGACAAGAGTTCTCAAAGGCTGTCAAGGCATACCATCACTTTCCATAATCTTATGTATAATATGATCATAAGTAATAGGCATAACATGGTTAAACTTAACACAACTACTCCTGGGTACAACACGTGAGTATGAATCCCTGTTGCAGTTGGTGATCATCCCAGAGGAGTTTCCCAACCATGATGTGCTCCGTCCTGCTTCACCCTTTCCAAGACGTCCTGTATCTCCTCTGTATCATGATGAGTGGTGATTAGAGCTTTTTGTCCATTGTTTCGGATGCATTCGAGCAGCTGACGCAGCTCATCACGTTGCGGTAGTTTCTTCACCAATGTAAGATTCATTCCGATGGGGGTAAGCAGTCAAGCTTGACTCAGTGTGTAATTAGATTGTAACAATGGATAAGATGTACCAGGAGCTGAAGAACTAAGTTACCAACGCAACTATTTGAGTGATTACATGTCTTTACAGCAATGTCCACTATGAATATAAGACTACAAAGGGTTCTCATACATACACAGCCTTTCCCAATATATACAAGTACAGTCTAACTTTAACAGCAAACTTGGAACATAGTATGACAGTATATGGCCTGTCCCATTTGGGTTTTAACTTGGATTTTCATAAAAATACTTTAACTAAAACTTCATCCCCAGGCTGTGTAACAGGCACTTGTATTTCAGGTGGTGGGGACTGATACCACTGAGCATATTTTTTAAGATTTTCAAACCTTTTTTGCATACTTAGATCACACTGACTTAGTCGTTCATTTCCGTCTAACAGGCTGCTCTTAGCTGGAATAGAAGTCCCTCGTATAGCTAAAGGTCTCCCACAGAGAATTTCAGCTGGTGGTAGTCCTGCGGGTTGTTGTGGAGCATTTCGTACGTCCCACAGAGCTAAGTTTAGGGCTTCTGGCCATGTTAGGCCACTGTGTGTGCATACCTTTGCGATTCTTTCGTCTAATGTCCTGTTCTTCTTTTTGCAGCCACGTATATTCCTGCACTGGCCCAGACTTTCTGTACTTGCCTAGCTACCGCCTCTGCTCCCCCATGAGTTTTCTCGTGAAACCACCTAGCTGTAGGAACTGCATTTTGGGGAGAGGCAGAATTGGTTTTCCCCTAATTGTCCATATTCCATCATCATCTGTCCACTGTTCCGGATGCGCTCTAGCAGTCGATGCAAACCATCCTGTTGTAGTAGTTTCCTTACCAGGGTGAGATTCATCCCAATGGGGGTAGGTAGTAAATTTTGAATTAATGTATAACTAGATTGTAACAATTGATAAGACGTGATAGGAGCTGAATAATTAAAATCACATCCCATGATTTTGGTAAAGTTAAAATTACAGATATTTGAATGATTACTTATATCTACTACAATGCCATCTATAACTACAAGACTGCAAAAGGTTCTCATACATACACATCCTCTCCCAATATATACAAGTATAGTTTCAGCTGTTTCATCAGGGTGTATTTCAAAATGACAAACATTTTGCTCAGCGTCAAGACAAATGTCTTGGGCTTTGATAGTATTACTTTCACAAATAAACCCTTGCTGTTCCTGTACAATACATGCGCTAACGTCCACAGTTTGCCATTTATTTCTATTTCGTTGGGCCCATACTCTATGTTCCAATGGATAGAGTATAGCTCCATTGTGATTTAATCCTAACGCAATGATTGGATATATTGTGTATGTTGAAGCATTACGTATTGTTAAAACAAAGGCTGTGGCCTTAGTGTTGATAGGATCATAAGTAAAATTGACCAGATACCACCAGGATTGGAATTCCTTTTCAAATTCAGTCGCATTATCCCAAATTACCTTTCGAATTTCAGTGGGTAAAGTGCCCTCTTCCCCTTCCCTTATAATCGCTGCTACCATAGATTGCATCCACAGTTGAGCTTGGATGCAACTGAGGGCCAGGGAAATATTAATTTGGGCTTCCCCAAGTGCATCCACTATCAATTGGTGATCTTTTTCATTCATTTTTTCCCACTGAGGTAATATCTCGGATGAAAGCCACTGGTTAGTTCCTAGTGCTAATAGAGAAGACCTCAATGGATGTTTTAATCTGTATAAGTCACTTGTTGTTGTGCTCAGTTTATTTACGAGTACTTCAGCATCTATACTGTTCAGGACTCCTAATCCTGTTCCTATGATACCAGTCACATCTCTCTTTGTTCGTTTTGGAGAGGTGAGGGTTCGCCTATGTAACCACGCCGTCCATCCCACATAGGATGTACCGAAGAATGGTGAACAGGTCGGTTTGATTGTAGAGATATTAATTTGCATTAATAGCTCTACTCGTTTGAGAGACCATGATGGATTAAATAATACTCGTTGTTGGCCTGTATTTCTAATCACATACGGTCCAATTTCAAAGATTTGTGGGGATAAGGTTTTCTTGCTCTTCATGGTAACAGAGTTATTTATATTGGTGAAAATAATTGTAGTCAGGGTAGGTATTGCTGTACTGGACTCAATAATGTCTATTTTAAATTTAAATGATAGTCCCACATTGTGGTGAGCCCACAGGCAAACTATAAGAACAGGCTGTTCTAAGGTAAAATTGTACCAACAATCCAGTTTTTCAGTGGCACAAATTTTCCTTTCTTTTTCGTTTGATTTGATTTTAGTGTGAGAGATTTGAGTCGCCTTCTCATGGGTGGACCCGTTGATCACTCGACACCCTATCTTTATTTCCTTTCCTGTCCTTCCCAGGAGTTGGGGAAGTTGGTTAGTATTATCCCAGCTCCATTCATTTTCTGAGTATACTTCAGTTCCATGCATGACCAGGGTTAAGAGGTTTAAGTTTTTAGCAGAATTTAATCCCATACTTCCAGTATACTTAACACAGGCCTGGGACCACGGCCACTCTGAGGTTCTTTGACCACAGGTTAGGGAAAGTAGTATTGCCAGGGTTTGAAACAGCAACATGAGCACGGCACTTCTGCCTGCCATCCTGCAGGGCGCAGTAAAGGAAAAGAGATTTGTGTTAGTGAGAGAGTCCGAACAGATTACCCTGGGGAAGTGGTGTATCCCATCGAGCTTTACGTGGTTGTCTTCATTGTTCTGCTGCAACCTCTGCTGTGCTTGCTTCTTGGACTGCCACTCGTTTCACGTGAGAGTGGTGAATCCAATTCTCTTTCCCTAGAATGTTAACAGCGTAGTAAGAACTTAACAATACAGTATAGGGTCCTTCCCATTTTGGTTCTAATTTTGTTTTTCGCGAGAATACCTTTATCAACACTTTATCTGCAGGCTGTATATCATGTGCCTGAATGTCTGACGGCACCGGCTGAAACCACTGAGCCTGATTTTGCAAAGTCTGAAACCGTTCTTGTAAGGCTAGTACATATTGTGTTACTCGTTCATCTCCATCTAATAGGCTGGTCTTAGCAGGGATATAAGTCCCTGGTATCGCTAAATGTCTCCCAAAAAGAATTTCTGCTGGTGTTAGTCCTATGGGTTGCCGTGGAGAATTTCGAACATCCCATAGAGCTAAGTTTAATGCCTCTGGCCATTTCAGGCTAGCATGTGTGCATATTCTTGCTATTTTCTCTTTTAATGTTCTATTCATTCTTTCTACTTGTCCTGAAGATTGTGGGTGATAAGGAGTATGTAGGTTTCTTTTTATTCCTAATGATTTATATAACTGATTGATTATGCTTGCTGTAAAATGGGCACCCCTATCTGAATCAGTGGTTTCTGGGACCCCATATCTGGGTATGATTTCTTTCAGTAAGGCTTTTACCACTCCCCCTGTGTCGGCCTTTCTTGTTGGGAAAGCTTCTACCCAGCCTGATAACTGATCTCCTGTCACTAACAAGTGTTTGTACCCATAGACAGATGGCATATCCGCATAATCTATTTGCAGCTTCTGGAAAGGGAAGTAAGCCCATGGTCGCCCCCCCTAAATCTGAGCTTGGCTTGTTATTTGAAAACTTCTGGCAGGTCGGGCAGCTATTCGTTATTCTTTTAGCAGCTGCATAAATTCCTGGAGCAGCCCATACTTTCTGTACCTGTTTAGCTATTGCCTCGGCTCCCCCGTGAGCTGTATCGTGAAACCACCTAGCTATAGTAATTAAATATTTTTTTGGTAGAATTGTTTTTTCCCCAATTGTCTATATTCCATCATCATTTTGTTTTGCTTCCCACTGCTCCCATTGTTTTTTCTCTTCCACTGAGCAGTCTTTTTCATACATAGTTTTGGGGTCTATTAAGTTTGGCCACTCACTTTGGTCCATCCTTGGAACTGCCCCCATACATTCTCTCAGAGGTTGTCGAGCTGCAGCCCTCGCAGCAGCGTCGGCTAAAGCATTTCCTCTGCTAATGTCTGTAGTGTCTTTAGTATGGGCTGGGCAGTGTATTACAGCAATTTCTTTGGGCAGTTGAACTGCTTCCAGCAAATTACGTATTTCTTCTCCATTAGCTAATTTCTTTCCTGATGACGAAAAGAATCCTCGTTCTTTCCATAACATCCCTGTTGCATGACACACTCCAAATGCATATTTAGAGTCGGTATAGATATTTACCCACAAGCTCTTACCTATTTTTGCTGCTTGGGTCAATGCTATTAATTCTGCTCCTTGAGCACTTACTGATGGAGACAAAGGATTGGCCTCGAGTACCTCAAAGACGTTAGTGACAGCATAGCCGGAGTGACGTCTTCCGTCCAAATAATAGGATGATCCATCTGTAAACAGAACTAAGTCCGGGTTCTCCAAAGGTTCATCTTTAAGGTCCTCCTGGGGCTTGCTCGAGCTGACGACCACCTGCTCACAGGAACGATGTGGCTCTCCGTCCTCCGGTAGAGGCAATAGCATTGCTGGATTCAAAATATTGCATCTTTTTAAAGTCACATTATCTGCATGCAGTATTATCAGTTCATAGCGGTGAGCTCTCTGTGGGGATAGTGCTTGAGTTGCCTATTGTTTCATTAACAGTTCTACTTCATGTGGCACATACACAGTTAATGAGTGACCCAAAACTACAGGTGGTGTTTTTTCAATAAGAGCTGCAGTAGCTGCTATTGCTCTGATGCATCCTGGAGTGCCTTTAGCTACCTCATCTAGCTGCGTGGAGTAATAGGCCACTGGTCTACGGTGAGGGCCTAGTTTTTGGGTGAGTACCCCACTTGCTACTCCCTGTCGCTCATGGACAAATAATGCAAATAGTTTGCTGTAATCTGGTAACCCTAGAGCAGGGGCTGAAACCAACGCTTTTTTCACAGATGTAAAAGCTTTCTCCCTCTCTGGGCCCCAGGCCAAAGGCTCTATCTCCTCCTTTTTTGTTGCCTGTACCAGAGGTTTAGTAAATTCTGCTAACCCAGGAATCCACGGTCGGCAGAATCCTACAGCTCCTAAAAATCCCCTAAGCTGTTTTTTTGTTACAGGACGAGGCATATCAAGAATTGTCTTTACTCGTTCTGCATCAACTCACCTGTGTCCTTCTTTTAAGATAAAACCCAAATATTTTACCTCTCTTTGACACAGCTGGAGTTTAGACAGAGATGCTCGATGCCCTTTTTCTGCAAGAGCGTTACATAGAAAAACAATATCTTTTAAACATGTCTCATAATCTTTACTTGCTAATAACAAATTATCTGCATATTGTATTAATACAGAATGTCCTGGAAGTTCGATATCTGAGAGATCATTTTTAAGTATACGCGAAAAAATAGTCGGAGACCCAGTAAATCCCTGTGGCAGCCTCGTCCAAGTTAATTGTTGTCCCTTCCAAGTGAAAGCAAAGAGATCTTGGCTATCTTCAGCTATCGGTATACTAAAAAAGGCTGCTGTTAGGTCAATCACAGTAAAACAAGTTGCCCAATGGGGTATTTGTAGTAAAATGGTTGATGGGTCGGGGACTACTGGATGTGGAGCAACTGCATGTTGGTTTATAGCCCTTAAGTCTTGTACAAAGCGATACTCTGGATCACCATCAGCATCT
Source organism: Dromaius novaehollandiae (assembly GCF_036370855.1). Taxonomy (NCBI): domain Eukaryota; kingdom Metazoa; phylum Chordata; class Aves; order Casuariiformes; family Dromaiidae; genus Dromaius; species Dromaius novaehollandiae. Next base: position 223,856 of record NW_026991442.1, on the reverse strand, counting down.
TGCCTGTTCTTTTTAACTGGCAGAATTGGGGTGTTATACGGGGATTCACAGACTCTAAGGATACCCAGTTTCAGATAATGATCAATTTGTTTTTGGATACTCTTCTCTGCTTCCTTTGGGATAGGGTATTGTTTAACTGCAGGAGGCAATCCCCCCTTTGTTTTTATCGAGACTGGACTAGCTGATTTCAGTAGTCCCACATCCATCCCTGAAGAGCTCCATAATTTTTTAGAAACTGATTCTAAACCTGTTGGAATTTGCAGATTAGTTGACTCTGGTTCTGGTGTCTTAGCCAGAACACATGAACCCATAATTATTAGCTTTATCCCTTCCGGCTGTAAGCAGATCTGAGTATCCAAGGCTTGCAGAAGATCTCTCCCCAAAAGGCATATAGGTGTGTCTGTGGAAATTATAAAACGTCCCCACACTGTTTTACCCCCAATAGTGAGCAATAAGGGCTTAGATAACATTTGTTCGCCCTTTCCTGTCACTCCTTGCATCACTATTTTATCTGATGACTTGCATCCTTTAGGCTCAAAATTTAAAAGGGAAAGGGTGGCTCCAGTATCCACTAGAAAGGGAACTTCTAAACCGTCTATATTTGCCATTACGTGGCCCTCAAAATCCAAATCTACATCCCATACATTTACTCCAATTTCCACAGTATTTTCTGAGTCTCCTGTTTCCTGTCATTGTGGATTGACTGGGAATCGCCTGGTCTCCTCCTTAGTGTTTGATAGTCTCAAGCCGGTTCCTCTGTTCCTAACTACACAGGGCCTCACTGGGCATTCCCGCTGCCAGTGTCCTTGTTCCCCGCAATAATAACAAACATCATTAACTCCTGATTGTACAGCACGTTCACCTTGACTCCATCTATCTCTCCGGGCTCTTCCACGTCCCCTCCCCCTGGGTCCTTTAAATCCGTCTCTTAACACAGCTGCTAACACACTAACTTCCTCTCTTTTTTGCTGTCTCTTTTCTTTTGCCCTCTCCTCCTCTCGACTATTATACACAAATGTGGCTAAACGTAGTATTTCGTCCATCTGCTTTCCTGGCCAGTCAGGAACATGTTTGGAAAAATACTTTTTAATGTCCGGGGCTGCCTGGTCTACAAATGTAGAAATCATTAGCGGCCTGTTAGCCTCGGCTTCTGGGTCTAGTCCTCCCCCATACACTCTGACTTGCTTAATTAGCCTAGCAAAGAAAGCCGAGGGGTGTTCCTCTGCCTGTTGCTGACACTCCCTTACTTTAGACCAGTTTGCAGTCTTTTGTCCTGCCAAATGTATAGCTTCTTCTAAGCCCTCTCTGGCTAATTGCAACTGCCTGTAATCTGCATCTACATTATGATTCCACCCGGGGTCCACAGCTGGCCAGGCTGTTCGAGCAGCCCCGACACCCCTCTCTGCTGCCCAACGGCGGTTTGCATCCAAAATTGAGCACCTTTCATCTGGAGTGAACGCAGATTCAAGGAGCGTTTGTACATCTCCCCAGGTAGGGTCATACGCCCGCACAATTCCCCTTAGGATTTGTAACACTCTCCCTGGATCATCCCTAAGTCTGGGGAGCCCTTGACTCCTTATAATTCAATCTTGGGGTCTCCAGGGACGGTAGACTCGTGTAGTGGCGACCCGAGGTACCCCTTCCGGATCGGGTGGGGCCGCTCCTGGCACAGGAACGACTTCCAGAGGAGCTTGAAGGGCGGGGGCGGAAGGCAAGGGGGCGTATAGGGAAGCTGAAGCAGGGGGTGGCGCATGGGGTGGAATAACTGCCACAGGCGTTTCAGCAGCTGCGGTACTTACAGCATTCTGAGGAAAGAGTCTCTCTTTCCTAGGCGCCTCTTTTCGTCTAGCAAATGCCCAGTCGTCCCATACATACCAGTAATCCATTTGTCTGGGGAACCTATCCTCCAAATGATGACGCAGGAAAGTTAGCTCCTGGTAACCGAAGGCCCCCTGGGGCGGCCATCGCTCTGCCAGATTACCTTCCAACTTTTCTGGTTGTTGCTCAGAAATCAGCCGCTCAAGTCTGCCTGTAGTGCACTCCTACCCCTTGGGAGTTCTACTAAGCTCACTTGCCACCTGGAAATCCATATTGCTCCTGATGTTAGTGCTGACAAGTTAGCTGATCTTTCACTGCATGATTTGATGGTGAAAGGTATATCTGGTTTGGTAATGTCCATCTCTACCTCTAGATTGTTGTTCTGACTGTCTAGACCATCTCCCGGCACGCTGGGCAGGTGATGAATGAAAACAGCAGGTTTATTGGCCTAGCACGAATCTTAAGTTTACCTCTTTCTAGGATGAATACCAGTGATGCTCCGTCATCTTTCAAACACAGAGAAGTTGCAGATCAGTGGTGTCAGTAACACACCTCCTGATTTAGTTAAGCAGCTTCCCTATGGTAGTGGTATGTTTGTGTTCCTCAGCACTCCATGGTGTTAGTCTGAGGCACCCTCAGTTCCTCTGTTTCGCTCCCAAGGCAGTGAGGCATTGAGGCAAGCAGAGGAGGCTCCACAGCTGGCTGTCCAGAAAAGGGAACCCATAAGGCTGTGGAAAGCTATGTCCACACTTTGCCATGTGATGCTACACGAGGACTGCCATGTTAGGGACAAAGTAGATGCTGCAGTCAAACAAGACATGCTGTTTGAGGCCAGAGCCTTTCCAAGCCTGGGTTATCTTCCTGAAGCTGGACTTTAGCCCCGAGCAGGGCAATCTGTATTGCCTTGACTCCCATTAGAAGCTCATGTTTCTTCTAGCTCTCTCCTGGGGCACAGAACAGGCCATGAGGAGAGACCCTTTTCATTGGGTCTGAAAGCCCCATCCTGCACAAGCTCGAGTGACACCGCTCCGCTTTGAGCTCAGTTGCTGAGGAAGGTATGGGGAGAAGAAACCTCCACGCACACACTCTTCATGCCAACCTCACAGTCCCTCCTGCACTACTGCAGTTGCAGCTCTCGACTCCTCCCCTCTCTGGGGCAAAGGAGCAGGAAAGAGAGGGATTTTCCTTAACCACGAAGAATGTGGCTCCAGCAGAAGAATTATGTAATGACCCTTTAAACTGCCCCCAGAGCAGGGACTGAAACACATTCCCTGTCTCAGAGCTGTCCTTTTCCTGACCCTGCAAAGCTCGCATATTGCTCAGTGCAGAGCAATGCACACCTTGCCAAGGACAGATGCACAACAATTTGGAGATTTGGTTTTATTCAACACAAGAACGCTTTGGCAGCACAGCTGGCAGTTGCTGGTTCACATTGTGCTGGACTGGCTCTCTAGCCCTGAGAAGTGAAAAGAAGTTCAGTTTTAGGTACAGAAAGAAAGCAAGGAAATACAGCAGGCCTAATGCAGGCCAGGTATTAATGGAGCCGCTTTGAGCAGCATTTCAGTGGTCTCTGTGATACGGCACAGGCACTCCTGCCCAAGCCAGTGAGAAGTCCCCAGTGCAACTAATCAGTCGGGGGCTGAGTCAAGTGGGAACTGAGTCAGGCAGTACCTGCGATGGAGTGAATAGGTATCAACCCCCAGGGCAAAGGGTCTTGGTGTCTGTACTCTGAGAGGGTAGGACAGGCTTGCCAGTCTGAAAATGGAGAGGCGAACGTTGGACAAATCCTTATGTCTTCAGCCACCTATGTCCAAAGTGGAAATCTTATTCTGAGTCATCAGCAACTTCCCCTTCAGTTAAGGACTGTCTGACCAAGGCCACAGACTCAAAAGTGTGCTGCTGTCCCTCCCACGGGAGGTGCCAGGAGAAGTCCCTCTAGGTGCTGCTGGAAGTGGAAGGAGAGAGGGACACCCCAGTGCAGCAGATAGCTCTTTACTCACTTGAGCCTCCTCTTCATGATCCCTCTGTCTACTGATCTCTCTTGTCTGTCCCTGCGTGACCTGCTCCACCAGAGATGTCACTGCTGCGAGCAATGCCTGCGTTTTCCTAGGAGAAATGTGCCTGCAAAAGCAGGGAGACACCCTCTGCCATGCTCTGGCTGAAACCTTCCTGCCTCTCACCTTCCCCAGGCCCTGCACACAGAGTCTCACTGGTGCCCACAGCACTCTTCAACGCAGGATGAGGTTTAGGCATTTGCTTTGGGCTGCAGAAAGGCACCTGGAGTTGGGGGCTCCTGACCCCAGGTCTCCCCATGGCGTGACAGCTCAGAGGAGAGCCATGGATCAGGGATTTGGATCCTTGACCCTGCAGATGGGTCAGTGCTACTCAGCTGCCCCAGGCCTTGGCACGACTTGCTCCATACTTACCTTTTTGGGGGTATCTCCAGTGAGTTGACACCCTCCTTCACTGAGGATGATTCGTCATCCTCTTTCCAGTTCCCCATCATTCCCTCTATGAGATCTGGGCTGGTCACCTTCCTCCTCATGCTGGCAGAAGGGATTTGCGTGGTGCCCCAAGAAACAGTGGGTTTCTGCAAAGGAAGGGAGAATCTCAGACAAGCATGCTGCAAAGACACAGGGCTGTTTGCCAGCGTACAGATCCCAGGGGTGAATTCTGGCCAGGATGCTGTGGCAGTAGAGGGGGAACCAGAAGAAGGACCTCCGCCTGCCCCAGGAGTTGGGATTTTGTTTTTTGTTGGTGGTGGGTTTGTTTTTTTTAAAGGAATTTCTAATCAAAAGCCCTCACAGTTTTTCAGAACTCTGTTTCACTTTCCATTTCATCCAGCACCTAGCCATAATATCTCAACAGATACAGTTTCTACCACCATGCAGGGGCAAAAAGTAGCATGCAGTTTAGATGGAAGTGTGGGCAGAGGCCATACCACTGATCAGCACTGAAGGCCTGTAGTGCTGCAAAGGCATGTTTACAACACTCCTTCTCAAATCTTTTTGTCCAGTGAAGTTAAAGACTTCATCCCTTGTGCATTGAGACAAGCAGAACTTTTTTTAATGTCAGCATGCTTGGAAGGAAATCCTAGTGCTTCGGTTAAAAACTAAACTTCCAGAAAATGTGCCTTCCTATTACGAATAATGTTCCTGATCATTCCAGTACAGTGAAGACTAAATAAAAGAACTAGCTGCCTTATAGGTAGTCTAGGTATGGCTCAGGTCATTGGACTGTGAACAGATGTGTCCAAATGCAAGTGCAGATACCTGAAACAGAGCTTGTCTGAGTTCGGGGGAGGGATGATCAGTGTATGTGCTCACCATGGCAGATTGCTGGCTTTGCCCTTTGGCTTTTTCTAACTACATCTCCCTTACAGTAATAAGCAGGCAAGCATGACAGATAGGAGTCACCTGCCCTGCAATTTTGCAGCAATGATGCCATGCTGACTTGGAGACCTTCAAAGCTCAGCTCTTCTGGAGGAGAGAAATGCTATTTTACTGAGTGTTTCACAAGGTTTCTGGTACCTGGGCCTTCCACAGATGTTCCCTTTCCCTTCTTGCTGTTGATGAAGGCGACCTTGTCCTTGCTGTCTTCAGGTACTTCTTACGTAAGGCTTCCCAGTGTTTACTTTGATCTTTCCTCACAGGGAGAGAGCAGAATTCCTGAAGGGTCACAGAAATGCAACAGTAGCAGTGGGAGTCTCATCTGTGCTTTGTGGGATTTTTTTAGTTCTCACCCTCTCTTCTGCCCCTTGTCTTTAGCCTTTCTATCAGCCATGTCTGCTCCTCACTTATAACAGGCACAACCAAAGCACAAACTGAACAATGATCTGAATAGAAATGATTTCCTACCCTAGAAAAGCCTGGCATTTTTATTTGCATTATGAACAGTGCCTTTTTATCTCCATTAAGAATGGTGCCAAGGAAGATGGTCTGATATGTTGCATAAGATGACGGGAGCAAAGAACACACTCCAAAAAGACAAACAACTGAACATACGTGGTTTAAAGGAAGCTCCAGAAGAAATCACTTAATGTTCAAATGAGTACAGATTAGCTATTTCAGACTCTGTAGCCATATAACGGTGCTTTTCTACAATGAATTATGAGACAAGAATTACATCACTGTCTATCATGGACCTGTCCTGCTCTCTCATGACTGTCACAAATAGTTTGTGCAGGTTGGGGTCCAGCCACAGGAGTGTCATTGCCTTGGCTTTTCTTTTTCCTGCACATTCTCCACTTCAAAACAGCCAGCTCACTGCAGACACACAGCAAGAGGAGTTAGTGGGAGCACAGGGAAGATTTCCATCCTTTGCTCCCAGGCTGGGCTCCCCGCTCTGCAGCAGAAGGTGGCTCTACTGGGGAAGTGTGTGTTGGGAACAGCCCTTCTTTCCCCTGCTGCTGCTGGGGGTGGAAGCAAGGGCGTTGCCTGAGGGGAAACACCACCCATATCTGGATATATTTACCACTGCAGCTTATCTTCCCGATGCCTCTCTTCATGCCTGTGTCCCCTCCGACTTCGGTCAACCTGTCCCAGGATGCACGGCACTATCTCGAGCAGGGCCTGGCTTGTCCCTGGGGAAATTGGCCTAGAACAACAGGAAGAAACCCTCACTCACGCTCTGGCTGAAACCTTCCTGCCTCTCACCTTCCCCAGGCCCTGCACACAGAGTCTCACTGGTGCCCACAGCACTCTTCAACGCAGGATGAGGTTTAGGCATTTGCTTTGGGCTGCAGAAAGGCACCTGGAGTTGGGGGCTCCTGACCCCAGGTCTCCCCATGGCTTGACAGCTCAGAGGAGAGCCACGGATCAGGGATTTGGCTCCTTGACCCTGCAGATGGGTCAGTGCTACTCAGCTGCCCCAGGCCTTGGCACGACTTGCTCCATACTTACCTTTTTGGGGGTATCTCCAGCGAGTTGTCACCCTCCTTCTCTGAGGATGATTCGCCATCCTCTTTCCAGTTCCCCATCATTCCCTCTATGAGATCTGGGCTGGTCACCTTCCTCCTCATGCTGGCAGAAGGGATTTGCGTGGTGCCCCAAGAAACAGTGGGTTTCTGCAAAGGAAGGGAGAATCTCAGACAAGCATGCTGCAAAGACACAGGGCTGTTTGCCAGCGTACAGATCCCAGGGGTGAATTCTGGCCAGGATGCTGTGGCAGTGGAGGGGGAACCAGAAGAAGGACCTCCGCCTGCCCCAGGAGTTGGATGCTGGAGTCTGACCAGGGTTTCACTGCATCGCCCAATTGACCCTTTCTCATGAGACTCCTGCCATTTTGCAGTAACAGTTCCAGGAATACTTGAAATAGCCTGAAATCTCAAGCTCCTCTGTAGGAGAGAGATGTTTTCTTCCTGTCTAGTTTAAAATGCTGCCAGTACCGTGGCCCTCTGTAGCTTATCCTTTCCTCTCCCAGGGATCGGTGGTGCCAATTTTTCCTTTTCTTTCCTTCTGTCTTTCTCTTTCTTCTGCCATTCTTTCTTCTCCTGTCTTTCTGCAGCTTGAAGTTCACGGAGACCTCTTTGGTGTCGTTTCTTAACCTGGAGGATTCTTCTCTGGAGGGCCACAGAAATGTAACAGCAGCAATGTCAGTCTCATCTGCTTTTGTTTTTATATTCATTATTATTATTGATTTCTCACTCTCTTTTCTGCCCCTTTTTGTCAGCTGTGTTTTGCTCCTGAATTATCGTGGGCTCAACCAAGGTGTGAACTAACCAATGATCTAAAAAACTCCTATTTCCTATCCCAGAAAAGCCTGGCATTTTGATTTTGAACTCCATTATGAATAGCGGCAAGGAAGGTGTTCTAATGTGTTTCATGAGACAACAGAAGTGAAGAGCAGATTCTAAACATACAGTAACCCCCATCTTTTAAAGTAGACTCCAGGAGAAGTCACTTAATGTACAAATGAGCACACACTGCGACATCTTTTCAGAGTCAATGGCTGTACAACTGTGCTTTTCTACAATAAACTACTACGCAAACATTGCATCACTCCCTATTATATACCTGCTCTTTTGTCTTAATAGCTTCAGCAATAAAGTTTACAAGTTTTGGTCCAGCATGAGGGATTTCTTTCTTTTTGGCTTCCACTTTCTTCACTGAGCTCCACTGGATTGGTGGTGGTGGACTAAAAAGGTAGAATAGAAGGCATCTGTATGAGTAGAGGACGAGTTTGTTTTCCAGTTTGGTCTCCCAAGGTGTGTCCCTGCCCCTGCAGCAGAAGGCAGCTAGCTCTGCAGGAAGATTGGTTGCATTCGACCAAGTACTTTCAAATACAGAGAAAGAGATAACCCCAAGCTGCAACATCAGGTGTGGCACAACATTCCCTGGGAAAGCTCAGGATGCCCAGGTTTAGGCCTTCTCTTGGTAGATCAAGAAGAAGGCCAGAGTCATGGGAATGGAGGCTCCTGTCTGTTATTTCAAGGCTCTAATACCACAGATCCCTCCTGGCAGTTGCATTAATGCTCTGATTACCCAACAAGGAAACTTTAGCATCTGTACCACATGGTAATAGCCTGCCAGAGTTAGCCCAGACATTGTGTCTGAAGGAAACTTCTTATTCCTAAAAAGAATAAGAGCACAGGGTCCCCCACATCCATTTTCCCCCAAGTCTGACCTGTCAGGAAGCCCTTTTCCCCTGGTTTTGTGCATCTTGTCTTCCTCCTTATGGATAGAAGTCTTTTTGGGTGGAGCATGCCTCTCTCTGGAGAGAAGGCGATTGTCAGGAAGAGCCCCTGCAAGCAAGAAAGCAGAGAACTCTTCAAACAGCATCTTTGTGCCCATTCTAACAGGAATGCTGTGCAGGTGTGCATACATGTGATGAAACTGCACCAAGCCATCCCCCTGGAGCCATGTTTCCCATGAGGTTTTAGGCCTTTCCTGACACTGGATGTTGTCCAACTCTTAATTTCTAAAGGGTAATGTTATTCCCTGGGGAATTCTGGTACTACTGGCTTCTCTTGTCTATATCGTGAAAAGCAGGGGGAGGCCTTGCTGAGAAATGCTGGTGACTAAATGGAGCCTTGCGGGGAAGGAGGGAGAAATTCCCATGAAGGGCACAGACTTTGGGATCTCTCTACAGATCTCGTGTGTGCAAGTTCACTCTTTTGGTGTGTTCAGCCCAAAGATACTTGTATGTTTGTGAACAATTAAGAAAGCAGGATTGGAATTCCCAACTTTCAAAATGAAATGAAGTTGCCTATGCCTTGCATTGTAGCCTTGGCTATAATGTCCCATTAGTGAGGAGAATGTCCAAACACCACCCAGGTGTCAACCGTTCCACTACCTTTTTTGTTGCCATTATCATCCTTCTCCTCCTCCTGTTCTTCGGTGAGCTCTGCGGGTCCTTTGATGGCAGGCTGCACAATCTGGAGTTCATACCTGGAAACCAGAAGACTCCAGTTTGAATAAGAGCTCCATATTTGCTTTGCACCTTGTGTTAATAATCTGGTCACAAAGATATTAGGGAGCTAATGTAAAATTTCTGGTAAGAGAGCAGAATATGCAGCATTACTCTAGACTATATCCAGAAACTGTGAGATGCATCATAGAGGTCCACTGCTGATTAGTTCTGAATAACTTCCTGAGAGGACTTCACAAGCCCTGGCAAGACAGCACAACCAGACGCAAGCTGAGAAGGTCCTGGCTTGGTCAGCCAGGGGCTGCTGAACCCAACATACTCACTGTGGGAAGACAATGACACTGCCAGAGCGGATCTGGGAAGCCACAGTCTCAGTGCCTGACAGGACTGAATCCCTCATCTCTGGCATCTGCAATAGAGACAGAGACATGTGAGATGATGCCAAGGAAATTGTCTTCTTGCTCACAGAGGCAGCAAGCCACTCTCCTGCTCCTGTCCCTCTGAAACCCTGTCACCAAGTGCTCCTTCATTAACAATAATAACAGTAATAGCAAAGAGAAGCTGTTAAATAGATAATTTGGAATGGGTAGTAGCATCACCAGGCTTTTTTCTGAGGGCAAGAATCATGAGATTCAGTCAGGAGGCCCATTCTTTTCTAATGGAGAAGTCCAAGAAGGCAAGCAGATTTGATTAGCTGGGGTTTCTGGGTGTTGGCTTTTGTCTTTTGGCTTGTTGTGACTGTTCCTGAATGGAGAACAAAGGACTCAGATATGGGCTTAACCCCAAGTCTCTCCTAGGATGCAAATGACTGCATCTGCAGCTTGGAGTTACAGAGAGGCATAGTCCTTCCTTTTCCTTTGCACAGTTGTTAAGACCTGGGAGTGCCAAATATCTGAGGGGGTCCAGATCTTGGACGGGGACCTACTGGAGCAAAGGCCCAGAAAACATGCTGACAAGACCCCAGAGAGTGAGCCAGGTGGGAGAGACAGAGCTGGGAACCAGGGCTGTGCTGCAGCCTGGCTGCACGTCTTGGGGTAAATCATTCCTCCCTCAGAGGGAATGAGGAGCTCATGTCTGCCGGTGCCTCTGGGTCTCGCCCAAGGCAAGAAGCAGCAGTGAAAGACATGCTGGACAGGGAGAAGGTGAGGGGGGCATGATGAGTTCTCCTGACACAAGAACTCAGGGCTGCCCCATGAAATGATTAGGCATGCATTTTCTAACAGGGGCTCAGAAATGTTTGTGTGTAGCAGATGGTGAAATTGCCAAACTCACTACCTCAGAATCCCAAACATGGCCAAAGCAGAAACTCATTAATAAGCAGCAAGGTCACCTGATGCTGTTAACTCAGAATGGCACCAGCCCAAATAGCTTTTCTGCTTTTGAAAAGCCCACCAGCTTTTCTGCTGGTGCCCAAAGAGCTTTTTCTTAGGCTCTTTCCCTTAGGCTTTTTCTTGGGGATGGGAGTGGGCTCACGGGGTTTTTGATTGGACCCAGTACAGCTTTTCTTACATCCTTCTGCTGCCAAGACCTCTGAATGTGAGAGAAGGCCTTTACAGAGAGCTATAGTCCATGACTAGCCCCAGAAGCTAGACCTCTTTTGGAAAGAGGAGCTATGAGTTCCCTTGTCCTTTAAGAGAAGTGCAAAAGAACTCCAAGTAGTACTAGAAAAATGGAAATCTTACTCCAAGAAGAGCTTCTAGCATCTTTTCAGTCCCATTCAGCCTTTTCAGAAAGTCTTTATAAAATCTTATTTTCACATCTTTTCCCTGGACAACAAGCATGCCGACGTCATTTAAAACAAAGGCAACATTCTTGCCATTCTCTATGCAGAGAGAGAAAAGACGCATGGTCTTTTCTATGCAACCCTCCACTGTCCTCTGAGAAACGGAGATGTCTGAGGCAATCCGAGCATACTGCAGTTGCTCAATGTGGTTATGATCTGGAAAATAGTGCAAGAGGAAGAAAGCGTTACTGAAATGCTAAACAGAATAAACTAAAGAGTCAGCATCTGCTAGGACTAGAGGTGATACAGAGTATAGGTTGGTTGGTACCTCTGGTAATTTCCCTGAAAGTAAGTGCTGTAATCCCTTCCTGGAGGAAGTTCAAAGCTCTCTTACAATTGAGATGCCAAGGGGACAGCAATGATTTCTTCAACACAGAAATAGGAAGAAAGCCTCTCAGCCCTGTGGTACGAACAGTACACAGGACAGCACGACAAGCAGGGAGGATGGAGACGGTCCCCATGACAAGGGGGAGGATGCTTGCCCATTGCATCTCTTCTCTCAGGCCATATACTCTGGGTTTGAAGAAGATTAGCCATGCCATGTCAAATGGCTGGAATGAAGAAGGAAAACAGCAGGACTTCACAACAGCCCTTAGAATTCCTCTCCCCTCTCCCCTCCCCACCCCCCCAAGTTTATCTGCAAATGTCTCCACTGTTTGTGTCAGTGTCCTCTCCCCAGGGGACACCAGGCTGATGGTCACAGCAGAGAGAAGGTGGGGTGCTTTGAAAGGAGAGGATCGCTCCAGACACAGCTGCAAGAGTGAGCAAAGGGGTTTTTCTTCTTACCAGGAATATCTTTGTTGTCATACGGGAGATCATAAGCCTTTGCAATAGCCCTTGAAAGACGAAACACTGGTCTCTCAACAACCACCAGGTCATTCTTTCTATTCTGTACTCGCTCTCTAACAACAGCAAATGTCCCCAGTCCAGCAATTCTGACAGGCTGAAAAGAAAGAGAAAGTCTAATACGAAGCATTCTTGTGATGGAAAAACTGACTGAGGTTGTACCTGACCTGGGCACTTTGGAGAGCTTTGGCAAAGGCCTACAGAGTCTGGAGTTTTTCCTCTTCCTCTTCTTCACCCTCTAAGAACTGTTTGGTGTAGTAAAAGCTGAGCAATTATCCATTGACTAGAGGAGACCTAAGGGCCTTTCCGCTCTCTCTGCAGGGACTAGAGAAGCTCCAGAAAGTGTCCATCACTTTCTGAAACTGCGCTTGGACTTCCACTTTTATCTCCATTGACAGGGAAGCTGGTCTGTGGCACGTTAGTCAACCACAGTGTCCTTCTGGGGCATTTTCTGGCTTCCAAAGGACAGAAAGAATCATGGCACTGCATGACATGGGGATATTAAGAGGACTGAAGCCATCAGGGTATGAGGGGAGGAACAGGAGGCAAGTCCCACCTGGTACAGCATGAGCTGTAGACTAAGGTAATAGGATGTACAAGTCCAGATGTTATTGAACTCTGCAAAGCAAATGATAGATACGTCAGGCTCTGAGTCAGCAAGCTCATAACCACTCAGTGCACTTCCAACCAAGAAAGGCAGCAGACGCAAGTGTAGCCAAGCACCCCCCCACCAACCCCAAAGAAATGCCTCTTTGACAGGAACTTCACAGCTGAGGTCTTGACTGACTTCAGACTAAAATCTTGATTATGACCACAGGAAAGGTCTGGAGCTGAAAGGGAGACCTCAGAAGTGTTTTCACCCAGGGGATCCTGTCTTCTCACATCCGCAGTGGGAAGGCATCTCTGAGTCCAAAGCCTGCTCTGCCAATTTGGAGGTGCAAGGAGAGCCGGTGTGGAGAAACCAGAGGCAGTGGCTAGCGGACAAGAAGCCAAGCTGAGTTGATGAAAAGTCAAAGGCTTCATTTCTAAAGCGTGCAGTGTGGCATTCGATGACATGGACCACAAGAAGAATGGTGCAAAAAAGCCTGTATTGAAAACACAATGGCTGGTTATATAGCCATCAGCTCAGCCACTCCTCCAAGTATCTTCTTGGCATTGTGGCATCTTGTGATAGGTGGGTAAGGTGTCTTCTGATGCCTAGCAGGCGGGCAGGACAGGCCAGCAGGACAGGCCCACCGCAGCTGCTGACACGTAGGCAGGAAGGCACACCGTGACTGCTGACACAGGCAGGAAGACACATGATCACTGGCAACTTCATAGTTACCAGATCATTACTTTCTGCCTTAGAGATCCTCTGCTGTCCTACACAGCATCACTCAATCTTGGTCCCCAACATATCCCCTCTTTTTATTTATTAAACTCAAAGCTTGTCAGGTAGGGGAGACAGATAACAAGGATTAGAGATCTTACCAAGATTACCAATTCACACGTCGGTGCCTTCTTAACTTATGCCCCAAGCCTAACGTCCAATCCTATCCCTTAAAAGGCTTCCACTCTAATTCTATCTAATCCACAACTTATCAGTGCACTTATAGTCTATCCATAACTTATCAGTGCAGTTATATTCTATCTATAACTTATCCTATATTCTATCTATATCTTATCAGCCTATATTCTATCTATATCTCATCAATGCAATAAGCCTCTGCAAATCAACAGCGATCCTGCACAAGGCAGACAAACACCGCCGAAAATACCCCAAGATGGGTTCATCTCAACTGGCTCCCAGCCCTCACCTGGCATCCCGAGGAACACACCAACAGGTCGAATCAGTCGTACAGGTATCCAGTGAAGTCCGTTACCTGTGGAAACACAAGCGTAACCTTTCCCCCACGTTATTAGATCCACCGGTTCACTCCACTGACCTGTCTCCAGGTCCCTGTAGCGATCTCGAGGTTGTTCTCGCCCTGTAGGACATGAGAGATGCTTATTAACTGCACTCTGGTCCGTATATCGGTTTAAGAAGTTAAGAACATACAGAGCCTTCCAGAGTTGCTCTTGTGGGGAAGCGCCAGGGCTATTTCCCCTTTTTTGTTTCTCAAGCTTTTCTTTCAGGGTACGATGGGTACGTTCCACTATTGCCTGGCCAGTTGGGGAATGGGGAATTCCGGTCACATGAGTGACCCCCCAAGCTTGAAGAAATGCCCGTGTTCGTTGTGCCGTGTATGCGGGACCATTGTCAGTCTTAATTTGAGCAGGAACCCCCATTACGGCGAAACAGGCAAGCCAGTGATGACAAACATCACGGCTCTTCTCCCCAACATGGGCAGTAGCGACAGCGTAATGGGAAAAGGTATCTACAGAGACGTGAACATACTTCAGTCTTCCAAACGAGGGATAATGGGTAACACTATCTGTGTAGAACCCTTGACATGCAGTTGAAGTCCTGCTTGGCCAGTGCGATAGAGATACTAGCCGGATCTTGCGCCAAAAGGCTTTGCAAACGATGGCGCCCTTTCTGAATAAGCAGCACCATCATCTCTATCCCAGTGGTCACGGTCCTCGAGAAAGCATGTGCTAGAAACACCCACTCCAGAATTCTTAAGGGATCAATGTCACCTGAAACCCATTGGCATAAGAGAGCGTAAGGTTGAAAGACACTATAAATCAGAATCAGGCGAACTGGAAACATTGGAGAGATGCGATGAATCTGTCGATTTTGAATAGCTGCGGACACCCGTTGTAGGGCGTGCAGTGCTTCAGGAGTTAATGTTCGGGATGATGCTAAGTCTGACTCTCCCTTTAGCAGAGCAAAGAGAGGGGCTAGATCCTGTGTGGTAATGCCAAGATAAGGTCGCACCCAGTTAATGGTGCCAAGTAGTTTCTGCAAGTCATTTAGGGTTTTAGTATCAGATGCTAGCCGCAAAGGCTGCGGCAGAATAGCAGTGTCTGTAATTTTCCACCCTAAATACTTCCAAGGCGCTTGCACTTGGACCTTTTCCTCGGCTATACACAGACCATTAGCACTCAAAGATTTCCGCAACTCTTTGACTACCGTTTGAACAGCATCCCTCGAGGATGCGGAGATCAAAATATCATCCACATAGTGATAAATTAAAGCATTGGGATATGCTCTGCGAATAGGGAGGATAGCTCGAGCCACAAACATTTGGCATATTGTCGGACTACTTAGCATCCCCTGAGGCAATACCGTCCAGTGAAAGCAAAGTGTAGACTCCTGATTGTTGATCGCTGGAACCGTAAATGCAAATCATGGTGCATCTGCTGGATGTAACGGTATAGTGAAAAAACAACCCTTAAGATCAATAACAACAAGAGGCCATGATTCAGGTAACATTGCTGGTGGCGGGATCCCAGGTTGGAGTGTCCCCATAGGTTAACCCTCGGCGATAGCTTGAAATCAGTTCATGGTGTAAGCTGACTGGAGGCCGTAATCCTCAACCGAGTTCCTGACTCCTTTCACCGCCTCATAAGGCAGCTGCTCCCATGCAGTGGGTTGCCCTGCCTGCTATCGCCCCGGGAGGGCGTGGAGAATGTCCGAGTCTCCGCTTCGCAGCGCCTCCTGGCGGCAAAGCTCTAGCGCACCACAGCACTGCGCTAGCGCTGGCGTCGGGCCAACAGCTCTTCCCCAGGAAGCCGGGACGGCGGAGGGGGGCTGCGGGCGGTCCGCGTTCGTGGGCAGCCCCGCCTCTTGAGGGGAGGGCGGTCCCGGGGGGCGGTGCCAGGCGGGGGGTGGTTCCGGAGGGGGGCGGTGCCAGGCGGGGGGTGGTTCCGGAGGGGCCGTGGGCTGGACACAGCAGTGCGTAGTAGGGGGTGGATGAAAGTCCGCCTCCTGGTCCAGGTCATTCGACCCTGAATTAAATGAGTCGTCACACTCGGAGTCCGGTCCGGGTATTATCGAGGACCTTACGGTGCTCTCACCGGCCGTTGCTGCGTAGGGCAAAAGTTCAGCCGCGTTTACTGCTTGCAAGCGGAGGAGGGCGGAAAAGACCTGTTGCCAAGTCACTAAAAGTTTCTTCGCCTTATCATCCCTCTGCCGCCGCAGCTCGTCCCCAATTTGTTCCCACACCGCAACGCTTAGCGTTCCCTCCTGCGGGAACCAGGGACAGTTATCCCGAGTCCACACTAACAGAGTCATTAGCGAATGCTGGGCAACATTCTGAAACCCATGAGTCTTTAAGACTTTCTGTAATACTTCCATATAACTTCTCTGATCCCTTCTAAGAGATTGCCCCATAGTTCCCAGCTGCTCACCTGCCGTTCCGTGGTGGTGATGGGAGCGCTCAACTATCAACCGTCCTGACGTTCAGCTGGGCTATGCCACCAGATTTATTGGTTCTGTCTTTCCTGCTTCATTCTTCAGTACTTCCATTCTGAAGTTCCTTGACTCTATTTTTCAGGCTTCTGTTTTTGGATTCGGGCGCCATTTGTGGCATACGACGACACGGACCTCAACAAGTATAGTGCAAAAAGCCTTTCTTGAAAACACAGTGGCTGGTTATATAGCCATCAGCTCAGCCACTCCTCCAAGTATCTGCTTGGCATTGTGGCGTCTTGTGATAGGTGGGTAAGGTGTCTTCTGATGCCTAGCAGGCGGGCAGGACAGGCCAGCAGGACAGGCCCACCGCAGCTGCTGACACGTAGGCAGGAAGGCACACCATGACTGCTGACACATAGGCAGGAAGACACATGATCAGTGGCAACTCACGTGCACACATTCGGGGCACAAATCATAGTTACCACTTCATTACTTTCTGCCTTAAAGATTCTCCGCTGTCTTACACAGCATCATTCAATCTTGGTCCCCAACACCCTGCACCCAAGCTTTTGCAACTCGGGAATCACTCAACATCACCTTGACAGGGTCAGTGCTTCTGCTAGAAAACCCGGGGGGCGGCTGGGCAGACTCAGCTCTGCTGCTCCACCACAGCCCACAAATCCCAAACCTACCAGAGGACAGGAAAAATGGAGGAAGCTCCCTGCCCTTCTTTTCTCTTTCCTGCCCTTCCCAAAGGTGATGTTGCCCTCATCACCAGGGCCGCCAACACTCACCCCTCTCTCAGAGAGACACGTCCAGGCCAATACCTTCTTGCCAAGACTACAAGCCATCACTTAACTAAACCACAGGTGTCCCAGCTCTTCAAAGGACACAGTGCTATGGAAAATCATGCTCGCCAGCCACCATAACAGGGTCCGACCCTAGGTTCCCGCTGAGAAGTTCAGAGCCAAATCAAAGCATACTTAATACAATTTAATGATGCATGTGCAGCAATTGCAGCTCGAGCTGGCTGCCTCCCAAGAGGCACCCCAAACAAAGAAATCCCTGGGCAATTATACCCTCACAAGCTAATCTCCCCACACCCCATGCAAAGCTTCAGACCAATCACCATATCTGGCTCTGGGGGCTTCGTGTTCTTCGGTGGCTCCCACTGCTGTCTCTAGGCAGCCTGGTTTGCCTTATCTTTATTGTGGCGGCTTCTGCTGATGGACTTAGCTTCCTCGTAAGCTTCCTTATCTTTCCACCTTGTACCGGCCTTAGGGCCCTTCCTTACTGGACTAGCTGACAGTTCCTCATGTTATCTGAATGCAGCCTAAGTCTTCAGCAAATTTAGCTACTCATGCTAAGCAAGGTTTATATAAGTTGTGCTAAGCTGTTACCTCTAGACAGTTCCAGCTCAATATTCTTTAACAGTCCTCCCTTTGTTTCTGGTAAGCATCCCTGCTAATCCTTTAGACAAGAGTTCTCAAAGGCTGTCAAGGCATACCATCACTTTCCATAATCTTATGTATAATATGATCATAAGTAATAGGCATAACATGGTTAAACTTAACACAACTACTCCTGGGTACAACACGTGAGTATGAATCCCTGTTGCAGTTGGTGATCATCCCAGAGGAGTTTCCCAACCATGATGTGCTCCGTCCTGCTTCACCCTTTCCAAGACGTCCTGTATCTCCTCTGTATCATGATGAGTGGTGATTAGAGCTTTTTGTCCATTGTTTTGGATGCGCTCTAGCAGCTGATGCAGCTCATCACGTTGCCGTAGTTTCTTCACCAATGTAAGATCCATTCCGATGGGGGTAAGCAGTCACGCTTGACTCAGTGTGTAATTAGATTGTAACAATGGATAAGACGTACCAGGAGCTGAAGAACTAAGTTACCAACACAACTATTTGAGTGATTACTTGTCTTTACAGCAATGTCCACTATGAATATAAGACTACAAAGGGTTCTCATACATACACAGCCTTTCCCAATATATACAAGTACAGTCTAACTTTAACAGCAAACTTGGAACATAGTATGACAGTATATGGCCTGTCCCATTTGGGTTTTAACTTGGATTTTCATAAAAATACTTTAACTAAAACTTCATCCCCAGGCTGTGTATCAGGCACTTGTATTTCAGGTGGTGGGGATTGATACCACTGAGCATATTTTTTAAGATTTTCAAACCTTTTTTGCATACTTAGATCACACTGGCTTAGTCGTTCATTTCCGTCTAACAGGCTGCTCTTAGCTGGAATAGAAGTCCCTAAAGGTCTCCCACAGAGAATTTCTGCTGGTGATAGTCCTGTGGGTTGTTGTGGAGCATTTCGTACGTCCCACAGAGCTAAGTTTAGGGCTTCTGGCCATGTTAGGCCACTGTGTGTGCATACCTTTGCGATTCTTTCGTCTAATGTCCTGTTCTTCTTTTTGCAGCCACGTATATTCCTGCACTGGCCCAGACTTTCTGTACTTGCCTAGCTACCGCCTCTGCTCCCCCATGAGTTTTCTCGTGAAACCACCTAGCTGTAGGAACTGCATTTTGGGGAGAGGCAGAATTGGTTTTCCCCTAATTGTCCATATTCCATCATCATCTGTCCACTGTTCCGGATGCGCTCTAGCAGTCGATGCAAACCATCCTGTTGTAGTAGTTTCCTTACCAGGGTGAGATTCATCCCAATGGGGGTAGGTAGTAAATTTTGAATTAATGTATAATTAGATTGTAACAATTGATAAGACGTGATAGGAGCTGAATAATTAAAATCACATCCCATGATTTTGGTAAAGTTAAAATTACAGATATTTGAATGATTACTTATATCTACTACAATGCCATCTATAACTACAAGACTGCAAAAGGTTCTCATACATACACATCCTCTCCCAATATATACAAGTATAGTTTCAGCTGTTTCATCAGGGTGTATTTCAAAATGACAAACATTTTGCTCAGTGTCAAGACAAATGTCTTGGGCTTTGATAGTATTACTTTCACAAATAAACCCTTGCTGTTCCTGTACAATACATGCGCTAACGTCCACAGTTTGCCATTTATTTCTATTTCGTTGGGCCCATACTCTATGTTCCAATGGACAGAGTATAGCTCCATTGTGATTTAATCCTAACGCAATGATTGGATATATTGTGTATGTTGAAGCATTACGTATTGTTAAAACAAAGGCTGTGGCCTTAGTGTTGATAGGATCATAAGTAAAATTGACCAGATACCACCAGGATTGGAATTCCTTTTCAAATTCAGTCGCATTATCCCAAATTACCTTTCGAATTTCAGTGGGTAAAGTGCCCTCTTCCCCTTCCCTTATAATCGCTGCTACCATAGATTGCATCCACAGTTGAGCTTGGATGCAACTGAGGGCCAGGGAAATATTAATTTGGGCTTCCCCAAGTGCATCCACTATCAATTGGTGATCTTTTTCATTCATTTTTTCCCACTGAGGTAATATCTCGGATGAAAGCCACTGGTTAGTTCCTAGTGCTAATAGAGAAGACCTCAATGGATGTTTTAATCTGTATAAGTCACTTGTTGTTGTGCTCAGTTTATTTATGAGTACTTCAGCATCTATACTGTTTAGGACTCCTAATCCTGTTCCTATGATACCAGTCACATCTCTCTTTGTTCGTTTTGGAGAGGTGAGGGTTCGCCTATGTAACCACGCCGTCCATCCCACATAGGATGTACCGAAGAATGGTGAACAGGTCGGTTTGATTGTAGAGATATTAATTTGCATTAATAGCTCTACTCGTTTGAGAGACCGTGATGGATTAAATAATACTTGTTGTTGGCCTGTATTTCTAATCACATACGGTCCAATTTCAAAGATTTGTGGGGATAAGGTTTTCTTGCTCTTCATGGTAACAGAGTTATTTATATTGGTGAAAATAATTGCAGTCAGGGTAGGTATTGCTGTACTGGACTCAATAATGTCTATTTTAAATTTAAATGATAGTCCCACATTGTGGTGAGCCCACAGGCAAACTATAAGAACAGGCTGTTCTAAGGTAAAATTGTACCAACAATCCAGTTTTTCAGTGGCACAAATTTTCCTTTCTTTTTCGTTTGATTTGATTTTAGTGAGAGAGATTTGAGTCGCCTTCTCATGGGTGGACCCGTTGATCACTCGACACCCTATCTTTATTTCCTTTCCTGTCCTTCCCAGGAGTTGGGGAAGTTGGTTAGTATTATCCCAGCTCCATTCATTTTCTGAGTATACTTCAGTTCCATGCATGGCCAGGGTTAAGAGGTTTAAGTTTTTAGCAGAATTTAATCCCATACTTCCAGTATACTTAACACAGGCCTGGGACCACGGCCACTCTGAGGTTCTTTGACCACAGGTTAGGGAAAGTAGTATTGCCAGGGTTTGAAACAGCAACATGAGCACGGCACTTCTGCCTGCCATCCTGCAGGGCGCAGTAAAGGAAAAGAGATTTGTGTTAGTGAGAGAGTCTGAACAGATTACCCTGGGGAAGTGGTGTATCCCATCGAGCTTTACGTGGTTGTCTTCATTGTTCTGCTGCAACCTCTGCTGTGCTTGCTTCTTGGACTGCCACTCGTTTCACGTGAGAGTGGTGAATCCAATTCTCTTTGCCTAGAATGTTAACAGCGTAGTAAGAACTTAACAATACAGTATAGGGTCCTTCCCATTTTGGTTCTAATTTTGTTTTTCGCGAGAATACCTTTATCAACACTTTATCTGCAGGCTGTATATCATGTGCCTGAATGTCTGACGGCACCGGCTGAAACCACTGAGCCTGATTTTGCAAAGTCTGAAACCGTTCTTGTAAGGCTAGTACATACTGTGTTACTCGTTCATCTCCATCTAATAGGCTGGTCTTAGCAGGGATATAAGTCCCTGGTATCGCTAAATGTCTCCCAAAAAGAATTTCTGCTGGTGTTAGTCCTATGGGTTGCCGTGGAGAATTTCGAACATCCCATAGAGCTAAGTTTAATGCCTCTGGCCATTTCAGGCTAGCATGTGTGCATATTCTTGCTATTTTCTCTTTTAATGTTCTATTCATTCTTTCTACTTGTCCTGAAGATTGTGGGTGATAAGGAGTATGTAGGTTTCTTTTTATTCCTAATGATTTATATAACCGATTGATTATGCTTGCTGTAAAATGGGCACCCCTATCTGAATCAGTGGTTTCTGGGACCCCATATCTGGGTATGATTTCTTTCAGTAAGGCTTTTACCACTCCCCCTGTGTCGGCCTTTCTTGTTGGGAAAGCTTCTACCCAGCCTGATAACTGATCTACTGTCACTAACAAGTGTTTGTACCCATAGACAGATGGCATATCCGCATAATCTATTTGCAGCTTCTGGAAAGGGAAGTAAGCCCATGGTCGCCCCCCCCAAATCTGAGCTTGGCTTGTTATTTGAAAACTTCTGGCAGGTCGGGCAGCTATTCGTTATTCTTTTAGCAGCTGCATAAATTCCTGGAGCAGCCCATACTTTCTGTACCTGTTTAGCTATTGCCTCGGCTCCCCCGTGAGCTGTATCGTGAAACCACCTAGCTATAGTAATTAAATATTTTTTTGGTAGAATTGGTTTTTCCCCAATTGTCCATATTCCATCATCATTTTGTTTTGCTTCCCACTGCTCCCATTGTTTTTTCTCTTCCACTGAGCAGTCTTTTTCATACATAGTTTTGGGGTCTATTAAGTTTGGCCACTCACTTTGGTCCATCCTTGTAACTGCCCCCATACATTCTCTCAGAGGTTGTCGAGCTGCAGCCCTCGCAGCAGCGTCGGCTAAAGCATTTCCTCTGCTAATGTCTGTAGTGTCTTTAGTATGGGCTGGGCAGTGTATTACAGCAATTTCTTTGGGCAGTTGAACTGCTTCCAGCAAATTACGTATTTCTTCTCCATTAGCTAATTTCTTTCCTGATGACGAAAAGAATCCTCGTTCTTTCCATAACATCCCTGTTGCATGACACACTCCAAATGCATATTTAGAGTCGGTATAGATATTTACCCACAAGCTCTTACCTATTTTTGCTGCTTGGGTCAATGCTATTAATTCTGCTCCTTGAGCACTTACTGATGGAGACAAAGGATTGGCCTCGAGTACCTCAAAGACGTTAGTGACAGCATAGCCGGAGTGACGTCTTCCGTCCAAATAATAGGATGATCCATCTGTAAACAGAACTAAGTCCGGGTTCTCCAAAGGTTCATCTTTAAGGTCCTCCTGGGGCTTGCTCGAGCTGACGACCACCTGCTCACAGGAACGATGTGGCTCTCCATCCTCCGGTAGAGGCAATAGCATTGCTGGATTCAAAATATTGCATCTTTTTAAAGTCACATTATCTGCATGCAGTATTATCAGTTCATAGCGGTGAGCTCTCTGTGGGGATAGTGCTTGAGTTGCCTATTGTTTCATTAACAGTTCTACTTCATGTGGCACATACACAGTTAATGAGTGACCCAAAACTACAGGTGGTGTTTTTTCAATAAGAGCTGCAGTAGCTGCTATTGCTCTGATGCATCCTGGAGTGCCTTTAGCTACCTCATCTAGCTGTGTGGAGTAATAGGCCACTGGTCTACGGTGAGGGCCTAGTTTTTGGGTGAGTACCCCACTTGCTACTCCCTGTCGCTCATGGACAAATAATGCAAATAGTTTGCTGTAATCTGGTAACCCTAGAGCAGGGGCTGAAACCAACGCTTTTCTCACAGATGTAAAAGCTTTCTCCCTCTCTGGGCCCCAGGCCAAAGGCTCTATCTCCTCCTTTTTTGTTGCCTGTACCAGAGGTTTAGTAAATTCTGCTAACCCAGGAATCCACGGTCGGCAGAATCCTACAGCTCCTAAAAATCCCCTAAGCTGTTTTTTTGTTACAGGACGAGGCATATCAAGAATTGTCTTTACTCGTTCTGCATCAACTCACCTGTGTCCTTCTTTTAAGATAAAACCCAAATATTTTACCTCTCTTTGACACAGCTGGAGTTTAGACAGAGATGCTCGATGCCCTTTTTCTGCAAGAGCGTTACATAGAAAAACAGTATCTTTTAAACATGTCTCATAATCTTTACTTGCTAATAACAAATCATCTGCATATTGTATTAATACAGAATGTCCTGGAAGTTCGATATCTGAGAGATCATTTTTAAGTATACGCGAAAAAATAGTCGGAGACCCAGTAAATCCCTGTGGCAGCCTCGTCCAAGTTAATTGTTGTCCCTTCCAAGTGAAAGCAAAGAGATCTTGGCTATCTTCAGCTATCGGTATACTAAAAAAGGCTGCTGTTAGGTCAATCACAGTAAAACAAGTTGCCCAATGGGGTATTTGTAGTAAAATGGTTGATGGGTCGGGGACTACTGGATGTGGAGCAACTACATGTTGGTTTATAGCCCTTAAGTCTTGTACAAAGCGATACTCTGGATCACCATCAGCATCTTGCCTGTTCTTTTTAACTGGCAGAATTGGGGTGTTATACGGGGATTCACAGACTCTAAGGATACCCAGTTTCAGATAATGATCAATTTGTTTTTGGATACTCTTCTCTGCTTCCTTCGGGATAGGGTATTGTTTAACTGCAGGAGGCAATCCCCCCTTTGTTTTTATCGAGACTGGACTAGCTGATTTCAGTAGTCCCACATCCATCCCTGAAGAGCTCCATAATTTTTTAGAAACTGATTCTAAACCTGTTGGAATTTGCAGATTAGTTGACTCTGGTTCTGGTGTCTTAGCCAGAACACATGAACCCATAATTATTAGCTTTATCCCTTCCGGCTGTAAGCAGATCTGAGTATCCAAGGCTTGCAGAAGATCTCTCCCTAAAAGGCATATAGGTGCGTCTGTGGAAATTATAAAACGTCCCCACAGTTTTACCCCCAATAGTGAGCAATAAGGGCTTAGATAACATTTGTTCGCCCTTTCCTGTCACTCCTTGCATCACTATTTTATCTGATGACTTGCATCCTTTAGGCTCAAAATTTAAAAGGGAAAGGGTGGCTCCAGTATCCACTAGAAAGGGAACTTCTAAACCGTCTATATTTGCCATTACGTGGCCCTCAAAATCCAAATCTACATCCCATACATTTACTCCAATTTCCACAGTATTTTCTGAGTCTCCTGTTTCCTGTCATTGTGGATTGACTGGGAATCGCCTGGTCTCCTCCTTAGTGTTTGATAGTCTCAAGCCGGTTCCTCTGTTCCTAACTACACAGGGCCTCACTGGGCATTCCCGCTGCCAGTGTCCTTGTTCCCCGCAATAATAACAAACATCATTAACTCCTGATTGTACAGCACGTTCACCTTGACTCCATCTATCTCTCCGGGCTCTTCCACGTCCCCTCCCCCTGGGTCCTTTAAATCCGTCTCTTAACACAGCTGCTAACACACTAACTTCCTCTCTTTTTTGCTGTCTCTTTTCTTTTGCCCTCTCCTCCTCTCGACTATTATACACAAATGTGGCTAAACGTAGTATTTCGTCCATCCGCTTTCCTGGCCAGTCAGGAACATGTTTGGAAAAATACTTTTTAATGTCCGGGGCTGCCTGGTCTACAAATGTAGAAATCATTAGCGGCCTGTTAGCCTCGGCTTCTGGGTCTAGTCCTCCCCCATACACTCTGACTTGCTTAATTAGCCTAGCAAAGAAAGCCGAGGGGTGTTCCTCTGCCTGTTGCTGACACTCCCTTACTTTAGACCAGTTTGCAGTCTTTTGTCCTGCCAAATGTATAGCTTCTTCTAAGCCCTCTCTGGCTAATTGCAACTGCCTGTAATCTGCATCTACATTATGATTCCACCCGGGGTCCACAGCTGGCCAGGCTGTTCGAGCAGCCCCGACACCCCTCTCTGCTGCCCAACGGCGGTTTGCATCCAAAATTGAGCACCTTTCATCTGGAGTGAACGCAGATTCAAGGAGCGTTTGTACATCTCCCCAGGTAGGGTCATACGCCCGCACAATTCCCCTTAGGATTTGTAACACTCTTTCTGGATCGTCCCTAAGTCTGGGGAGCCCTTGACTCCATATAATTCAATCTTGGGGTCTCCAGGGACGGTAGACTCGTGTAGTGGCGACCCGAGGTACCCCTTCCGGATCGGGTGGGGCCGCTCCTGGCACAGGAACGACTTCCAGAGGAGCTTGAAGGGCGGGGGCGGAAGGCAAGGGGGCGTATAGGGAAGCTGAAGCAGGGGGTGGCGCATGGGGTGGAATAACTGCCACAGGCGTTTCAGCAGCTGCGGTACTTACAGCATTCTGAGGAAAGAGTCTCTCTTTCCTAGGCGCCTCTTTTCGTCTAGCAAATGCCCAGTCGTCCCATACATACCAGTAATCCATTTGTCTGGGGAACCTATCCTCCAAATGATGACGCAGGAAAGTTAGCTCCTGGTAACCGAAGGCCCCCTGGGGCGGCCATCGCTCTGCCAGATTACCTTCCAACTTTTCTGGTTGTTGCTCAGAAATCAGCCGCTCAAGTCTGCCTGTAGTGCACTCCTACCCCTTGGGAGTTCTACTAAGCTCACTTGCCACCTGGAAATCCATATTGCTCCTGATGTTAGTGCTGACAAGTTAGCTGATCTTTCACTGCATGATTTGATGGTGAAAGGTATATCTGGTTTGGTAATGTCCATCTCTACCTCTAGATTGTTGTTCTGACTGTCTAGACCATCTCCCGGCACGCTGGGCAGGTGATGAATGAAAACAGCAGGTTTATTGGCCTAGCACGAATCTTAAGTTTACCTCTTTCTAGGATGAATACCAGTGATGCTCCGTCATCTTTCAAACACAGAGAAGTTGCAGATCAGTGGTGTCAGTAACACACCTCCTGATTTAGTTAAGCAGCTTCCCTATGGTAGTGGTATGTTTGTGTTCCTCAGCACTCCATGGTGTTAGTCTGAGGCACCCTCAGTTCCTCTGTTTCGCTCCCAAGGCAGTGAGGCATTGAGGCAAGCAGAGGAGGCTCCACAGCTGGCTGTCCAGAAAAGGGAACCCATAAGGCTGTGGAAAGCTATGTCCACACTTTGCCATGTGATGCTACACGAGGACTGCCATGTTAGGGACAAAGTAGATGCTGCAGTCAAACAAGACATGCTGTTTGAGGCCAGAGCCTTTCCAAGCCTGGGTTATCTTCCTGAAGCTGGACTTTAGCCCCGAGCAGGGCAATCTGTATTGCCTTGACTCCCATTAGAAGCTCATGTTTCTTCTAGCTCTCTCCTGGGGCACAGAACAGGCCATGAGGAGAGACCCTTTTCATTGGGTCTGAAAGCCCCATCCTGCACAAGCTCGAGTGACACCGCTCCGCTTTGAGCTCAGTTGCTGAGGAAGGTATGGGGAGAAGAAACCTCCACGCACACACTCTTCATGCCAACCTCACAGTCCCTCCTGCACTACTGCAGTTGCAGCTCTCGACTCCTCCCCTCTCTGGGGCAAAGGAGCAGGAAAGAGAGGGATTTTCCTTAACCACGAAGAATGTGGCTCCAGCAGAAGAATTATGTAATGACCCTTTAAACTGCCCCCAGAGCAGGGACTGAAACACATTCCCTGTCTCAGAGCTGTCCTTTTCCTGACCCTGCAAAGCTCGCATATTGCTCAGTGCAGAGCAATGCACACCTTGCCAAGGACAGATGCACAACAATTTGGAGATTTGGTTTTATTCAACACAAGAACGCTTTGGCAGCACAGCTGGCAGTTGCTGGTTCACATTGTGCTGGACTGGCTCTCTAGCCCTGAGAAGTGAAAAGAAGTTCAGTTTTAGGTACAGAAAGAAAGCAAGGAAATACAGCAGGCCTAATGCAGGCCAGGTATTAATGGAGCCGCTTTGAGCAGCATTTCAGTGGTCTCTGTGATACGGCACAGGCACTCCTGCCCAAGCCAGTGAGAAGTCCCCAGTGCAACTAATCAGTCGGGGGCTGAGTCAAGTGGGAACTGAGTCAGGCAGTACCTGCGATGGAGTGAATAGGTATCAACCCCCAGGGCAAAGGGTCTTGGTGTCTGTACTCTGAGAGGGTAGGACAGGCTTGCCAGTCTGAAAATGGAGAGGCGAACGTTGGACAAATCCTTATGTCTTCAGCCACCTATGTCCAAAGTGGAAATCTTATTCTGAGTCATCAGCAACTTCCCCTTCAGTTAAGGACTGTCTGACCAAGGCCACAGACTCAAAAGTGTGCTGCTGTCCCTCCCACGGGAGGTGCCAGGAGAAGTCCCTCTAGGTGCTGCTGGAAGTGGAAGGAGAGAGGGACACCCCAGTGCAGCAGATAGCTCTTTACTCACTTGAGCCTCCTCTTCATGATCCCTCTGTCTACTGATCTCTCTTGTCTGTCCCTGCGTGACCTGCTCCACCAGAGATGTCACTGCTGCGAGCAATGCCTGCGTTTTCCTAGGAGAAATGTGCCTGCAAAAGCAGGGAGACACCCTCTGCCATGCTCTGGTTGAAACCTTCCTGCCTCTCACCTTCCCCAGGCCCTGCACACAGAGTCTCACTGGTGCCCACAGCACTCTTCAACGCAGGATGTGGTTTAGGCATTTGCTTTGGGCTGCAGAAAGGCACCTGGAGTTGGGGGCTCCTGACCCCAGGTCTCCCCATGGCGTGACAGCTCAGAGGAGAGCCACGGATCAGGGATTTGGATCCTTGACCCTGCAGATGGGTCAGTGCTACTCAGCTGCCCCAGGCCTTGGCACGACTTGCTCCATACTTACCTTTTTGGGGGTATCTCCAGTGAGTTGACACCCTCCTTCACTGAGGATGATTCGTCATCCTCTTTCCAGTTCCCCATCATTCCCTCTATGAGATCTGGGCTGGTCACCTTCCTCCTCATGCTGGCAGAAGGGATTTGCGTGGTGCCCCAAGAAACAGTGGGTTTCTGCAAAGGAAGGGAGAATCTCAGACAAGCATGCTGCAAAGACACAGGGCTGTTTGCCAGCGTACAGATCCCAGGGGTGAATTCTGGCCAGGATGCTGTGGCAGTGGAGGGGGAACCAGAAGAAGGACCTCCGCCTGCCCCAGGAGTTGGATGCTGGAGTCTGACCAGGGTTTCACTGCATCGCCCAATTGACCCTTTCTCATGAGACTCCTGCCATTTTGCAGTAACAGTTCCAGGAATACTTGAAATAGCCTGAAATCTCAAGCTCCTCTGTAGGAGAGAGATGTTTTCTTCCTGTCTAGTTTAAAATGCTGCCAGTACCGTGGCCCTCTGTAGCTTATCCTTTCCTCTCCCAGGGATCGGTGGTGCCAATTTTTCCTTTTCTTTCCTTCTGTCTTTCTCTTTCTTCTGCCATTCTTTCTTCTCCTGTCTTTCTGCAGCTTGAAGTTCACGGAGACCTCTTTGGTGTCGTTTCTTAACCTGGAGGATTCTTCTCTGGAGGGCCACAGAAATGTAACAGCAGCAATGTCAGTCTCATCTGCTTTTGTTTTTATATTCATTATTATTATTGATTTCTCACTCTCTTTTCTGCCCCTTTTTGTCAGCTGTGTTTTGCTCCTGAATTATCGTGGGCTCAACCAAGGTGTGAACTAACCAATGATCTAAAAAACTCCTATTTCCTATCCCAGAAAAGCCTGGCATTTTGATTTTGAACTCCATTATGAATAGCGGCAAGGAAGGTGTTCTAATGTGTTTCATGAGACAACAGAAGTGAAGAGCAGATTCTAAACATACAGTAACCCCCATCTTTTAAAGTAGACTCCAGGAGAAGTCACTTAATGTACAAATGAGCACACACTGCGACATCTTTTCAGAGTCAATGGCTGTACAACTGTGCTTTTCTACAATAAACTACTACGCAAACATTGCATCACTCCCTATTATATACCTGCTCTTTTGTCTTAATAGCTTCAGCAATAAAGTTTACAAGTTTTGGTCCAGCATGAGGGATTTCTTTCTTTTTGGCTTCCACTTTCTTCACTGAGCTCCACTGGATTGGTGGTGGTGGACTAAAAAGGTAGAATAGAAGGCATCTGTATGAGTAGAGGACGAGTTTGTTTTCCAGTTTGGTCTCCCAAGGTGTGTCCCTGCCCCTGCAGCAGAAGGCAGCTAGCTCTGCAGGAAGATTGGTTGCATTCGACCAAGTACTTTCAAATACAGAGAAAGAGATAACCCCAAGCTGCAACATCAGGTGTGGCACAACATTCCCTGGGAAAGCTCAGGATGCCCAGGTTTAGGCCTTCTCTTGGTAGATCAAGAAGAAGGCCAGAGTCATGGGAATGGAGGCTCCTGTCTGTTATTTCAAGGCTCTAATACCACAGATCCCTCCTGGCAGTTGCATTAATGCTCTGATTACCCAACAAGGAAACTTTAGCATCTGTACCACATGGTAATAGCCTGCCAGACTTAGCCCAGACATTGTGTCTGAAGGAAACTTCTTATTCCTAAAAAGAATAAGAGCACAGGGTCCCCCACATCCATTTTCCCCCAAGTCTGACCTGTCAGGAAGCCCTTTTCCCCTGGTTTTGTGCATCTTGTCTTCCTCCTTATGGATAGAAGTCTTTTTGGGTGGAGCATGCCTCTCTCTGGAGAGAAGGCGATTGTCAGGAAGAGCCCCTGCAAGCAAGAAAGCAGAGAACTCTTCAAACAGCATCTTTGTGCCCATTCTAACAGGAATGCTGGGCAGGTGTGCATACATGTGATGAAACTGCACCAAGCCATCCCCCTGGAGCCATGTTTCCCATGAGGTTTTAGGCCTTTCCTGACACTGGATGTTGTCCAACTCTTAATTTCTAAAGGGTAATGTTATTCCCTGGGGAATTCTGGTACTACTGGCTTCTCTTGTCTATATCGTGAAAAGCAGGGGGAGGCCTTGCTGAGAAATGCTGGTGACTAAATGGAGCCTTGCGGGGAAGGAGGGAGAAATTCCCATGAAGGGCACAGACTTTGGGATCTCTCTACAGATCTCGTGTGTGCAAGTTCACTCTTTTGGTGTGTTCAGCCCAAAGATACTTGTATGTTTGTGAACAATTAAGAAAGCAGGATTGGAATTCCCAACTTTCAAAATGAAATGAAGTTGCCTATGCCTTGCATTGTAGCCTTGGCTATAATGTCCCATTAGTGAGGAGAATGTCCAAACACCACCCAGGTGTCAACCGTTCCACTACCTTTTTTGTTGCCATTATCATCCTTCTCCTCCTCCTGTTCTTCGGTGAGCTCTGCGGGTCCTTTGATGGCAGGCTGCACAATCTGGAGTTCATACCTGGAAACCAGAAGACTCCAGTTTGAATAAGAGCTCCATATTTGCTTTGCACCTTGTGTTAATAATCTGGTCACAAAGATATTAGGGAGCTAATGTAAAATTTCTGGTAAGAGAGCAGAATATGCAGCATTACTCTAGACTATATCCAGAAACTGTGAGATGCATCATAGAGGTCCACTGCTGATTAGTTCTGAATAACTTCCTGAGAGGACTTCACAAGCCCTGGCAAGACAGCACAACCAGACGCAAGCTGAGAAGGTCCTGGCTTGGTCAGCCAGGGGCTGCTGAACCCAACATACTCACTGTGGGAAGACAATGACACTGCCAGAGCGGATCTGGGAAGCCACAGTCTCAGTGCCTGACAGGACTGAATCCCTCATCTCTGGCATCTGCAATAGAGACAGAGACATGTGAGATGATGCCAAGGAAATTGTCTTCTTGCTCACAGAGGCAGCAAGCCACTCTCCTGCTCCTGTCCCTCTGAAACCCTGTCACCAAGTGCTCCTTCATTAACAATAATAACAGTAATAGCAAAGAGAAGCTGTTAAATAGATAATTTGGAATGGGTAGTAGCATCACCAGGCTTTTTTCTGAGGGCAAGAATCATGAGATTCAGTCAGGAGGCCCATTCTTTTCTAATGGAGAAGTCCAAGAAGGCAAGCAGATTTGATTAGCTGGGGTTTCTGGGTGTTGGCTTTTGTCTTTTGGCTTGTTGTGACTGTTCCTGAATGGAGAACAAAGGACTCAGATATGGGCTTAACCCCAAGTCTCTCCTAGGATGCAAATGACTGCATCTGCAGCTTGGAGTTACAGAGAGGCATAGTCCTTCCTTTTCCTTTGCACAGTTGTTAAGACCTGGGAGTGCCAAATATCTGAGGGGGTCCAGATCTTGGACGGGGACCTACTGGAGCAAAGGCCCAGAAAACATGCTGACAAGACCCCAGAGAGTGAGCCAGGTGGGAGAGACAGAGCTGGGAACCAGGGCTGTGCTGCAGCCTGGCTGCACGTCTTGGGGTAAATCATTCCTCCCTCAGAGGGAATGAGGAGCTCATGTCTGCCGGTGCCTCTGGGTCTCGCCCAAGGCAAGAAGCAGCAGTGAAAGACATGCTGGACAGGGAGAAGGTGAGGGGGGCATGATGAGTTCTCCTGACACAAGAACTCAGGGCTGCCCCATGAAATGATTAGGCATGCATTTTCTAACAGGGGCTCAGAAATGTTTGTGTGTAGCAGATGGTGAAATTGCCAAACTCACTACCTCAGAATCCCAAACATGGCCAAAGCAGAAACTCATTAATAAGCAGCAAGGTCACCTGATGCTGTTAACTCAGAATGGCACCAGCCCAAATAGCTTTTCTGCTTTTGAAAAGCCCACCAGCTTTTCTGCTGGTGCCCAAAGAGCTTTTTCTTAGGCTCTTTCCCTTAGGCTTTTTCTTGGGGATGGGAGTGGGCTCACGGGGTTTTTGATTGGACCCAGTACAGCTTTTCTTACATCCTTCTGCTGCCAAGACCTCTGAATGTGAGAGAAGGCCTTTACAGAGAGCTATAGTCCATGACTAGCCCCAGAAGCTAGACCTCTTTTGGAAAGAGGAGCTATGAGTTCCCTTGTCCTTTAAGAGAAGTGCAAAAGAACTCCAAGTAGTACTAGAAAAATGGAAATCTTACTCCAAGAAGAGCTTCTAGCATCTTTTCAGTCCCATTCAGCCTTTTCAGAAAGTCTTTATAAAATCTTATTTTCACATCTTTTCCCTGGACAACAAGCATGCCGACGTCATTTAAAACAAAGGCAACATTCTTGCCATTCTCTATGCAGAGAGAGAAAAGACGCATGGTCTTTTCTATGCAACCCTCCACTGTCCTCTGAGAAACGGAGATGTCTGAGGCAATCCGAGCATACTGCAGTTGCTCAATGTGGTTATGATCTGGAAAATAGTGCAAGAGGAAGAAAGCGTTACTGAAATGCTAAACAGAATAAACTAAAGAGTCAGCATCTGCTAGGACTAGAGGTGATACAGAGTATAGGTTGGTTGGTACCTCTGGTAATTTCCCTGAAAGTAAGTGCTGTAATCCCTTCCTGGAGGAAGTTCAAAGCTCTCTTACAATTGAGATGCCAAGGGGACAGCAATGATTTCTTCAACACAGAAATAGGAAGAAAGCCTCTCAGCCCTGTGGTACGAACAGTACACAGGACAGCACGACAAGCAGGGAGGATGGAGACGGTCCCCATGACAAGGGGGAGGATGCTTGCCCATTGCATCTCTTCTCTCAGGCCATATACTCTGGGTTTGAAGAAGATTAGCCATGCCATGTCAAATGGCTGGAATGAAGAAGGAAAACAGCAGGACTTCACAACAGCCCTTAGAATTCCTCTCCCCTCTCCCCTCCCCACCCCCCCAAGTTTATCTGCAAATGTCTCCACTGTTTGTGTCAGTGTCCTCTCCCCAGGGGACACCAGGCTGATGGTCACAGCAGAGAGAAGGTGGGGTGCTTTGAAAGGAGAGGATCGCTCCAGACACAGCTGCAAGAGTGAGCAAAGGGGTTTTTCTTCTTACCAGGAATATCTTTGTTGTCATACGGGAGATCATAAGCCTTTGCAATAGCCCTTGAAAGACGAAACACTGGTCTCTCAACAACCACCAGGTCATTCTTTCTATTCTGTACTCGCTCTCTAACAACAGCAAATGTCCCCAGTCCAGCAATTCTGACAGGCTGAAAAGAAAGAGAAAGTCTAATACGAAGCATTCTTGTGATGGAAAAACTGACTGAGGTTGTACCTGACCTGGGCACTTTGGAGAGCTTTGGCAAAGGCCTACAGAGTCTGGAGTTTTTCCTCTTCCTCTTCTTCACCCTCTAAGAACTGTTTGGTGTAGTAAAAGCTGAGCAATTATCCATTGACTAGAGGAGACCTAAGGGCCTTTCCGCTCTCTCTGCAGGGACTAGAGAAGCTCCAGAAAGTGTCCATCACTTTCTGAAACTGCGCTTGGACTTCCACTTTTATCTCCATTGACAGGGAAGCTGGTCTGTGGCACGTTAGTCAACCACAGTGTCCTTCTGGGGCATTTTCTGGCTTCCAAAGGACAGAAAGAATCATGGCACTGCATGACATGGGGATATTAAGAGGACTGAAGCCATCAGGGTATGAGGGGAGGAACAGGAGGCAAGTCCCACCTGGTACAGCATGAGCTGTAGACTAAGGTAATAGGATGTACAAGTCCAGATGTTATTGAACTCTGCAAAGCAAATGATAGATACGTCAGGCTCTGAGTCAGCAAGCTCATAACCACTCAGTGCACTTCCAACCAAGAAAGGCAGCAGACGCAAGTGTAGCCAAGCACCCCCCCACCAACCCCAAAGAAATGCCTCTTTGACAGGAACTTCACAGCTGAGGTCTTGACTGACTTCAGACTAAAATCTTGATTATGACCACAGGAAAGGTCTGGAGCTGAAAGGGAGACCTCAGAAGTGTTTTCACCCAGGGGATCCTGTCTTCTCACATCCGCAGTGGGAAGGCATCTCTGAGTCCAAAGCCTGCTCTGCCAATTTGGAGGTGCAAGGAGAGCCGGTGTGGAGAAACCAGAGGCAGTGGCTAGCGGACAAGAAGCCAAGCTGAGTTGATGAAAAGTCAAAGGCTTCATTTCTAAAGCGTGCAGTGTGGCATTCGATGACATGGACCACAAGAAGAATGGTGCAAAAAAGCCTGTATTGAAAACACAATGGCTGGTTATATAGCCATCAGCTCAGCCACTCCTCCAAGTATCTTCTTGGCATTGTGGCATCTTGTGATAGGTGGGTAAGGTGTCTTCTGATGCCTAGCAGGCGGGCAGGACAGGCCAGCAGGACAGGCCCACCGCAGCTGCTGACACGTAGGCAGGAAGGCACACCGTGACTGCTGACACAGGCAGGAAGACACATGATCACTGGCAACTTCATAGTTACCAGATCATTACTTTCTGCCTTAGAGATCCTCTGCTGTCCTACACAGCATCACTCAATCTTGGTCCCCAACATATCCCCTCTTTTTATTTATTAAACTCAAAGCTTGTCAGGTAGGGGAGACAGATAACAAGGATTAGAGATCTTACCAAGATTACCAATTCACACGTCGGTGCCTTCTTAACTTATGCCCCAAGCCTAACGTCCAATCCTATCCCTTAAAAGGCTTCCACTCTAATTCTATCTAATCCACAACTTATCAGTGCACTTATAGTCTATCCATAACTTATCAGTGCAGTTATATTCTATCTATAACTTATCCTATATTCTATCTATATCTTATCAGCCTATATTCTATCTATATCTCATCAATGCAATAAGCCTCTGCAAATCAACAGCGATCCTGCACAAGGCAGACAAACACCGCCGAAAATACCCCAAGATGGGTTCATCTCAACTGGCTCCCAGCCCTCACCTGGCATCCCGAGGAACACACCAACAGGTCGAATCAGTCGTACAGGTATCCAGTGAAGTCCGTTACCTGTGGAAACACAAGCGTAACCTTTCCCCCACGTTATTAGATCCACCGGTTCACTCCACTGACCTGTCTCCAGGTCCCTGTAGCGATCTCGAGGTTGTTCTCGCCCTGTAGGACATGAGAGATGCTTATTAACTGCACTCTGGTCCGTATATCGGTTTAAGAAGTTAAGAACATACAGAGCCTTCCAGAGTTGCTCTTGTGGGGAAGCGCCAGGGCTATTTCCCCTTTTTTGTTTCTCAAGCTTTTCTTTCAGGGTACGATGGGTACGTTCCACTATTGCCTGGCCAGTTGGGGAATGGGGAATTCCGGTCACATGAGTGACCCCCCAAGCTTGAAGAAATGCCCGTGTTCGTTGTGCCGTGTATGCGGGACCATTGTCAGTCTTAATTTGAGCAGGAACCCCCATTACGGCGAAACAGGCAAGCCAGTGATGACAAACATCACGGCTCTTCTCCCCAACATGGGCAGTAGCGACAGCGTAATGGGAAAAGGTATCTACAGAGACGTGAACATACTTCAGTCTTCCAAACGAGGGATAATGGGTAACACTATCTGTGTAGAACCCTTGACATGCAGTTGAAGTCCTGCTTGGCCAGTGCGATAGAGATACTAGCCGGATCTTGCGCCAAAAGGCTTTGCAAACGATGGCGCCCTTTCTGAATAAGCAGCACCATCATCTCTATCCCAGTGGTCACGGTCCTCGAGAAAGCATGTGCTAGAAACACCCACTCCAGAATTCTTAAGGGATCAATGTCACCTGAAACCCATTGGCATAAGAGAGCGTAAGGTTGAAAGACACTATAAATCAGAATCAGGCGAACTGGAAACATTGGAGAGATGCGATGAATCTGTCGATTTTGAATAGCTGCGGACACCCGTTGTAGGGCGTGCAGTGCTTCAGGAGTTAATGTTCGGGATGATGCTAAGTCTGACTCTCCCTTTAGCAGAGCAAAGAGAGGGGCTAGATCCTGTGTGGTAATGCCAAGATAAGGTCGCACCCAGTTAATGGTGCCAAGTAGTTTCTGCAAGTCATTTAGGGTTTTAGTATCAGATGCTAGCCGCAAAGGCTGCGGCAGAATAGCAGTGTCTGTAATTTTCCACCCTAAATACTTCCAAGGCGCTTGCACTTGGACCTTTTCCTCGGCTATACACAGACCATTAGCACTCAAAGATTTCCGCAACTCTTTGACTACCGTTTGAACAGCATCCCTCGAGGATGCGGAGATCAAAATATCATCCACATAGTGATAAATTAAAGCATTGGGATATGCTCTGCGAATAGGGAGGATAGCTCGAGCCACAAACATTTGGCATATTGTCGGACTACTTAGCATCCCCTGAGGCAATACCGTCCAGTGAAAGCAAAGTGTAGACTCCTGATTGTTGATCGCTGGAACCGTAAATGCAAATCATGGTGCATCTGCTGGATGTAACGGTATAGTGAAAAAACAACCCTTAAGATCAATAACAACAAGAGGCCATGATTCAGGTAACATTGCTGGTGGCGGGATCCCAGGTTGGAGTGTCCCCATAGGTTAACCCTCGGCGATAGCTTGAAATCAGTTCATGGTGTAAGCTGACTGGAGGCCGTAATCCTCAACCGAGTTCCTGACTCCTTTCACCGCCTCATAAGGCAGCTGCTCCCATGCAGTGGGTTGCCCTGCCTGCTATCGCCCCGGGAGGGCGTGGAGAATGTCCGAGTCTCCGCTTCGCAGCGCCTCCTGGCGGCAAAGCTCTAGCGCACCACAGCACTGCGCTAGCGCTGGCGTCGGGCCAACAGCTCTTCCCCAGGAAGCCGGGACGGCGGAGGGGGGCTGCGGGCGGTCCGCGTTCGTGGGCAGCCCCGCCTCTTGAGGGGAGGGCGGTCCCGGGGGGCGGTGCCAGGCGGGGGGTGGTTCCGGAGGGGGGCGGTGCCAGGCGGGGGGTGGTTCCGGAGGGGCCGTGGGCTGGACACAGCAGTGCGTAGTAGGGGGTGGATGAAAGTCCGCCTCCTGGTCCAGATCATTCGACCCTGAATTAAATGAGTCGTCACACTCGGAGTCCGGTCCGGGTATTATCGAGGACCTTACGGTGCTCTCACCGGCCGTTGCTGCGTAGGGCAAAAGTTCAGCCGCGTTTACTGCTTGCAAGCAGAGGAGGGCGGAAAAGACCTGTTGCCAAGTCACTAAAAGTTTCTTCGCCTTATCATCCCTCTGCCGCCGCAGCTCGTCCCCAATTTGTTCCCACACCGCAACGCTTAGCGTTCCCTCCTGCGGGAACCAGGGACAGTTATCCCGAGTCCACACTAACAGAGTCATTAGCGAATGCTGGGCAACATTCTGAAACCCATGAGTCTTTAAGACTTTCTGTAATACTTCCATATAACTTCTCTGATCCCTTGTAAGAGATTGCCCCATAGTTCCCAGCTGCTCACCTGCCGTTCCGTGGTGGTGATGGGAGCGCTCAACTATCAACCGTCCTGACGTTCAGCTGGGCTATGCCACCGGATTTATTGGTTCTGTCTTTCCTGCTTCATTCTTCAGTACTTCCATTCTGAAGTTCCTTGACTCTATTTTTCAGGCTTCTGTTTTTGGATTCGGGCGCCATTTGTGGCATACGACGACACGGACCTCAACAAGTATAGTGCAAAAAGCCTTTCTTGAAAACACAGTGGCTGGTTATATAGCCATCAGCTCAGCCACTCCTCCAAGTATCTTCTTGGCATTGTGGCGTCTTGTGATAGGTGGGTAAGGTGTCTTCTGATGCCTAGCAGGCGGGCAGGACAGGCCAGCAGGACAGGCCCACCGCAGCTGCTGACACGTAGGCAGGAAGGCACACCATGACTGCTGACACATAGGCAGGAAGACACATGATCAGTGGCAACTCACGTGCACACATTCGGGGCACAAATCATAGTTACCACTTCATTACTTTCTGCCTTAAAGATTCTCCGCTGTCTTACACAGCATCATTCAATCTTGGTCCCCAACACCCTGCACCCAAGCTTTTGCAACTCGGGAATCACTCAACATCACCTTGACAGGGTCAGTGCTTCTGCTAGAAAACCCGGGGGGCGGCTGGGCAGACTTAGCTCTGCTGCTCCACCACAGCCCACAAATCCCAAACCTACCAGAGGACAGGAAAAATGGAGGAAGCTCCCTGCCCTTCCTTTCTCTTTCCTGCCCTTCCCAAAGGTGATGTTGCCCTCATCACCAGGGCCGCCAACACTCACCCCTCTCTCGGAGAGACACGTCCAGGCCAATACCTTCTTGCCAGGACTACAAGCCGTCACTTAACTAAACCACAGGTGTCCCAGCTCTTCAAAGGACACAGTGCTATGGAAAATCATGCTCGCCAGCCACCATAACAGGGTCTGACCCTAGGTTCCCGCTGAGAAGTTCAGAGCCAAATCAGAGCAAATTCAATACAATTTAATGATGCATGTGCAGCAATTGCAGCTCGAGCTGGCTGCCTCCCAAGAGGCACCCCAAACAAAGAAATCCCTGGGCAATTATACCCTCACAAGCTAATCTCCCCACACCCCATGCAAAGCTTCAGACCAATCACCATATCTGGCTCTGGGGGCTTCGTGTTCTTCGGTGGCTCCCACTGCTGTCTCTAGGCAGCCTGGTTTGCCTTATCTTTATTGTGGCGGCTTCTGCTGATGGACTTAGCTTCCTCGTAAGCTTCCTTATCTTTCCACCTTGTACCGGCCTTAGGGCCCTTCCTTACTGGACTAGCTGACAGTTCCTCATGTTATCTGAATGCAGCCTAAGGCTTCAGCAAATTTAGCTACTCATGCTAAGCAAGGTTTATATAAGTTGTGCTAAGCTGTTACCTCTAGACAGTTCCAGCTCAATATTCTTTAACAGTCCTCCCTTTGTTTCTGGTAAGCATCCCTGCTAATCCTTTAGACAAGAGTTCTCAAAGGCTGTCAAGGCATACCATCACTTTCCATAATCTTATGTATAATATGATCATAAGTAATAGGCATAACATGGTTAAACTTAACACAACTACTCCTGGGTACAACACGTGAGTATGAATCCCTGTTGCAGTTGGTGATCATCCCAGAGGAGTTTCCCAACCATGATGTGCTCCGTCCTGCTTCACCCTTTCCAAGACGTCCTGTATCTCCTCTGTATCATGATGAGTGGTGATTAGAGCTTTTTGTCCATTGTTTCGGATGCATTCGAGCAGCTGACGCAGCTCATCACGTTGCGGTAGTTTCTTCACCAATGTAAGATTCATTCCGATGGGGGTAAGCAGTCAAGCTTGACTCAGTGTGTAATTAGATTGTAACAATGGATAAGATGTACCAGGAGCTGAAGAACTAAGTTACCAACGCAACTATTTGAGTGATTACATGTCTTTACAGCAATGTCCACTATGAATATAAGACTACAAAGGGTTCTCATACATACACAGCCTTTCCCAATATATACAAGTACAGTCTAACTTTAACAGCAAACTTGGAACATAGTATGACAGTATATGGCCTGTCCCATTTGGGTTTTAACTTGGATTTTCATAAAAATACTTTAACTAAAACTTCATCCCCAGGCTGTGTAACAGGCACTTGTATTTCAGGTGGTGGGGACTGATACCACTGAGCATATTTTTTAAGATTTTCAAACCTTTTTTGCATACTTAGATCACACTGACTTAGTCGTTCATTTCCGTCTAACAGGCTGCTCTTAGCTGGAATAGAAGTCCCTCGTATAGCTAAAGGTCTCCCACAGAGAATTTCAGCTGGTGGTAGTCCTGCGGGTTGTTGTGGAGCATTTCGTACGTCCCACAGAGCTAAGTTTAGGGCTTCTGGCCATGTTAGGCCACTGTGTGTGCATACCTTTGCGATTCTTTCGTCTAATGTCCTGTTCTTCTTTTTGCAGCCACGTATATTCCTGCACTGGCCCAGACTTTCTGTACTTGCCTAGCTACCGCCTCTGCTCCCCCATGAGTTTTCTCGTGAAACCACCTAGCTGTAGGAACTGCATTTTGGGGAGAGGCAGAATTGGTTTTCCCCTAATTGTCCATATTCCATCATCATCTGTCCACTGTTCCGGATGCGCTCTAGCAGTCGATGCAAACCATCCTGTTGTAGTAGTTTCCTTACCAGGGTGAGATTCATCCCAATGGGGGTAGGTAGTAAATTTTGAATTAATGTATAACTAGATTGTAACAATTGATAAGACGTGATAGGAGCTGAATAATTAAAATCACATCCCATGATTTTGGTAAAGTTAAAATTACAGATATTTGAATGATTACTTATATCTACTACAATGCCATCTATAACTACAAGACTGCAAAAGGTTCTCATACATACACATCCTCTCCCAATATATACAAGTATAGTTTCAGCTGTTTCATCAGGGTGTATTTCAAAATGACAAACATTTTGCTCAGCGTCAAGACAAATGTCTTGGGCTTTGATAGTATTACTTTCACAAATAAACCCTTGCTGTTCCTGTACAATACATGCGCTAACGTCCACAGTTTGCCATTTATTTCTATTTCGTTGGGCCCATACTCTATGTTCCAATGGATAGAGTATAGCTCCATTGTGATTTAATCCTAACGCAATGATTGGATATATTGTGTATGTTGAAGCATTACGTATTGTTAAAACAAAGGCTGTGGCCTTAGTGTTGATAGGATCATAAGTAAAATTGACCAGATACCACCAGGATTGGAATTCCTTTTCAAATTCAGTCGCATTATCCCAAATTACCTTTCGAATTTCAGTGGGTAAAGTGCCCTCTTCCCCTTCCCTTATAATCGCTGCTACCATAGATTGCATCCACAGTTGAGCTTGGATGCAACTGAGGGCCAGGGAAATATTAATTTGGGCTTCCCCAAGTGCATCCACTATCAAGTGGTGATCTTTTTCATTCATTTTTTCCCACTGAGGTAATATCTCGGATGAAAGCCACTGGTTAGTTCCTAGTGCTAATAGAGAAGACCTCAATGGATGTTTTAATCTGTATAAGTCACTTGTTGTTGTGCTCAGTTTATTTACGAGTACTTCAGCATCTATACTGTTCAGGACTCCTAATCCTGTTCCTATGATACCAGTCACATCTCTCTTTGTTCGTTTTGGAGAGGTGAGGGTTCGCCTATGTAACCACGCCGTCCATCCCACATAGGATGTACCGAAGAATGGTGAACAGGTCGGTTTGATTGTAGAGATATTAATTTGCATTAATAGCTCTACTCGTTTGAGAGACCATGATGGATTAAATAATACTCGTTGTTGGCCTGTATTTCTAATCACATACGGTCCAATTTCAAAGATTTGTGGGGATAAGGTTTTCTTCCTCTTCATGGTAACAGAGTTATTTATATTGGTGAAAATAATTGTAGTCAGGGTAGGTATTGCTGTACTGGACTCAATAATGTCTATTTTAAATTTAAATGATAGTCCCACATTGTGGTGAGCCCACAGGCAAACTATAAGAACAGGCTGTTCTAAGGTAAAATTGTACCAACAATCCAGTTTTTCAGTGGCACAAATTTTCCTTTCTTTTTCGTTTGATTTGATTTTAGTGTGAGAGATTTGAGTCGCCTTCTCATGGGTGGACCCGTTGATCACTCGACACCCTATCTTTATTTCCTTTCCTGTCCTTCCCAGGAGTTGGGGAAGTTGGTTAGTATTATCCCAGCTCCATTCATTTTCTGAGTATACTTCAGTTCCATGCATGACCAGGGTTAAGAGGTTTAAGTTTTTAGCAGAATTTAATCCCATACTTCCAGTATACTTAACACAGGCCTGGGACCACGGCCACTCTGAGGTTCTTTGACCACAGGTTAGGGAAAGTAGTATTGCCAGGGTTTGAAACAGCAACATGAGCACGGCACTTCTGCCTGCCATCCTGCAGGGCGCAGTAAAGGAAAAGAGATTTGTGTTAGTGAGAGAGTCCGAACAGATTACCCTGGGGAAGTGGTGTATCCCATCGAGCTTTACGTGGTTGTCTTCATTGTTCTGCTGCAACCTCTGCTGTGCTTGCTTCTTGGACTGCCACTCGTTTCACGTGAGAGTGGTGAATCCAATTCTCTTTCCCTAGAATGTTAACAGCGTAGTAAGAACTTAACAATACAGTATAGGGTCCTTCCCATTTTGGTTCTAATTTTGTTTTTCGCGAGAATACCTTTATCAACACTTTATCTGCAGGCTGTATATCATGTGCCTGAATGTCTGACGGCACCGGCTGAAACCACTGAGCCTGATTTTGCAAAGTCTGAAACCGTTCTTGTAAGGCTAGTACATATTGTGTTACTCGTTCATCTCCATCTAATAGGCTGGTCTTAGCAGGGATATAAGTCCCTGGTATCGCTAAATGTCTCCCAAAAAGAATTTCTGCTGGTGTTAGTCCTATGGGTTGCCGTGGAGAATTTCGAACATCCCATAGAGCTAAGTTTAATGCCTCTGGCCATTTCAGGCTAGCATGTGTGCATATTCTTGCTATTTTCTCTTTTAATGTTCTATTCATTCTTTCTACTTGTCCTGAAGATTGTGGGTGATAAGGAGTATGTAGGTTTCTTTTTATTCCTAATGATTTATATAACTGATTGATTATGCTTGCTGTAAAATGGGCACCCCTATCTGAATCAGTGGTTTCTGGGACCCCATATCTGGGTATGATTTCTTTCAGTAAGGCTTTTACCACTCCCCCTGTGTCGGCCTTTCTTGTTGGGAAAGCTTCTACCCAGCCTGATAACTGATCTCCTGTCACTAACAAGTGTTTGTACCCATAGACAGATGGCATATCCGCATAATCTATTTGCAGCTTCTGGAAAGGGAAGTAAGCCCATGGTCGCCCCCCCTAAATCTGAGCTTGGCTTGTTATTTGAAAACTTCTGGCAGGTCGGGCAGCTATTCGTTATTCTTTTAGCAGCTGCATAAATTCCTGGAGCAGCCCATACTTTCTGTACCTGTTTAGCTATTGCCTCGGCTCCCCCGTGAGCTGTATCGTGAAACCACCTAGCTATAGTAATTAAATATTTTTTTGGTAGAATTGTTTTTTCCCCAATTGTCTATATTCCATCATCATTTTGTTTTGCTTCCCACTGCTCCCATTGTTTTTTCTCTTCCACTGAGCAGTCTTTTTCATACATAGTTTTGGGGTCTATTAAGTTTGGCCACTCACTTTGGTCCATCCTTGGAACTGCCCCCATACATTCTCTCAGAGGTTGTCGAGCTGCAGCCCTCGCAGCAGCGTCGGCTAAAGCATTTCCTCTGCTAATGTCTGTAGTGTCTTTAGTATGGGCTGGGCAGTGTATTACAGCAATTTCTTTGGGCAGTTGAACTGCTTCCAGCAAATTACGTATTTCTTCTCCATTAGCTAATTTCTTTCCTGATGACGAAAAGAATCCTCGTTCTTTCCATAACATCCCTGTTGCATGACACACTCCAAATGCATATTTAGAGTCGGTATAGATATTTACCCACAAGCTCTTACCTATTTTTGCTGCTTGGGTCAATGCTATTAATTCTGCTCCTTGAGCACTTACTGATGGAGACAAAGGATTGGCCTCGAGTACCTCAAAGACGTTAGTGACAGCATAGCCGGAGTGACGTCTTCCGTCCAAATAATAGGATGATCCATCTGTAAACAGAACTAAGTCCGGGTTCTCCAAAGGTTCATCTTTAAGGTCCTCCTGGGGCTTGCTCGAGCTGACGACCACCTGCTCACAGGAACGATGTGGCTCTCCGTCCTCCGGTAGAGGCAATAGCATTGCTGGATTCAAAATATTGCATCTTTTTAAAGTCACATTATCTGCATG
Source organism: Dromaius novaehollandiae (assembly GCF_036370855.1). Classification (NCBI taxonomy): domain Eukaryota; kingdom Metazoa; phylum Chordata; class Aves; order Casuariiformes; family Dromaiidae; genus Dromaius; species Dromaius novaehollandiae. The sequence goes on along the minus strand of NW_026991442.1, from coordinate 180,378 downwards.
CAGTATTATCAGTTCATAGCGGTGAGCTCTCTGTGGGGATAGTGCTTGAGTTGCCTATTGTTTCATTAACAGTTCTACTTCATGTGGCACATACACAGTTAATGAGTGACCCAAAACTACAGGTGGTGTTTTTTCAATAAGAGCTGCAGTAGCTGCTATTGCTCTGATGCATCCTGGAGTGCCTTTAGCTACCTCATCTAGCTGCGTGGAGTAATAGGCCACTGGTCTACGGTGAGGGCCTAGTTTTTGGGTGAGTACCCCACTTGCTACTCCCTGTCGCTCATGGACAAATAATGCAAATAGTTTGCTGTAATCTGGTAACCCTAGAGCAGGGGCTGAAACCAACGCTTTTTTCACAGATGTAAAAGCTTTCTCCCTCTCTGGGCCCCAGGCCAAAGGCTCTATCTCCTCCTTTTTTGTTGCCTGTACCAGAGGTTTAGTAAATTCTGCTAACCCAGGAATCCACGGTCGGCAGAATCCTACAGCTCCTAAAAATCCCCTAAGCTGTTTTTTTGTTACAGGACGAGGCATATCAAGAATTGTCTTTACTCGTTCTGCATCAACTCACCTGTGTCCTTCTTTTAAGATAAAACCCAAATATTTTACCTCTCTTTGACACAGCTGGAGTTTAGACAGAGATGCTCGATGCCCTTTTTCTGCAAGAGCGTTACATAGAAAAACAATATCTTTTAAACATGTCTCATAATCTTTACTTGCTAATAACAAATTATCTGCATATTGTATTAATACAGAATGTCCTGGAAGTTCGATATCTGAGAGATCATTTTTAAGTATACGCGAAAAAATAGTCGGAGACCCAGTAAATCCCTGTGGCAGCCTCGTCCAAGTTAATTGTTGTCCCTTCCAAGTGAAAGCAAAGAGATCTTGGCTATCTTCAGCTATCGGTATACTAAAAAAGGCTGCTGTTAGGTCAATCACAGTAAAACAAGTTGCCCAATGGGGTATTTGTAGTAAAATGGTTGATGGGTCGGGGACTACTGGATGTGGAGCAACTGCATGTTGGTTTATAGCCCTTAAGTCTTGTACAAAGCGATACTCTGGATCACCATCAGCATCTTGCCTGTTCTTTTTAACTGGCAGAATTGGGGTGTTATACGGGGATTCACAGACTCTAAGGATACCCAGTTTCAGATAATGATCAATTTGTTTTTGGATACTCTTCTCTGCTTCCTTTGGGATAGGGTATTGTTTAACTGCAGGAGGCAATCCCCCCTTTGTTTTTATCGAGACTGGACTAGCTGATTTCAGTAGTCCCACATCCATCCCTGAAGAGCTCCATAATTTTTTAGAAACTGATTCTAAACCTGTTGGAATTTGCAGATTAGTTGACTCTGGTTCTGGTGTCTTAGCCAGAACACATGAACCCATAATTATTAGCTTTATCCCTTCCGGCTGTAAGCAGATCTGAGTATCCAAGGCTTGCAGAAGATCTCTCCCCAAAAGGCATATAGGTGTGTCTGTGGAAATTATAAAACGTCCCCACACTGTTTTACCCCCAATAGTGAGCAATAAGGGCTTAGATAACATTTGTTCGCCCTTTCCTGTCACTCCTTGCATCACTATTTTATCTGATGACTTGCATCCTTTAGGCTCAAAATTTAAAAGGGAAAGGGTGGCTCCAGTATCCACTAGAAAGGGAACTTCTAAACCGTCTATATTTGCCATTACGTGGCCCTCAAAATCCAAATCTACATCCCATACATTTACTCCAATTTCCACAGTATTTTCTGAGTCTCCTGTTTCCTGTCATTGTGGATTGACTGGGAATCGCCTGGTCTCCTCCTTAGTGTTTGATAGTCTCAAGCCGGTTCCTCTGTTCCTAACTACACAGGGCCTCACTGGGCATTCCCGCTGCCAGTGTCCTTGTTCCCCGCAATAATAACAAACATCATTAACTCCTGATTGTACAGCACGTTCACCTTGACTCCATCTATCTCTCCGGGCTCTTCCACGTCCCCTCCCCCTGGGTCCTTTAAATCCGTCTCTTAACACAGCTGCTAACACACTAACTTCCTCTCTTTTTTGCTGTCTCTTTTCTTTTGCCCTCTCCTCCTCTCGACTATTATACACAAATGTGGCTAAACGTAGTATTTCGTCCATCTGCTTTCCTGGCCAGTCAGGAACATGTTTGGAAAAATACTTTTTAATGTCCGGGGCTGCCTGGTCTACAAATGTAGAAATCATTAGCGGCCTGTTAGCCTCGGCTTCTGGGTCTAGTCCTCCCCCATACACTCTGACTTGCTTAATTAGCCTAGCAAAGAAAGCCGAGGGGTGTTCCTCTGCCTGTTGCTGACACTCCCTTACTTTAGACCAGTTTGCAGTCTTTTGTCCTGCCAAATGTATAGCTTCTTCTAAGCCCTCTCTGGCTAATTGCAACTGCCTGTAATCTGCATCTACATTATGATTCCACCCGGGGTCCACAGCTGGCCAGGCTGTTCGAGCAGCCCCGACACCCCTCTCTGCTGCCCAACGGCGGTTTGCATCCAAAATTGAGCACCTTTCATCTGGAGTGAACGCAGATTCAAGGAGCGTTTGTACATCTCCCCAGGTAGGGTCATACGCCCGCACAATTCCCCTTAGGATTTGTAACACTCTTTCTGGATCGTCCCTAAGTCTGGGGAGCCCTTGACTCCATATAATTCAATCTTGGTGTCTCCAGGGACGGTAGACTCGTGTAGTGGCGACCCGAGGTACCCCTTCCGGATCGGGTGGGGCCGCTCCTGGCACAGGAACGACTTCCAGAGGAGCTTGAAGGGCGGGGGCGGAAGGCAAGGGGGCGTATAGGGAAGCTGAAGCAGGGGGTGGCGCATGGGGTGGAATAACTGCCACAGGCGTTTCAGCAGCTGCGGTACTTACAGCATTCTGAGGAAAGAGTCTCTCTTTCCTAGGCGCCTCTTTTCGTCTAGCAAATGCCCAGTCGTCCCATACATACCAGTAATCCATTTGTCTGGGGAACCTATCCTCCAAATGATGACGCAGGAAAGTTAGCTCCTGGTAACCGAAGGCCCCCTGGGGCGGCCATCGCTCTGCCAGATTACCTTCCAACTTTTCTGGTTGTTGCTCAGAAATCAGCCGCTCAAGTCTGCCTGTAGTGCACTCCTACCCCTTGGGAGTTCTACTAAGCTCACTTGCCACCTGGAAATCCATATTGCTCCTGATGTTAGTGCTGACAAGTTAGCTGATCTTTCACTGCATGATTTGATGGTGAAAGGTATATCTGGTTTGGTAATGTCCATCTCTACCTCTAGATTGTTGTTCTGACTGTCTAGACCATCTCCCGGCACGCTGGGCAGGTGATGAATGAAAACAGCAGGTTTATTGGCCTAGCACGAATCTTAAGTTTACCTCTTTCTAGGATGAATACCAGTGATGCTCCGTCATCTTTCAAACACAGAGAAGTTGCAGATCAGTGGTGTCAGTAACACACCTCCTGATTTAGTTAAGCAGCTTCCCTATGGTAGTGGTATGTTTGTGTTCCTCAGCACTCCATGGTGTTAGTCTGAGGCACCCTCAGTTCCTCTGTTTCGCTCCCAAGGCAGTGAGGCATTGAGGCAAGCAGAGGAGGCTCCACAGCTGGCTGTCCAGAAAAGGGAACCCATAAGGCTGTGGAAAGCTATGTCCACACTTTGCCATGTGATGCTACACGAGGACTGCCATGTTAGGGACAAAGTAGATGCTGCAGTCAAACAAGACATGCTGTTTGAGGCCAGAGCCTTTCCAAGCCTGGGTTATCTTCCTGAAGCTGGACTTTAGCCCCGAGCAGGGCAATCTGTATTGCCTTGACTCCCATTAGAAGCTCATGTTTCTTCTAGCTCTCTCCTGGGGCACAGAACAGGCCATGAGGAGAGACCCTTTTCATTGGGTCTGAAAGCCCCATCCTGCACAAGCTCGAGTGACACCGCTCCGCTTTGAGCTCAGTTGCTGAGGAAGGTATGGGGAGAAGAAACCTCCACGCACACACTCTTCATGCCAACCTCACAGTCCCTCCTGCACTACTGCAGTTGCAGCTCTCGACTCCTCCCCTCTCTGGGGCAAAGGAGCAGGAAAGAGAGGGATTTTCCTTAACCACGAAGAATGTGGCTCCAGCAGAAGAATTATGTAATGACCCTTTAAACTGCCCCCAGAGCAGGGACTGAAACACATTCCCTGTCTCAGAGCTGTCCTTTTCCTGACCCTGCAAAGCTCGCATATTGCTCAGTGCAGAGCAATGCACACCTTGCCAAGGACAGATGCACAACAATTTGGAGATTTGGTTTTATTCAACACAAGAACGCTTTGGCAGCACAGCTGGCAGTTGCTGGTTCACATTGTGCTGGACTGGCTCTCTAGCCCTGAGAAGTGAAAAGAAGTTCAGTTTTAGGTACAGAAAGAAAGCAAGGAAATACAGCAGGCCTAATGCAGGCCAGGTATTAATGGAGCCGCTTTGAGCAGCATTTCAGTGGTCTCTGTGATACGGCACAGGCACTCCTGCCCAAGCCAGTGAGAAGTCCCCAGTGCAACTAATCAGTCGGGGGCTGAGTCAAGTGGGAACTGAGTCAGGCAGTACCTGCGATGGAGTGAATAGGTATCAACCCCCAGGGCAAAGGGTCTTGGTGTCTGTACTCTGAGAGGGTAGGACAGGCTTGCCAGTCTGAAAATGGAGAGGCGAACGTTGGACAAATCCTTATGTCTTCAGCCACCTATGTCCAAAGTGGAAATCTTATTCTGAGTCATCAGCAACTTCCCCTTCAGTTAAGGACTGTCTGACCAAGGCCACAGACTCAAAAGTGTGCTGCTGTCCCTCCCACGGGAGGTGCCAGGAGAAGTCCCTCTAGGTGCTGCTGGAAGTGGAAGGAGAGAGGGACACCCCAGTGCAGCAGATAGCTCTTTACTCACTTGAGCCTCCTCTTCATGATCCCTCTGTCTACTGATCTCTCTTGTCTGTCCCTGCGTGACCTGCTCCACCAGAGATGTCACTGCTGCGAGCAATGCCTGCGTTTTCCTAGGAGAAATGTGCCTGCAAAAGCAGGGAGACACCCTCTGCCATGCTCTGGTTGAAACCTTCCTGCCTCTCACCTTCCCCAGGCCCTGCACACAGAGTCTCACTGGTGCCCACAGCACTCTTCAACGCAGGATGTGGTTTAGGCATTTGCTTTGGGCTGCAGAAAGGCACCTGGAGTTGGGGGCTCCTGACCCCAGGTCTCCCCATGGCGTGACAGCTCAGAGGAGAGCCATGGATCAGGGATTTGGATCCTTGACCCTGCAGATGGGTCAGTGCTACTCAGCTGCCCCAGGCCTTGGCACGACTTGCTCCATACTTACCTTTTTGGGGGTATCTCCAGTGAGTTGACACCCTCCTTCACTGAGGATGATTCGTCATCCTCTTTCCAGTTCCCCATCATTCCCTCTATGAGATCTGGGCTGGTCACCTTCCTCCTCATGCTGGCAGAAGGGATTTGCGTGGTGCCCCAAGAAACAGTGGGTTTCTGCAAAGGAAGGGAGAATCTCAGACAAGCATGCTGCAAAGACACAGGGCTGTTTGCCAGCGTACAGATCCCAGGGGTGAATTCTGGCCAGGATGCTGTGGCAGTAGAGGGGGAACCAGAAGAAGGACCTCCGCCTGCCCCAGGAGTTGGGATTTTGTTTTTTGTTGGTGGTGGGTTTGTTTTTTTTAAAGGAATTTCTAATCAAAAGCCCTCACAGTTTTTCAGAACTCTGTTTCACTTTCCATTTCATCCAGCACCTAGCCATAATATCTCAACAGATACAGTTTCTACCACCATGCAGGGGCAAAAAGTAGCATGCAGTTTAGATGGAAGTGTGGGCAGAGGCCATACCACTGATCAGCACTGAAGGCCTGTAGTGCTGCAAAGGCATGTTTACAACACTCCTTCTCAAATCTTTTTGTCCAGTGAAGTTAAAGACTTCATCCCTTGTGCATTGAGACAAGCAGAACTTTTTTTAATGTCAGCATGCTTGGAAGGAAATCCTAGTGCTTCGGTTAAAAACTAAACTTCCAGAAAATGTGCCTTCCTATTACGAATAATGTTCCTGATCATTCCAGTACAGTGAAGACTAAATAAAAGAACTAGCTGCCTTATAGGTAGTCTAGGTATGGCTCAGGTCATTGGACTGTGAACAGATGTGTCCAAATGCAAGTGCAGATACCTGAAACAGAGCTTGTCTGAGTTCGGGGGAGGGATGATCAGTGTATGTGCTCACCATGGCAGACTGCTGGCTTTGCCCTTTGGCTTTTTCTAACTACATCTCCCTTACAGTAATAAGCAGGCAAGCATGACAGATAGGAGTCACCTGCCCTGCAATTTTGCAGCAATGATGCCATGCTGACTTGGAGACCTTCAAAGCTCAGCTCTTCTGGAGGAGAGAAATGCTATTTTACTGAGTGTTTCACAAGGTTTCTGGTACCTGGGCCTTCCACAGATGTTCCCTTTCCCTTCTTGCTGTTGATGAAGGCGACCTTGTCCTTGCTGTCTTCAGGTACTTCTTACGTAAGGCTTCCCAGTGTTTACTTTGATCTTTCCTCACAGGGAGAGAGCAGAATTCCTGAAGGGTCACAGAAATGCAACAGTAGCAGTGGGAGTCTCATCTGTGCTTTGTGGGATTTTTTTAGTTCTCACCCTCTCTTCTGCCCCTTGTCTTTAGCCTTTCTATCAGCCATGTCTGCTCCTCACTTATAACAGGCACAACCAAAGCACAAACTGAACAATGATCTGAATAGAAATTATTTCCTACCCTAGAAAAGCCTGGCATTTTTATTTGCATTATGAACAGTGCCTTTTTATCTCCATTAAGAATGGTGCCAAGGAAGATGGTCTGATATGTTGCATAAGATGACGGGAGCAAAGAACACACTCCAAAAAGACAAACAACTGAACATACGTGGTTTAAAGGAAGCTCCAGAAGAAATCACTTAATGTTCAAATGAGTACAGATTAGCTATTTCAGACTCTGTAGCCATATAACGGTGCTTTTCTACAATGAATTATGAGACAAGAATTACATCACTGTCTATCATGGACCTGTCCTGCTCTCTCATGACTGTCACAAATAGTTTGTGCAGGTTGGGGTCCAGCCACAGGAGTGTCATTGCCTTGGCTTTTCTTTTTCCTGCACATTCTCCACTTCAAAACAGCCAGCTCACTGCAGACACACAGCAAGAGGAGTTAGTGGGAGCACAGGGAAGATTTCCATCCTTTGCTCCCAGGCTGGGCTCCCCGCTCTGCAGCAGAAGGTGGCTCTACTGGGGAAGTGTGTGTTGGGAACAGCCCTTCTTTCCCCTGCTGCTGCTGGGGGTGGAAGCAAGGGCGTTGCCTGAGGGGAAACACCACCCATATCTGGATATATTTACCACTGCAGCTTATCTTCCCGATGCCTCTCTTCATGCCTGTGTCCCCTCCGACTTCGGTCAACCTGTCCCAGGATGCACGGCACTATCTCGAGCAGGGCCTGGCTTGTCCCTGGGGAAATTGGCCTAGAACAACAGGAAGAAACCCTCACTCACGCTCTGGCTGAAACCTTCCTGCCTCTCACCTTCCCCAGGCCCTGCACACAGAGTCTCACTGGTGCCCACAGCACTCTTCAACGCAGGATGAGGTTTAGGCATTTGCTTTGGGCTGCAGAAAGGCACCTGGAGTTGGGGGCTCCTGACCCCAGGTCTCCCCATGGCTTGACAGCTCAGAGGAGAGCCACGGATCAGGGATTTGGCTCCTTGACCCTGCAGATGGGTCAGTGCTACTCAGCTGCCCCAGGCCTTGGCACGACTTGCTCCATACTTACCTTTTTGGGGGTATCTCCAGCGAGTTGTCACCCTCCTTCTCTGAGGATGATTCGCCATCCTCTTTCCAGTTCCCCATCATTCCCTCTATGAGATCTGGGCTGGTCACCTTCCTCCTCATGCTGGCAGAAGGGATTTGCGTGGTGCCCCAAGAAACAGTGGGTTTCTGCAAAGGAAGGGAGAATCTCAGACAAGCATGCTGCAAAGACACAGGGCTGTTTGCCAGCGTACAGATCCCAGGGGTGAATTCTGGCCAGGATGCTGTGGCAGTGGAGGGGGAACCAGAAGAAGGACCTCCGCCTGCCCCAGGAGTTGGATGCTGGAGTCTGACCAGGGTTTCACTGCATCGCCCAATTGACCCTTTCTCATGAGACTCCTGCCATTTTGCAGTAACAGTTCCAGGAATACTTGAAATAGCCTGAAATCTCAAGCTCCTCTGTAGGAGAGAGATGTTTTCTTCCTGTCTAGTTTAAAATGCTGCCAGTACCGTGGCCCTCTGTAGCTTATCCTTTCCTCTCCCAGGGATCGGTGGTGCCAATTTTTCCTTTTCTTTCCTTCTGTCTTTCTCTTTCTTCTGCCATTCTTTCTTCTCCTGTCTTTCTGCAGCTTGAAGTTCACGGAGACCTCTTTGGTGTCGTTTCTTAACCTGGAGGATTCTTCTCTGGAGGGCCACAGAAATGTAACAGCAGCAATGTCAGTCTCATCTGCTTTTGTTTTTATATTCATTATTATTATTGATTTCTCACTCTCTTTTCTGCCCCTTTTTGTCAGCTGTGTTTTGCTCCTGAATTATCGTGGGCTCAACCAAGGTGTGAACTAACCAATGATCTAAAAAACTCCTATTTCCTATCCCAGAAAAGCCTGGCATTTTGATTTTGAACTCCATTATGAATAGCGGCAAGGAAGGTGTTCTAATGTGTTTCATGAGACAACAGAAGTGAAGAGCAGATTCTAAACATACAGTAACCCCCATCTTTTAAAGTAGACTCCAGGAGAAGTCACTTAATGTACAAATGAGCACACACTGCGACATCTTTTCAGAGTCAATGGCTGTACAACTGTGCTTTTCTACAATAAACTACTACGCAAACATTGCATCACTCCCTATTATATACCTGCTCTTTTGTCTTAATAGCTTCAGCAATAAAGTTTACAAGTTTTGGTCCAGCATGAGGGATTTCTTTCTTTTTGGCTTCCACTTTCTTCACTGAGCTCCACTGGATTGGTGGTGGTGGACTAAAAAGGTAGAATAGAAGGCATCTGTATGAGTAGAGGACGAGTTTGTTTTCCAGTTTGGTCTCCCAAGGTGTGTCCCTGCCCCTGCAGCAGAAGGCAGCTAGCTCTGCAGGAAGATTGGTTGCATTCGACCAAGTACTTTCAAATACAGAGAAAGAGATAACCCCAAGCTGCAACATCAGGTGTGGCACAACATTCCCTGGGAAAGCTCAGGATGCCCAGGTTTAGGCCTTCTCTTGGTAGATCAAGAAGAAGGCCAGAGTCATGGGAATGGAGGCTCCTGTCTGTTATTTCAAGGCTCTAATACCACAGATCCCTCCTGGCAGTTGCATTAATGCTCTGATTACCCAACAAGGAAACTTTAGCATCTGTACCACATGGTAATAGCCTGCCAGACTTAGCCCAGACATTGTGTCTGAAGGAAACTTCTTATTCCTAAAAAGAATAAGAGCACAGGGTCCCCCACATCCATTTTCCCCCAAGTCTGACCTGTCAGGAAGCCCTTTTCCCCTGGTTTTGTGCATCTTGTCTTCCTCCTTATGGATAGAAGTCTTTTTGGGTGGAGCATGCCTCTCTCTGGAGAGAAGGCGATTGTCAGGAAGAGCCCCTGCAAGCAAGAAAGCAGAGAACTCTTCAAACAGCATCTTTGTGCCCATTCTAACAGGAATGCTGTGCAGGTGTGCATACATGTGATGAAACTGCACCAAGCCATCCCCCTGGAGCCATGTTTCCCATGAGGTTTTAGGCCTTTCCTGACACTGGATGTTGTCCAACTCTTAATTTCTAAAGGGTAATGTTATTCCCTGGGGAATTCTGGTACTACTGGCTTCTCTTGTCTATATCGTGAAAAGCAGGGGGAGGCCTTGCTGAGAAATGCTGGTGACTAAATGGAGCCTTGCGGGGAAGGAGGGAGAAATTCCCATGAAGGGCACAGACTTTGGGATCTCTCTACAGATCTCGTGTGTGCAAGTTCACTCTTTTGGTGTGTTCAGCCCAAAGATACTTGTATGTTTGTGAACAATTAAGAAAGCAGGATTGGAATTCCCAACTTTCAAAATGAAATGAAGTTGCCTATGCCTTGCATTGTAGCCTTGGCTATAATGTCCCATTAGTGAGGAGAATGTCCAAACACCACCCAGGTGTCAACCGTTCCACTACCTTTTTTGTTGCCATTATCATCCTTCTCCTCCTCCTGTTCTTCGGTGAGCTCTGCGGGTCCTTTGATGGCAGGCTGCACAATCTGGAGTTCATACCTGGAAACCAGAAGACTCCAGTTTGAATAAGAGCTCCATATTTGCTTTGCACCTTGTGTTAATAATCTGGTCACAAAGATATTAGGGAGCTAATGTAAAATTTCTGGTAAGAGAGCAGAATATGCAGCATTACTCTAGACTATATCCAGAAACTGTGAGATGCATCATAGAGGTCCACTGCTGATTAGTTCTGAATAACTTCCTGAGAGGACTTCACAAGCCCTGGCAAGACAGCACAACCAGACGCAAGCTGAGAAGGTCCTGGCTTGGTCAGCCAGGGGCTGCTGAACCCAACATACTCACTGTGGGAAGACAATGACACTGCCAGAGCGGATCTGGGAAGCCACAGTCTCAGTGCCTGACAGGACTGAATCCCTCATCTCTGGCATCTGCAATAGAGACAGAGACATGTGAGATGATGCCAAGGAAATTGTCTTCTTGCTCACAGAGGCAGCAAGCCACTCTCCTGCTCCTGTCCCTCTGAAACCCTGTCACCAAGTGCTCCTTCATTAACAATAATAACAGTAATAGCAAAGAGAAGCTGTTAAATAGATAATTTGGAATGGGTAGTAGCATCACCAGGCTTTTTTCTGAGGGCAAGAATCATGAGATTCAGTCAGGAGGCCCATTCTTTTCTAATGGAGAAGTCCAAGAAGGCAAGCAGATTTGATTAGCTGGGGTTTCTGGGTGTTGGCTTTTGTCTTTTGGCTTGTTGTGACTGTTCCTGAATGGAGAACAAAGGACTCAGATATGGGCTTAACCCCAAGTCTCTCCTAGGATGCAAATGACTGCATCTGCAGCTTGGAGTTACAGAGAGGCATAGTCCTTCCTTTTCCTTTGCACAGTTGTTAAGACCTGGGAGTGCCAAATATCTGAGGGGGTCCAGATCTTGGACGGGGACCTACTGGAGCAAAGGCCCAGAAAACATGCTGACAAGACCCCAGAGAGTGAGCCAGGTGGGAGAGACAGAGCTGGGAACCAGGGCTGTGCTGCAGCCTGGCTGCACGTCTTGGGGTAAATCATTCCTCCCTCAGAGGGAATGAGGAGCTCATGTCTGCCGGTGCCTCTGGGTCTCGCCCAAGGCAAGAAGCAGCAGTGAAAGACATGCTGGACAGGGAGAAGGTGAGGGGGGCATGATGAGTTCTCCTGACACAAGAACTCAGGGCTGCCCCATGAAATGATTAGGCATGCATTTTCTAACAGGGGCTCAGAAATGTTTGTGTGTAGCAGATGGTGAAATTGCCAAACTCACTACCTCAGAATCCCAAACATGGCCAAAGCAGAAACTCATTAATAAGCAGCAAGGTCACCTGATGCTGTTAACTCAGAATGGCACCAGCCCAAATAGCTTTTCTGCTTTTGAAAAGCCCACCAGCTTTTCTGCTGGTGCCCAAAGAGCTTTTTCTTAGGCTCTTTCCCTTAGGCTTTTTCTTGGGGATGGGAGTGGGCTCACGGGGTTTTTGATTGGACCCAGTACAGCTTTTCTTACATCCTTCTGCTGCCAAGACCTCTGAATGTGAGAGAAGGCCTTTACAGAGAGCTATAGTCCATGACTAGCCCCAGAAGCTAGACCTCTTTTGGAAAGAGGAGCTATGAGTTCCCTTGTCCTTTAAGAGAAGTGCAAAAGAACTCCAAGTAGTACTAGAAAAATGGAAATCTTACTCCAAGAAGAGCTTCTAGCATCTTTTCAGTCCCATTCAGCCTTTTCAGAAAGTCTTTATAAAATCTTATTTTCACATCTTTTCCCTGGACAACAAGCATGCCGACGTCATTTAAAACAAAGGCAACATTCTTGCCATTCTCTATGCAGAGAGAGAAAAGACGCATGGTCTTTTCTATGCAACCCTCCACTGTCCTCTGAGAAACGGAGATGTCTGAGGCAATCCGAGCATACTGCAGTTGCTCAATGTGGTTATGATCTGGAAAATAGTGCAAGAGGAAGAAAGCGTTACTGAAATGCTAAACAGAATAAACTAAAGAGTCAGCATCTGCTAGGACTAGAGGTGATACAGAGTATAGGTTGGTTGGTACCTCTGGTAATTTCCCTGAAAGTAAGTGCTGTAATCCCTTCCTGGAGGAAGTTCAAAGCTCTCTTACAATTGAGATGCCAAGGGGACAGCAATGATTTCTTCAACACAGAAATAGGAAGAAAGCCTCTCAGCCCTGTGGTACGAACAGTACACAGGACAGCACGACAAGCAGGGAGGATGGAGACGGTCCCCATGACAAGGGGGAGGATGCTTGCCCATTGCATCTCTTCTCTCAGGCCATATACTCTGGGTTTGAAGAAGATTAGCCATGCCATGTCAAATGGCTGGAATGAAGAAGGAAAACAGCAGGACTTCACAACAGCCCTTAGAATTCCTCTCCCCTCTCCCCTCCCCACCCCCCCAAGTTTATCTGCAAATGTCTCCACTGTTTGTGTCAGTGTCCTCTCCCCAGGGGACACCAGGCTGATGGTCACAGCAGAGAGAAGGTGGGGTGCTTTGAAAGGAGAGGATCGCTCCAGACACAGCTGCAAGAGTGAGCAAAGGGGTTTTTCTTCTTACCAGGAATATCTTTGTTGTCATACGGGAGATCATAAGCCTTTGCAATAGCCCTTGAAAGACGAAACACTGGTCTCTCAACAACCACCAGGTCATTCTTTCTATTCTGTACTCGCTCTCTAACAACAGCAAATGTCCCCAGTCCAGCAATTCTGACAGGCTGAAAAGAAAGAGAAAGTCTAATACGAAGCATTCTTGTGATGGAAAAACTGACTGAGGTTGTACCTGACCTGGGCACTTTGGAGAGCTTTGGCAAAGGCCTACAGAGTCTGGAGTTTTTCCTCTTCCTCTTCTTCACCCTCTAAGAACTGTTTGGTGTAGTAAAAGCTGAGCAATTATCCATTGACTAGAGGAGACCTAAGGGCCTTTCCGCTCTCTCTGCAGGGACTAGAGAAGCTCCAGAAAGTGTCCATCACTTTCTGAAACTGCGCTTGGACTTCCACTTTTATCTCCATTGACAGGGAAGCTGGTCTGTGGCACGTTAGTCAACCACAGTGTCCTTCTGGGGCATTTTCTGGCTTCCAAAGGACAGAAAGAATCATGGCACTGCATGACATGGGGATATTAAGAGGACTGAAGCCATCAGGGTATGAGGGGAGGAACAGGAGGCAAGTCCCACCTGGTACAGCATGAGCTGTAGACTAAGGTAATAGGATGTACAAGTCCAGATGTTATTGAACTCTGCAAAGCAAATGATAGATACGTCAGGCTCTGAGTCAGCAAGCTCATAACCACTCAGTGCACTTCCAACCAAGAAAGGCAGCAGACGCAAGTGTAGCCAAGCACCCCCCCACCAACCCCAAAGAAATGCCTCTTTGACAGGAACTTCACAGCTGAGGTCTTGACTGACTTCAGACTAAAATCTTGATTATGACCACAGGAAAGGTCTGGAGCTGAAAGGGAGACCTCAGAAGTGTTTTCACCCAGGGGATCCTGTCTTCTCACATCCGCAGTGGGAAGGCATCTCTGAGTCCAAAGCCTGCTCTGCCAATTTGGAGGTGCAAGGAGAGCCGGTGTGGAGAAACCAGAGGCAGTGGCTAGCGGACAAGAAGCCAAGCTGAGTTGATGAAAAGTCAAAGGCTTCATTTCTAAAGCGTGCAGTGTGGCATTCGATGACATGGACCACAAGAAGAATGGTGCAAAAAAGCCTGTATTGAAAACACAATGGCTGGTTATATAGCCATCAGCTCAGCCACTCCTCCAAGTATCTTCTTGGCATTGTGGCATCTTGTGATAGGTGGGTAAGGTGTCTTCTGATGCCTAGCAGGCGGGCAGGACAGGCCAGCAGGACAGGCCCACCGCAGCTGCTGACACGTAGGCAGGAAGGCACACCGTGACTGCTGACACAGGCAGGAAGACACATGATCACTGGCAACTTCATAGTTACCAGATCATTACTTTCTGCCTTAGAGATCCTCTGCTGTCCTACACAGCATCACTCAATCTTGGTCCCCAACATATCCCCTCTTTTTATTTATTAAACTCAAAGCTTGTCAGGTAGGGGAGACAGATAACAAGGATTAGAGATCTTACCAAGATTACCAATTCACACGTCGGTGCCTTCTTAACTTATGCCCCAAGCCTAACGTCCAATCCTATCCCTTAAAAGGCTTCCACTCTAATTCTATCTAATCCACAACTTATCAGTGCACTTATAGTCTATCCATAACTTATCAGTGCAGTTATATTCTATCTATAACTTATCCTATATTCTATCTATATCTTATCAGCCTATATTCTATCTATATCTCATCAATGCAATAAGCCTCTGCAAATCAACAGCGATCCTGCACAAGGCAGACAAACACCGCCGAAAATACCCCAAGATGGGTTCATCTCAACTGGCTCCCAGCCCTCACCTGGCATCCCGAGGAACACACCAACAGGTCGAATCAGTCGTACAGGTATCCAGTGAAGTCCGTTACCTGTGGAAACACAAGCGTAACCTTTCCCCCACGTTATTAGATCCACCGGTTCACTCCACTGACCTGTCTCCAGGTCCCTGTAGCGATCTCGAGGTTGTTCTCGCCCTGTAGGACATGAGAGATGCTTATTAACTGCACTCTGGTCCGTATATCGGTTTAAGAAGTTAAGAACATACAGAGCCTTCCAGAGTTGCTCTTGTGGGGAAGCGCCAGGGCTATTTCCCCTTTTTTGTTTCTCAAGCTTTTCTTTCAGGGTACGATGGGTACGTTCCACTATTGCCTGGCCAGTTGGGGAATGGGGAATTCCGGTCACATGAGTGACCCCCCAAGCTTGAAGAAATGCCCGTGTTCGTTGTGCCGTGTATGCGGGACCATTGTCAGTCTTAATTTGAGCAGGAACCCCCATTACGGCGAAACAGGCAAGCCAGTGATGACAAACATCACGGCTCTTCTCCCCAACATGGGCAGTAGCGACAGCGTAATGGGAAAAGGTATCTACAGAGACGTGAACATACTTCAGTCTTCCAAACGAGGGATAATGGGTAACACTATCTGTGTAGAACCCTTGACATGCAGTTGAAGTCCTGCTTGGCCAGTGCGATAGAGATACTAGCCGGATCTTGCGCCAAAAGGCTTTGCAAACGATGGCGCCCTTTCTGAATAAGCAGCACCATCATCTCTATCCCAGTGGTCACGGTCCTCGAGAAAGCATGTGCTAGAAACACCCACTCCAGAATTCTTAAGGGATCAATGTCACCTGAAACCCATTGGCATAAGAGAGCGTAAGGTTGAAAGACACTATAAATCAGAATCAGGCGAACTGGAAACATTGGAGAGATGCGATGAATCTGTCGATTTTGAATAGCTGCGGACACCCGTTGTAGGGCGTGCAGTGCTTCAGGAGTTAATGTTCGGGATGATGCTAAGTCTGACTCTCCCTTTAGCAGAGCAAAGAGAGGGGCTAGATCCTGTGTGGTAATGCCAAGATAAGGTCGCACCCAGTTAATGGTGCCAAGTAGTTTCTGCAAGTCATTTAGGGTTTTAGTATCAGATGCTAGCCGCAAAGGCTGCGGCAGAATAGCAGTGTCTGTAATTTTCCACCCTAAATACTTCCAAGGCGCTTGCACTTGGACCTTTTCCTCGGCTATACACAGACCATTAGCACTCAAAGATTTCCGCAACTCTTTGACTACCGTTTGAACAGCATCCCTCGAGGATGCGGAGATCAAAATATCATCCACATAGTGATAAATTAAAGCATTGGGATATGCTCTGCGAATAGGGAGGATAGCTCGAGCCACAAACATTTGGCATATTGTCGGACTACTTAGCATCCCCTGAGGCAATACCGTCCAGTGAAAGCAAAGTGTAGACTCCTGATTGTTGATCGCTGGAACCGTAAATGCAAATCATGGTGCATCTGCTGGATGTAACGGTATAGTGAAAAAACAACCCTTAAGATCAATAACAACAAGAGGCCATGATTCAGGTAACATTGCTGGTGGCGGGATCCCAGGTTGGAGTGTCCCCATAGGTTAACCCTCGGCGATAGCTTGAAATCAGTTCATGGTGTAAGCTGACTGGAGGCCGTAATCCTCAACCGAGTTCCTGACTCCTTTCACCGCCTCATAAGGCAGCTGCTCCCATGCAGTGGGTTGCCCTGCCTGCTATCGCCCCGGGAGGGCGTGGAGAATGTCCGAGTCTCCGCTTCGCAGCGCCTCCTGGCGGCAAAGCTCTAGCGCACCACAGCACTGCGCTAGCGCTGGCGTCGGGCCAACAGCTCTTCCCCAGGAAGCCGGGACGGCGGAGGGGGGCTGCGGGCGGTCCGCGTTCGTGGGCAGCCCCGCCTCTTGAGGGGAGGGCGGTCCCGGGGGGCGGTGCCAGGCGGGGGGTGGTTCCGGAGGGGCCGTGGGCTGGACACAGCAGTGCGTAGTAGGGGGTGGATGAAAGTCCGCCTCCTGGTCCAGATCATTCGACCCTGAATTAAATGAGTCGTCACACTCGGAGTCCGGTCCGGGTATTATCGAGGACCTTACGGTGCTCTCACCGGCCGTTGCTGCGTAGGGCAAAAGTTCAGCCGCGTTTACTGCTTGCAAGCAGAGGAGGGCGGAAAAGACCTGTTGCCAAGTCACTAAAAGTTTCTTCGCCTTATCATCCCTCTGCCGCCGCAGCTCGTCCCCAATTTGTTCCCACACCGCAACGCTTAGCGTTCCCTCCTGCGGGAACCAGGGACAGTTATCCCGAGTCCACACTAACAGAGTCATTAGCGAATGCTGGGCAACATTCTGAAACCCATGAGTCTTTAAGACTTTCTGTAATACTTCCATATAACTTCTCTGATCCCTTGTAAGAGATTGCCCCATAGTTCCCAGCTGCTCACCTGCCGTTCCGTGGTGGTGATGGGAGCGCTCAACTATCAACCGTCCTGACGTTCAGCTGGGCTATGCCACCGGATTTATTGGTTCTGTCTTTCCTGCTTCATTCTTCAGTACTTCCATTCTGAAGTTCCTTGACTCTATTTTTCAGGCTTCTGTTTTTGGATTCGGGCGCCATTTGTGGCATACGACGACACGGACCTCAACAAGTATAGTGCAAAAAGCCTTTCTTGAAAACACAGTGGCTGGTTATATAGCCATCAGCTCAGCCACTCCTCCAAGTATCTGCTTGGCATTGTGGCGTCTTGTGATAGGTGGGTAAGGTGTCTTCTGATGCCTAGCAGGCGGGCAGGACAGGCCAGCAGGACAGGCCCACCGCAGCTGCTGACACGTAGGCAGGAAGGCACACCATGACTGCTGACACATAGGCAGGAAGACACATGATCAGTGGCAACTCACGTGCACACATTCGGGGCACAAATCATAGTTACCACTTCATTACTTTCTGCCTTAAAGATTCTCCGCTGTCTTACACAGCATCATTCAATCTTGGTCCCCAACACCCTGCACCCAAGCTTTTGCAACTCGGGAATCACTCAACATCACCTTGACAGGGTCAGTGCTTCTGCTAGAAAACCCGGGGGGCGGCTGGGCAGACTTAGCTCTGCTGCTCCACCACAGCCCACAAATCCCAAACCTACCAGAGGACAGGAAAAATGGAGGAAGCTCCCTGCCCTTCCTTTCTCTTTCCTGCCCTTCCCAAAGGTGATGTTGCCCTCATCACCAGGGCCGCCAACACTCACCCCTCTCTCGGAGAGACACGTCCAGGCCAATACCTTCTTGCCAGGACTACAAGCCGTCACTTAACTAAACCACAGGTGTCCCAGCTCTTCAAAGGACACAGTGCTATGGAAAATCATGCTCGCCAGCCACCATAACAGGGTCTGACCCTAGGTTCCCGCTGAGAAGTTCAGAGCCAAATCAGAGCAAATTCAATACAATTTAATGATGCATGTGCAGCAATTGCAGCTCGAGCTGGCTGCCTCCCAAGAGGCACCCCAAACAAAGAAATCCCTGGGCAATTATACCCTCACAAGCTAATCTCCCCACACCCCATGCAAAGCTTCAGACCAATCACCATATCTGGCTCTGGGGGCTTCGTGTTCTTCGGTGGCTCCCACTGCTGTCTCTAGGCAGCCTGGTTTGCCTTATCTTTATTGTGGCGGCTTCTGCTGATGGACTTAGCTTCCTCGTAAGCTTCCTTATCTTTCCACCTTCTACCGGCCTTAGGGCCCTTCCTTACTGGACTAGCTGACAGTTCCTCATGTTATCTGAATGCAGCCTAAGGCTTCAGCAAATTTAGCTACTCATGCTAAGCAAGGTTTATATAAGTTGTGCTAAGCTGTTACCTCTAGACAGTTCCAGCTCAATATTCTTTAACAGTCCTCCCTTTGTTTCTGGTAAGCATCCCTGCTAATCCTTTAGACAAGAGTTCTCAAAGGCTGTCAAGGCATACCATCACTTTCCATAATCTTATGTATAATATGATCATAAGTAATAGGCATAACATGGTTAAACTTAACACAACTACTCCTGGGTACAACACGTGAGTATGAATCCCTGTTGCAGTTGGTGATCATCCCAGAGGAGTTTCCCAACCATGATGTGCTCCGTCCTGCTTCACCCTTTCCAAGACGTCCTGTATCTCCTCTGTATCATGATGAGTGGTGATTAGAGCTTTTTGTCCATTGTTTCGGATGCATTCGAGCAGCTGACGCAGCTCATCACGTTGCGGTAGTTTCTTCACCAATGTAAGATTCATTCCGATGGGGGTAAGCAGTCAAGCTTGACTCAGTGTGTAATTAGATTGTAACAATGGATAAGATGTACCAGGAGCTGAAGAACTAAGTTACCAACGCAACTATTTGAGTGATTACATGTCTTTACAGCAATGTCCACTATGAATATAAGACTACAAAGGGTTCTCATACATACACAGCCTTTCCCAATATATACAAGTACAGTCTAACTTTAACAGCAAACTTGGAACATAGTATGACAGTATATGGCCTGTCCCATTTGGGTTTTAACTTGGATTTTCATAAAAATACTTTAACTAAAACTTCATCCCCAGGCTGTGTAACAGGCACTTGTATTTCAGGTGGTGGGGACTGATACCACTGAGCATATTTTTTAAGATTTTCAAACCTTTTTTGCATACTTAGATCACACTGACTTAGTCGTTCATTTCCGTCTAACAGGCTGCTCTTAGCTGGAATAGAAGTCCCTCGTATAGCTAAAGGTCTCCCACAGAGAATTTCAGCTGGTGGTAGTCCTGCGGGTTGTTGTGGAGCATTTCGTACGTCCCACAGAGCTAAGTTTAGGGCTTCTGGCCATGTTAGGCCACTGTGTGTGCATACCTTTGCGATTCTTTCGTCTAATGTCCTGTTCTTCTTTTTGCAGCCACGTATATTCCTGCACTGGCCCAGACTTTCTGTACTTGCCTAGCTACCGCCTCTGCTCCCCCATGAGTTTTCTCGTGAAACCACCTAGCTGTAGGAACTGCATTTTGGGGAGAGGCAGAATTGGTTTTCCCCTAATTGTCCATATTCCATCATCATCTGTCCACTGTTCCGGATGCGCTCTAGCAGTCGATGCAAACCATCCTGTTGTAGTAGTTTCCTTACCAGGGTGAGATTCATCCCAATGGGGGTAGGTAGTAAATTTTGAATTAATGTATAACTAGATTGTAACAATTGATAAGACGTGATAGGAGCTGAATAATTAAAATCACATCCCATGATTTTGGTAAAGTTAAAATTACAGATATTTGAATGATTACTTATATCTACTACAATGCCATCTATAACTACAAGACTGCAAAAGGTTCTCATACATACACATCCTCTCCCAATATATACAAGTATCGTTTCAGCTGTTTCATCAGGGTGTATTTCAAAATGACAAACATTTTGCTCAGCGTCAAGACAAATGTCTTGGGCTTTGATAGTATTACTTTCACAAATAAACCCTTGCTGTTCCTGTACAATACATGCGCTAACGTCCACAGTTTGCCATTTATTTCTATTTCGTTGGGCCCATACTCTATGTTCCAATGGATAGAGTATAGCTCCATTGTGATTTAATCCTAACGCAATGATTGGATATATTGTGTATGTTGAAGCATTACGTATTGTTAAAACAAAGGCTGTGGCCTTAGTGTTGATAGGATCATAAGTAAAATTGACCAGATACCACCAGGATTGGAATTCCTTTTCAAATTCAGTCGCATTATCCCAAATTACCTTTCGAATTTCAGTGGGTAAAGTGCCCTCTTCCCCTTCCCTTATAATCGCTGCTACCATAGATTGCATCCACAGTTGAGCTTGGATGCAACTGAGGGCCAGGGAAATATTAATTTGGGCTTCCCCAAGTGCATCCACTATCAATTGGTGATCTTTTTCATTCATTTTTTCCCACTGAGGTAATATCTCGGATGAAAGCCACTGGTTAGTTCCTAGTGCTAATAGAGAAGACCTCAATGGATGTTTTAATCTGTATAAGTCACTTGTTGTTGTGCTCAGTTTATTTACGAGTACTTCAGCATCTATACTGTTCAGGACTCCTAATCCTGTTCCTATGATACCAGTCACATCTCTCTTTGTTCGTTTTGGAGAGGTGAGGGTTCGCCTATGTAACCACGCCGTCCATCCCACATAGGATGTACCGAAGAATGGTGAACAGGTCGGTTTGATTGTAGAGATATTAATTTGCATTAATAGCTCTACTCGTTTGAGAGACCATGATGGATTAAATAATACTCGTTGTTGGCCTGTATTTCTAATCACATACGGTCCAATTTCAAAGATTTGTGGGGATAAGGTTTTCTTCCTCTTCATGGTAACAGAGTTATTTATATTGGTGAAAATAATTGTAGTCAGGGTAGGTATTGCTGTACTGGACTCAATAATGTCTATTTTAAATTTAAATGATAGTCCCACATTGTGGTGAGCCCACAGGCAAACTATAAGAACAGGCTGTTCTAAGGTAAAATTGTACCAACAATCCAGTTTTTCAGTGGCACAAATTTTCCTTTCTTTTTCGTTTGATTTGATTTTAGTGTGAGAGATTTGAGTCGCCTTCTCATGGGTGGACCCGTTGATCACTCGACACCCTATCTTTATTTCCTTTCCTGTCCTTCCCAGGAGTTGGGGAAGTTGGTTAGTATTATCCCAGCTCCATTCATTTTCTGAGTATACTTCAGTTCCATGCATGACCAGGGTTAAGAGGTTTAAGTTTTTAGCAGAATTTAATCCCATACTTCCAGTATACTTAACACAGGCCTGGGACCACGGCCACTCTGAGGTTCTTTGACCACAGGTTAGGGAAAGTAGTATTGCCAGGGTTTGAAACAGCAACATGAGCACGGCACTTCTGCCTGCCATCCTGCAGGGCGCAGTAAAGGAAAAGAGATTTGTGTTAGTGAGAGAGTCCGAACAGATTACCCTGGGGAAGTGGTGTATCCCATCGAGCTTTACGTGGTTGTCTTCATTGTTCTGCTGCAACCTCTGCTGTGCTTGCTTCTTGGACTGCCACTCGTTTCACGTGAGAGTGGTGAATCCAATTCTCTTTCCCTAGAATGTTAACAGCGTAGTAAGAACTTAACAATACAGTATAGGGTCCTTCCCATTTTGGTTCTAATTTTGTTTTTCGCGAGAATACCTTTATCAACACTTTATCTGCAGGCTGTATATCATGTGCCTGAATGTCTGACGGCACCGGCTGAAACCACTGAGCCTGATTTTGCAAAGTCTGAAACCGTTCTTGTAAGGCTAGTACATATTGTGTTACTCGTTCATCTCCATCTAATAGGCTGGTCTTAGCAGGGATATAAGTCCCTGGTATCGCTAAATGTCTCCCAAAAAGAATTTCTGCTGGTGTTAGTCCTATGGGTTGCCGTGGAGAATTTCGAACATCCCATAGAGCTAAGTTTAATGCCTCTGGCCATTTCAGGCTAGCATGTGTGCATATTCTTGCTATTTTCTCTTTTAATGTTCTATTCATTCTTTCTACTTGTCCTGAAGATTGTGGGTGATAAGGAGTATGTAGGTTTCTTTTTATTCCTAATGATTTATATAACTGATTGATTATGCTTGCTGTAAAATGGGCACCCCTATCTGAATCAGTGGTTTCTGGGACCCCATATCTGGGTATGATTTCTTTCAGTAAGGCTTTTACCACTCCCCCTGTGTCGGCCTTTCTTGTTGGGAAAGCTTCTACCCAGCCTGATAACTGATCTCCTGTCACTAACAAGTGTTTGTACCCATAGACAGATGGCATATCCGCATAATCTATTTGCAGCTTCTGGAAAGGGAAGTAAGCCCATGGTCGCCCCCCCTAAATCTGAGCTTGGCTTGTTATTTGAAAACTTCTGGCAGGTCGGGCAGCTATTCGTTATTCTTTTAGCAGCTGCATAAATTCCTGGAGCAGCCCATACTTTCTGTACCTGTTTAGCTATTGCCTCGGCTCCCCCGTGAGCTGTATCGTGAAACCACCTAGCTATAGTAATTAAATATTTTTTTGGTAGAATTGTTTTTTCCCCAATTGTCTATATTCCATCATCATTTTGTTTTGCTTCCCACTGCTCCCATTGTTTTTTCTCTTCCACTGAGCAGTCTTTTTCATACATAGTTTTGGGGTCTATTAAGTTTGGCCACTCACTTTGGTCCATCCTTGTAACTGCCCCCATACATTCTCTCAGAGGTTGTCGAGCTGCAGCCCTCGCAGCAGCGTCGGCTAAAGCATTTCCTCTGCTAATGTCTGTAGTGTCTTTAGTATGGGCTGGGCAGTGTATTACAGCAATTTCTTTGGGCAGTTGAACTGCTTCCAGCAAATTACGTATTTCTTCTCCATTAGCTAATTTCTTTCCTGATGACGAAAAGAATCCTCGTTCTTTCCATAACATCCCTGTTGCATGACACACTCCAAATGCATATTTAGAGTCGGTATAGATATTTACCCACAAGCTCTTACCTATTTTTGCTGCTTGGGTCAATGCTATTAATTCTGCTCCTTGAGCACTTACTGATGGAGACAAAGGATTGGCCTCGAGTACCTCAAAGACGTTAGTGACAGCATAGCCGGAGTGACGTCTTCCGTCCAAATAATAGGATGATCCATCTGTAAACAGAACTAAGTCCGGGTTCTCCAAAGGTTCATCTTTAAGGTCCTCCTGGGGCTTGCTCGAGCTGACGACCACCTGCTCACAGGAACGATGTGGCTCTCCGTCCTCCGGTAGAGGCAATAGCATTGCTGGATTCAAAATATTGCATCTTTTTAAAGTCACATTATCTGCATGCAGTATTATCAGTTCATAGCGGTGAGCTCTCTGTGGGGATAGTGCTTGAGTTGCCTATTGTTTCATTAACAGTTCTACTTCATGTGGCACATACACAGTTAATGAGTGACCCAAAACTACAGGTGGTGTTTTTTCAATAAGAGCTGCAGTAGCTGCTATTGCTCTGATGCATCCTGGAGTGCCTTTAGCTACCTCATCTAGCTGCGTGGAGTAATAGGCCACTGGTCTACGGTGAGGGCCTAGTTTTTGGGTGAGTACCCCACTTGCTACTCCCTGTCGCTCATGGACAAATAATGCAAATAGTTTGCTGTAATCTGGTAACCCTAGAGCAGGGGCTGAAACCAACGCTTTTTTCACAGATGTAAAAGCTTTCTCCCTCTCTGGGCCCCAGGCCAAAGGCTCTATCTCCTCCTTTTTTGTTGCCTGTACCAGAGGTTTAGTAAATTCTGCTAACCCAGGAATCCACGGTCGGCAGAATCCTACAGCTCCTAAAAATCCCCTAAGCTGTTTTTTTGTTACAGGACGAGGCATATCAAGAATTGTCTTTACTCGTTCTGCATCAACTCACCTGTGTCCTTCTTTTAAGATAAAACCCAAATATTTTACCTCTCTTTGACACAGCTGGAGTTTAGACAGAGATGCTCGATGCCCTTTTTCTGCAAGAGCGTTACATAGAAAAACAATATCTTTTAAACATGTCTCATAATCTTTACTTGCTAATAACAAATTATCTGCATATTGTATTAATACAGAATGTCCTGGAAGTTCGATATCTGAGAGATCATTTTTAAGTATACGCGAAAAAATAGTCGGAGACCCAGTAAATCCCTGTGGCAGCCTCGTCCAAGTTAATTGTTGTCCCTTCCAAGTGAAAGCAAAGAGATCTTGGCTATCTTCAGCTATCGGTATACTAAAAAAGGCTGCTGTTAGGTCAATCACAGTAAAACAAGTTGCCCAATGGGGTATTTGTAGTAAAATGGTTGATGGGTCGGGGACTACTGGATGTGGAGCAACTGCATGTTGGTTTATAGCCCTTAAGTCTTGTACAAAGCGATACTCTGGATCACCATCAGCATCTTGCCTGTTCTTTTTAACTGGCAGAATTGGGGTGTTATACGGGGATTCACAGACTCTAAGGATACCCAGTTTCAGATAATGATCAATTTGTTTTTGGATACTCTTCTCTGCTTCCTTTGGGATAGGGTATTGTTTAACTGCAGGAGGCAATCCCCCCTTTGTTTTTATCGAGACTGGACTAGCTGATTTCAGTAGTCCCACATCCATCCCTGAAGAGCTCCATAATTTTTTAGAAACTGATTCTAAACCTGTTGGAATTTGCAGATTAGTTGACTCTGGTTCTGGTGTCTTAGCCAGAACACATGAACCCATAATTATTAGCTTTATCCCTTCCGGCTGTAAGCAGATCTGAGTATCCAAGGCTTGCAGAAGATCTCTCCCCAAAAGGCATATAGGTGTGTCTGTGGAAATTATAAAACATCCCCACACTGTTTTACCCCCAATAGTGAGCAATAAGGGCTTAGATAACATTTGTTCGCCCTTTCCTGTCACTCCTTGCATCACTATTTTATCTGATGACTTGCATCCTTTAGGCTCAAAATTTAAAAGGGAAAGGGTGGCTCCAGTATCCACTAGAAAGGGAACTTCTAAACCGTCTATATTTGCCATTACGTGGCCCTCAAAATCCAAATCTACATCCCATACATTTACTCCAATTTCCACAGTATTTTCTGAGTCTCCTGTTTCCTGTCATTGTGGATTGACTGGGAATCGCCTGGTCTCCTCCTTAGTGTTTGATAGTCTCAAGCCGGTTCCTCTGTTCCTAACTACACAGGGCCTCACTGGGCATTCCCGCTGCCAGTGTCCTTGTTCCCCGCAATAATAACAAACATCATTAACTCCTGATTGTACAGCACGTTCACCTTGACTCCATCTATCTCTCCGGGCTCTTCCACGTCCCCTCCCCCTGGGTCCTTTAAATCCGTCTCTTAACACAGCTGCTAACACACTAACTTCCTCTCTTTTTTGCTGTCTCTTTTCTTTTGCCCTCTCCTCCTCTCGACTATTATACACAAATGTGGCTAAACGTAGTATTTCGTCCATCTGCTTTCCTGGCCAGTCAGGAACATGTTTGGAAAAATACTTTTTAATGTCCGGGGCTGCCTGGTCTACAAATGTAGAAATCATTAGCGGCCTGTTAGCCTCGGCTTCTGGGTCTAGTCCTCCCCCATACACTCTGACTTGCTTAATTAGCCTAGCAAAGAAAGCCGAGGGGTGTTCCTCTGCCTGTTGCTGACACTCCCTTACTTTAGACCAGTTTGCAGTCTTTTGTCCTGCCAAATGTATAGCTTCTTCTAAGCCCTCTCTGGCTAATTGCAACTGCCTGTAATCTGCATCTACATTATGATTCCACCCGGGGTCCACAGCTGGCCAGGCTGTTCGAGCAGCCCCGACACCCCTCTCTGCTGCCCAACGGCGGTTTGCATCCAAAATTGAGCACCTTTCATCTGGAGTGAACGCAGATTCAAGGAGCGTTTGTACATCTCCCCAGGTAGGGTCATACGCCCGCACAATTCCCCTTAGGATTTGTAACACTCTTTCTGGATCGTCCCTAAGTCTGGGGAGCCCTTGACTCCTTATAATTCAATCTTGGGGTCTCCAGGGACGGTAGACTCGTGTAGTGGCGACCCGAGGTACCCCTTCCGGATCGGGTGGGGCCGCTCCTGGCACAGGAACGACTTCCAGAGGAGCTTGAAGGGCGGGGGCGGAAGGCAAGGGGGCGTATAGGGAAGCTGAAGCAGGGGGTGGCGCATGGGGTGGAATAACTGCCACAGGCGTTTCAGCAGCTGCGGTACTTACAGCATTCTGAGGAAAGAGTCTCTCTTTCCTAGGCGCCTCTTTTCGTCTAGCAAATGCCCAGTCGTCCCATACATACCAGTAATCCATTTGTCTGGGGAACCTATCCTCCAAATGATGACGCAGGAAAGTTAGCTCCTGGTAACCGAAGGCCCCCTGGGGCGGCCATCGCTCTGCCAGATTACCTTCCAACTTTTCTGGTTGTTGCTCAGAAATCAGCCGCTCAAGTCTGCCTGTAGTGCACTCCTACCCCTTGGGAGTTCTACTAAGCTCACTTGCCACCTGGAAATCCATATTGCTCCTGATGTTAGTGCTGACAAGTTAGCTGATCTTTCACTGCATGATTTGATGGTGAAAGGTATATCTGGTTTGGTAATGTCCATCTCTACCTCTAGATTGTTGTTCTGACTGTCTAGACCATCTCCCGGCACGCTGGGCAGGTGATGAATGAAAACAGCAGGTTTATTGGCCTAGCACGAATCTTAAGTTTACCTCTTTCTAGGATGAATACCAGTGATGCTCCGTCATCTTTCAAACACAGAGAAGTTGCAGATCAGTGGTGTCAGTAACACACCTCCTGATTTAGTTAAGCAGCTTCCCTATGGTAGTGGTATGTTTGTGTTCCTCAGCACTCCATGGTGTTAGTCTGAGGCACCCTCAGTTCCTCTGTTTCGCTCCCAAGGCAGTGAGGCATTGAGGCAAGCAGAGGAGGCTCCACAGCTGGCTGTCCAGAAAAGGGAACCCATAAGGCTGTGGAAAGCTATGTCCACACTTTGCCATGTGATGCTACACGAGGACTGCCATGTTAGGGACAAAGTAGATGCTGCAGTCAAACAAGACATGCTGTTTGAGGCCAGAGCCTTTCCAAGCCTGGGTTATCTTCCTGAAGCTGGACTTTAGCCCCGAGCAGGGCAATCTGTATTGCCTTGACTCCCATTAGAAGCTCATGTTTCTTCTAGCTCTCTCCTGGGGCACAGAACAGGCCATGAGGAGAGACCCTTTTCATTGGGTCTGAAAGCCCCATCCTGCACAAGCTCGAGTGACACCGCTCCGCTTTGAGCTCAGTTGCTGAGGAAGGTATGGGGAGAAGAAACCTCCACGCACACACTCTTCATGCCAACCTCACAGTCCCTCCTGCACTACTGCAGTTGCAGCTCTCGACTCCTCCCCTCTCTGGGGCAAAGGAGCAGGAAAGAGAGGGATTTTCCTTAACCACGAAGAATGTGGCTCCAGCAGAAGAATTATGTAATGACCCTTTAAACTGCCCCCAGAGCAGGGACTGAAACACATTCCCTGTCTCAGAGCTGTCCTTTTCCTGACCCTGCAAAGCTCGCATATTGCTCAGTGCAGAGCAATGCACACCTTGCCAAGGACAGATGCACAACAATTTGGAGATTTGGTTTTATTCAACACAAGAACGCTTTGGCAGCACAGCTGGCAGTTGCTGGTTCACATTGTGCTGGACTGGCTCTCTAGCCCTGAGAAGTGAAAAGAAGTTCAGTTTTAGGTACAGAAAGAAAGCAAGGAAATACAGCAGGCCTAATGCAGGCCAGGTATTAATGGAGCCGCTTTGAGCAGCATTTCAGTGGTCTCTGTGATACGGCACAGGCACTCCTGCCCAAGCCAGTGAGAAGTCCCCAGTGCAACTAATCAGTCGGGGGCTGAGTCAAGTGGGAACTGAGTCAGGCAGTACCTGCGATGGAGTGAATAGGTATCAACCCCCAGGGCAAAGGGTCTTGGTGTCTGTACTCTGAGAGGGTAGGACAGGCTTGCCAGTCTGAAAATGGAGAGGCGAACGTTGGACAAATCCTTATGTCTTCAGCCACCTATGTCCAAAGTGGAAATCTTATTCTGAGTCATCAGCAACTTCCCCTTCAGTTAAGGACTGTCTGACCAAGGCCACAGACTCAAAAGTGTGCTGCTGTCCCTCCCACGGGAGGTGCCAGGAGAAGTCCCTCTAGGTGCTGCTGGAAGTGGAAGGAGAGAGGGACACCCCAGTGCAGCAGATAGCTCTTTACTCACTTGAGCCTCCTCTTCATGATCCCTCTGTCTACTGATCTCTCTTGTCTGTCCCTGCGTGACCTGCTCCACCAGAGATGTCACTGCTGCGAGCAATGCCTGCGTTTTCCTAGGAGAAATGTGCCTGCAAAAGCAGGGAGACACCCTCTGCCATGCTCTGGTTGAAACCTTCCTGCCTCTCACCTTCCCCAGGCCCTGCACACAGAGTCTCACTGGTGCCCACAGCACTCTTCAACGCAGGATGTGGTTTAGGCATTTGCTTTGGGCTGCAGAAAGGCACCTGGAGTTGGGGGCTCCTGACCCCAGGTCTCCCCATGGCGTGACAGCTCAGAGGAGAGCCATGGATCAGGGATTTGGATCCTTGACCCTGCAGATGGGTCAGTGCTACTCAGCTGCCCCAGGCCTTGGCACGACTTGCTCCATACTTACCTTTTTGGGGGTATCTCCAGTGAGTTGACACCCTCCTTCACTGAGGATGATTCGTCATCCTCTTTCCAGTTCCCCATCATTCCCTCTATGAGATCTGGGCTGGTCACCTTCCTCCTCATGCTGGCAGAAGGGATTTGCGTGGTGCCCCAAGAAACAGTGGGTTTCTGCAAAGGAAGGGAGAATCTCAGACAAGCATGCTGCAAAGACACAGGGCTGTTTGCCAGCGTACAGATCCCAGGAGTGAATTCTGGCCAGGATGCTGTGGCAGTAGAGGGGGAACCAGAAGAAGGACCTCCGCCTGCCCCAGGAGTTGGGATTTTGTTTTTTGTTGGTGGTGGGTTTGTTTTTTTTAAAGGAATTTCTAATCAAAAGCCCTCACAGTTTTTCAGAACTCTGTTTCACTTTCCATTTCATCCAGCACCTAGCCATAATATCTCAACAGATACAGTTTCTACCACCATGCAGGGGCAAAAAGTAGCATGCAGTTTAGATGGAAGTGTGGGCAGAGGCCATACCACTGATCAGCACTGAAGGCCTGTAGTGCTGCAAAGGCATGTTTACAACACTCCTTCTCAAATCTTTTTGTCCAGTGAAGTTAAAGACTTCATCCCTTGTGCATTGAGACAAGCAGAACTTTTTTTAATGTCAGCATGCTTGGAAGGAAATCCTAGTGCTTCGGTTAAAAACTAAACTTCCAGAAAATGTGCCTTCCTATTACGAATAATGTTCCTGATCATTCCAGTACAGTGAAGACTAAATAAAAGAACTAGCTGCCTTATAGGTAGTCTAGGTATGGCTCAGGTCATTGGACTGTGAACAGATGTGTCCAAATGCAAGTGCAGATACCTGAAACAGAGCTTGTCTGAGTTCGGGGGAGGGATGATCAGTGTATGTGCTCACCATGGCAGATTGCTGGCTTTGCCCTTTGGCTTTTTCTAACTACATCTCCCTTACAGTAATAAGCAGGCAAGCATGACAGATAGGAGTCACCTGCCCTGCAATTTTGCAGCAATGATGCCATGCTGACTTGGAGACCTTCAAAGCTCAGCTCTTCTGGAGGAGAGAAATGCTATTTTACTGAGTGTTTCACAAGGTTTCTGGTACCTGGGCCTTCCACAGATGTTCCCTTTCCCTTCTTGCTGTTGATGAAGGCGACCTTGTCCTTGCTGTCTTCAGGTACTTCTTACGTAAGGCTTCCCAGTGTTTACTTTGATCTTTCCTCACAGGGAGAGAGCAGAATTCCTGAAGGGTCACAGAAATGCAACAGTAGCAGTGGGAGTCTCATCTGTGCTTTGTGGGATTTTTTTAGTTCTCACCCTCTCTTCTGCCCCTTGTCTTTAGCCTTTCTATCAGCCATGTCTGCTCCTCACTTATAACAGGCACAACCAAAGCACAAACTGAACAATGATCTGAATAGAAATTATTTCCTACCCTAGAAAAGCCTGGCATTTTTATTTGCATTATGAACAGTGCCTTTTTATCTCCATTAAGAATGGTGCCAAGGAAGATGGTCTGATATGTTGCATAAGATGACGGGAGCAAAGAACACACTCCAAAAAGACAAACAACTGAACATACGTGGTTTAAAGGAAGCTCCAGAAGAAATCACTTAATGTTCAAATGAGTACAGATTAGCTATTTCAGACTCTGTAGCCATATAACGGTGCTTTTCTACAATGAATTATGAGACAAGAATTACATCACTGTCTATCAGGTACCTGTCCTGCTCTCTCATGACTGTCACAAATAGTTTGTGCAGGTTGGGGTCCAGCCACAGGAGTGTCATTGCCTTGGCTTTTCTTTTTCCTGCACATTCTCCACTTCAAAACAGCCAGCTCACTGCAGACACACAGCAAGAGGAGTTAGTGGGAGCACAGGGAAGATTTCCATCCTTTGCTCCCAGGCTGGGCTCCCCGCTCTGCAGCAGAAGGTGGCTCTACTGGGGAAGTGTGTGTTGGGAACAGCCCTTCTTTCCCCTGCTGCTGCTGGGGGTGGAAGCAAGGGCGTTGCCTGAGGGGAAACACCACCCATATCTGGATATATTTACCACTGCAGCTTATCTTCCCGATGCCTCTCTTCATGCCTGTGTCCCCTCCGACTTCGGTCAACCTGTCCCAGGATGCACGGCACTATCTCGAGCAGGGCCTGGCTTGTCCCTGGGGAAATTGGCCTAGAACAACAGGAAGAAACCCTCACTCACGCTCTGGCTGAAACCTTCCTGCCTCTCACCTTCCCCAGGCCCTGCACACAGAGTCTCACTGGTGCCCACAGCAGGAGGTTTAGGCATTTGCTTTGGGCTGCAGAAAGGCACCTGGAGTTGGGGGCTCCTGACCCCAGGTCTCCCCATGGCTTGACAGCTCAGAGGAGAGCCACGGATCAGGGATTTGGCTCCTTGACCCTGCAGATGGGTCAGTGCTACTCAGCTGCCCCAGGCCTTGGCACGACTTGCTCCATACTTACCTTTTTGGGGGTATCTCCAGCGAGTTGTCACCCTCCTTCTCTGAGGATGATTCGCCATCCTCTTTCCAGTTCCCCATCATTCCCTCTATGAGATCTGGGCTGGTCACCTTCCTCCTCATGCTGGCAGAAGGGATTTGCGTGGTGCCCCAAGAAACAGTGGGTTTCTGCAAAGGAAGGGAGAATCTCAGACAAGCATGCTGCAAAGACACAGGGCTGTTTGCCAGCGTACAGATCCCAGGGGTGAATTCTGGCCAGGATGCTGTGGCAGTGGAGGGGGAACCAGAAGAAGGACCTCCGCCTGCCCCAGGAGTTGGATGCTGGAGTCTGACCAGGGTTTCACTGCATCGCCCAATTGACCCTTTCTCATGAGACTCCTGCCATTTTGCAGTAACAGTTCCAGGAATACTTGAAATAGCCTGAAATCTCAAGCTCCTCTGTAGGAGAGAGATGTTTTCTTCCTGTCTAGTTTAAAATGCTGCCAGTACCGTGGCCCTCTGTAGCTTATCCTTTCCTCTCCCAGGGATCGGTGGTGCCAATTTTTCCTTTTCTTTCCTTCTGTCTTTCTCTTTCTTCTGCCATTCTTTCTTCTCCTGTCTTTCTGCAGCTTGAAGTTCACGGAGACCTCTTTGGTGTCGTTTCTTAACCTGGAGGATTCTTCTCTGGAGGGCCACAGAAATGTAACAGCAGCAATGTCAGTCTCATCTGCTTTTGTTTTTATATTCATTATTATTATTGATTTCTCACTCTCTTTTCTGCCCCTTTTTGTCAGCTGTGTTTTGCTCCTGAATTATCGTGGGCTCAACCAAGGTGTGAACTAACCAATGATCTAAAAAACTCCTATTTCCTATCCCAGAAAAGCCTGGCATTTTGATTTTGAACTCCATTATGAATAGCGGCAAGGAAGGTGTTCTAATGTGTTTCATGAGACAACAGAAGTGAAGAGCAGATTCTAAACATACAGTAACCCCCATCTTTTAAAGTAGACTCCAGGAGAAGTCACTTAATGTACAAATGAGCACACACTGCGACATCTTTTCAGAGTCAATGGCTGTACAACTGTGCTTTTCTACAATAAACTACTATGCAAACATTGCATCACTCCCTATTATATACCTGCTCTTTTGTCTTAATAGCTTCAGCAATAAAGTTTACAAGTTTTGGTCCAGCATGAGGGATTTCTTTCTTTTTGGCTTCCACTTTCTTCACTGAGCTCCACTGGATTGGTGGTGGTGGACTAAAAAGGTAGAATAGAAGGCATCTGTATGAGTAGAGGACGAGTTTGTTTTCCAGTTTGGTCTCCCAAGGTGTGTCCCTGCCCCTGCAGCAGAAGGCAGCTAGCTCTGCAGGAAGATTGGTTGCATTCGACCAAGTACTTTCAGATACAGAGAAAGAGATAACCCCAAGCTGCAACATCAGGTGTGGCACAACACTCCCTAGGAAAGCTCAGGATGCCCAGGTTTAGGCCTTCTCTTGGTAGATCAAGAAGAAGGCCAGAGTCATGGGAATGGAGGCTCCTGTCTGTTATTTCAAGGCTCTAATACCACAGATCCCTCCTGGCAGTTGCATTAATGCTCTGATTACCCAACAAGGAAACTTTAGCATCTGTACCACATGGTAATAGCCTGCCAGAGTTAGCCCAGACATTGTGTCTGAAGGAAACTTCTTATTCCTAAAAAGAATAAGAGCACAGGGTCCCCCACATCCATTTTCCCCCAAGTCTGACCTGTCAGGAAGCCCTTTTCCCCTGGTTTTGTGCATCTTGTCTTCCTCCTTATGGATAGAAGTCTTTTTGGGTGGAGCATGCCTCTCTCTGGAGAGAAGGCGATTGTCAGGAAGAGCCCCTGCAAGCAAGAAAGCAGAGAACTCTTCAAACAGCATCTTTGTGCCCATTCTAACAGGAATGCTGGGCAGGTGTGCATACATGTGATGAAACTGCACCAAGCCATCCCCCTGGAGCCATGTTTCCCATGAGGTTTTAGGCCTTTCCTGACACTGGATGTTGTCCAACTCTTAATTTCTAAAGGGTAATGTTATTCCCTGGGGAATTCTGGTACTACTGGCTTCTCTTGTCTATATCGTGAAAAGCAGGGGGAGGCCTTGCTGAGAAATGCTGGTGACTAAATGGAGCCTTGCGGGGAAGGAGGGAGAAATTCCCATGAAGGCACAGACTTTGGGATCTCTCTACAGATCTCGTGTGTGCAAGTTCACTCTTTTGGTGTGTTCAGCCCAAAGATACTTGTATGTTTGTGAACAATTAAGAAAGCAGGATTGGAATTCCCAACTTTCAAAATGAAATGAAGTTGCCTATGCCTTGCATTGTAGCCTTGGCTATAATGTCCCATTAGTGAGGAGGATGTCCAAACACCACCCAGGTGTCAACCGTTCCACTACCTTTTTTGTTGCCATTATCATCCTTCTCCTCCTCCTGTTCTTCGGTGAGCTCTGCGGGTCCTTTGATGGCAGGCTGCACAATCTGGAGTTCATACCTGGAAACCAGAAGACTCCAGTTTGAATAAGAGCTCCATATTTGCTTTGCACCTTGTGTTAATAATCTGGTCACAAAGATATTAGGGAGCTAATGTAAAATCTCTGGTAAGAGAGCAGAATATGCAGCATTACTCTAGACTATATCCAGAAACTGTGAGATGCATCATAGAGGTCCACTGCTGATTAGTTCTGAATAACTTCCTGAGAGGACTTCACAAGCCCTGGCAAGACAGCACAACCAGACGCAAGCTGAGAAGGTCCTGGCTTGGTCAGCCAGGGGCTGCTGAACCCAACATACTCACTGTGGGAAGACAATGACACTGCCAGAGCGGATCTGGGAAGCCACAGTCTCAGTGCCTGACAGGACTGAATCCCTCATCTCTGGCATCTGCAATAGAGACAGAGACATGTGAGATGATGCCAAGGAAATTGTCTTCTTGCTCACAGAGGCAGCAAGCCACTCTCCTGCTCCTGTCCCTCTGAAACCCTGTCACCAAGTGCTCCTTCATTATTAACAATAATAACAGTAATAGCAAAGAGAAGCTGTTAAATAGATAATTTGGAATGGGTAGTAGCATCACCAGGCTTTTTTCTGAGGGCAAGAATCATGAGATTCAGTCAGGAGGCCCATTCTTTTCTAATGGAGAAGTCCAAGAAGGCAAGCAGATTTGATTAGCTGGGGTTTCTGGGTGTTGGCTTTTGTCTTTTGGCTTGTTGTGACTGTTCCTGAATGGAGAACAAAGGACTCAGATATGGGCTTAACCCCAAGTCTCTCCTAGGATGCAAATGACTGCATCTGCAGCTTGGAGTTACAGAGAGGCATAGTCCTTCCTTTTCCTTTGCACAGTTGTTAAGACCTGGGAGTGCCAAATATCTGAGGGGGTCCAGATCTTGGACGGGGACCTACTGGAGCAAAGGCCCAGAAAACATGCTGACAAGACCCCAGAGAGTGAGCCAGGTGGGAGAGACAGAGCTGGGAACCAGGGCTGTGCTGCAGCCTGGCTGCACGTCTTGGGGTAAATCATTCCTCCCTCAGAGGGAATGAGGAGCTCATGTCTGCCGGTGCCTCTGGGTCTCGCCCAAGGCAAGAAGCAGCAGTGAAAGACGTGCTGGACAGGGAGAAGGTGAGGGGGGCATGATGAGTTCTCCTGACACAAGAACTCAGGGCTGTCCCATGAAATGATTAGGCATGCATTTTCTAACAGGGGCTCAGAAATGTTTGTGTGTAGCAGATGGTGAAATTGCCAAACTCACTACCTCAGAATCCCAAACATGGCCAAAGCAGAAACTCATTAATAAGCAGCAAGGTCACCTGATGCTGTTAACTCAGAGTGGCACCAGCCCAAATAGCTTTTCTGCTTTTGAAAAGCCCACCAGCTTTTCTGCTGGTGCCCAAAGAGCTTTTTCTTAGGCTCTTTCCCTTAGGCTTTTTCTTGGGGATGGGAGTGGGCTCACGGGGTTTTTGATTGGACCCAGTACAGCTTTTCTTACATCCTTCTGCTGCCAAGACCTCTGAATGTGAGAGAAGGCCTTTACAGAGAGCTATAGTCCATGACTAGCCCCAGAAGCTAGACCTCTTTTGGAAAGAGGAGCTATGAGTTCCCTTGTCCTTTAAGAGAAGTGCAAAAGAACTCCAAGTAGTACTAGAAAAATGGAAATCTTACTCCAAGAAGAGCTTCTAGCATCTTTTCAGTCCCATTCAGCCTTTTCAGAAAGTCTTTATAAAATCTTATTTTCACATCTTTTCCCTGGACAACAAGCATGCCGACGTCATTTAAAACAAAGGCAACATTCTTGCCATTCTCTATGCAGAGAGAGAAAAGACGCATGGTCTTTTCTATGCAACCCTCCACTGTCCTCTGAGAAACGGAGATGTCTGAGGCAATCCGAGCATACTGCAGTTGCTCAATGTGGTTATGATCTGGAAAATAGTGCAAGAGGAAGAAAGCGTTACTGAAATGCTAAACAGAATAAACTAAAGAGTCAGCATCTGCTAGGACTAGAGGTGATACAGAGTATAGGTTGGTTGGTACCTCTGGTAATTTCCCTGAAAGTAAGTGCTGTAATCCCTTCCTGGAGGAAGTTCAAAGCTCTCTTACAATTGAGATGCCAAGGGGACAGCAATGATTTCTTCAACACAGAAATAGGAAGAAAGCCTCTCAGCCCTGTGGTACGAACAGTACACAGGACAGCACGACAAGCAGGGAGGATGGAGACGGTCCCCATGGCAAGGGGGAGGATGCTTGCCCATTGCATCTCTTCTCTCAGGCCATATGCTCTGGGTTTGAAGAAGATTAGCCATGCCATGTCAAATGGCTGGAATGAAGAAGGAAAACAGCAGGACTTCACAACAGCCCTTAGAATTCCTCTCCCCTCTCCCCTCCCCACCCCCCCCAAGTTTATCTGCAAATGTCTCCACTGTTTGTGTCAGTGTCCTCTCCCCAGGGGACACCAGGCTGATGGTCACAGCAGAGAGAAGGTGGGGTGCTTTGAAAGGAGAGGATCGCTCCAGACACAGCTGCAAGAGTGAGCAAAGGGGTTTTTCTTCTTACCAGGAATATCTTTGTTGTCATACGGGAGATCATAAGCCTTTGCAATAGCCCTTGAAAGACGAAACACTGGTCTCTCAACAACCACCAGGTCATTCTTTCTATTCTGTACTCGCTCTCTAACAACAGCAAATGTCCCCAGTCCAGCAATTCTGACAGGCTGAAAAGAAAGAGAAAGTCTAATACGAAGCATTCTTGTGATGGAAAAACTGACTGAGGTTGTACCTGACCTGGGCACTTTGGAGAGCTTTGGCAAAGGCCTACAGAGTCTGGAGTTTTTCCTCTTCCTCTTCTTCACCCTCTAAGAACTGTTTGGTGTAGTAAAAGCTGAGCAATTATCCATTGACTAGAGGAGACCTAAGGGCCTTTCCGCTCTCTCTGCAGGGACTAGAGAAGCTCCAGAAAGTGTCCATCACTTTCTGAAACTGCGCTTGGACTTCCACTTTTATCTCCATTGACAGGGAAGCTGGTCTGTGGCACGTTAGTCAACCACAGTGTCCTTCTGGGGCATTTTCTGGCTTCCAAAGGACAGAAAGAATCATGGCACTGCATGACATGGGGATATTAAGAGGACTGAAGCCATCAGGGTATGAGGGGAGAAACAGGAGGCAAGTCCCACCTGGTACAGCATGAGCTGTAGACTAAGGTAATAGGATGTACAAGTCCAGATGTTATTGAACTCTGCAAAGCAAATGATAGATACGTCAGGCTCTGAGTCAGCAAGCTCATAACCACTCAGTGCACTTCCAACCAAGAAAGGCAGC
This sequence comes from Dromaius novaehollandiae, assembly GCF_036370855.1. NCBI lineage: Eukaryota > Metazoa > Chordata > Aves > Casuariiformes > Dromaiidae > Dromaius > Dromaius novaehollandiae. The sequence continues at coordinate 143,308 of NW_026991442.1, read as the reverse complement.
AGACGCAAGTGTAGCCAAGCACCCCCCACCAACCCCAAAGAAATGCCTCTTTGACAGGAACTTCACAGCTGAGGTCTTGACTGACTTCAGACTAAAATCTTGATTATGACCACAGGAAAGGTCTGGAGCTGAAAGGGAGACCTCAGAAGTGTTTTCACCCAGGGGATCCTGTCTTCTCACATCCGCAGTGGGAAGGCATCTCTGAGTCCAAAGCCTGCTCTGCCAATTTGGAGGTGCAAGGAGAGCCGGTGTGGAGAAACCAGAGGCAGTGGCTAGCGGACAAGAAGCCAAGCTGAGTTGATGAAAAGTCAAAGGCTTCATTTCTAAAGCGTGCAGTGTGGCATTCGATGACATGGACCACAAGAAGAATGGTGCAAAAAAGCCTGTATTGAAAACACAATGGCTGGTTATATAGCCATCAGCTCAGCCACTCCTCCAAGTATCTTCTTGGCATTGTGGCATCTTGTGATAGGTGGGTAAGGTGTCTTCTGATGCCTAGCAGGCGGGCAGGACAGGCCAGCAGGACAGGCCCACCGCAGCTGCTGACACGTAGGCAGGAAGGCACACCGTGACTGCTGACACAGGCAGGAAGACACATGATCACTGGCAACTTCATAGTTACCAGATCATTACTTTCTGCCTTAGAGATCCTCTGCTGTCCTACACAGCATCACTCAATCTTGGTCCCCAACATATCCCCTCTTTTTATTTATTAAACTCAAAGCTTGTCAGGTAGGGGAGACAGATAACAAGGATTAGAGATCTTACCAAGATTACCAATTCACACGTCGGTGCCTTCTTAACTTATGCCCCAAGCCTAACGTCCAATCCTATCCCTTAAAAGGCTTCCACTCTAATTCTATCTAATCCACAACTTATCAGTGCACTTATAGTCTATCCATAACTTATCAGTGCAGTTATATTCTATCTATAACTTATCCTATATTCTATCTATATCTTATCAGCCTATATTCTATCTATATCTCATCAATGCAATAAGCCTCTGCAAATCAACAGCGATCCTGCACAAGGCAGACAAACACCGCCGAAAATACCCCAAGATGGGTTCATCTCAACTGGCTCCCAGCCCTCACCTGGCATCCCGAGGAACACACCAACAGGTCGAATCAGTCGTACAGGTATCCAGTGAAGTCCGTTACCTGTGGAAACACAAGCGTAACCTTTCCCCCACGTTATTAGATCCACCGGTTCACTCCACTGACCTGTCTCCAGGTCCCTGTAGCGATCTCGAGGTTGTTCTCGCCCTGTAGGACATGAGAGATGCTTATTAACTGCACTCTGGTCCGTATATCGGTTTAAGAAGTTAAGAACATACAGAGCCTTCCAGAGTTGCTCTTGTGGGGAAGCGCCAGGGCTATTTCCCCTTTTTTGTTTCTCAAGCTTTTCTTTCAGGGTACGATGGGTACGTTCCACTATTGCCTGGCCAGTTGGGGAATGGGGAATTCCGGTCACATGAGTGACCCCCCAAGCTTGAAGAAATGCCCGTGTTCGTTGTGCCGTGTATGCGGGACCATTGTCAGTCTTAATTTGAGCAGGAACCCCCATTACGGCGAAACAGGCAAGCCAGTGATGACAAACATCACGGCTCTTCTCCCCAACATGGGCAGTAGCGACAGCGTAATGGGAAAAGGTATCTACAGAGACGTGAACATACTTCAGTCTTCCAAACGAGGGATAATGGGTAACACTATCTGTGTAGAACCCTTGACATGCAGTTGAAGTCCTGCTTGGCCAGTGCGATAGAGATACTAGCCGGATCTTGCGCCAAAAGGCTTTGCAAACGATGGCGCCCTTTCTGAATAAGCAGCACCATCATCTCTATCCCAGTGGTCACGGTCCTCGAGAAAGCATGTGCTAGAAACACCCACTCCAGAATTCTTAAGGGATCAATGTCACCTGAAACCCATTGGCATAAGAGAGCGTAAGGTTGAAAGACACTATAAATCAGAATCAGGCGAACTGGAAACATTGGAGAGATGCGATGAATCTGTCGATTTTGAATAGCTGCGGACACCCGTTGTAGGGCGTGCAGTGCTTCAGGAGTTAATGTTCGGGATGATGCTAAGTCTGACTCTCCCTTTAGCAGAGCAAAGAGAGGGGCTAGATCCTGTGTGGTAATGCCAAGATAAGGTCGCACCCAGTTAATGGTGCCAAGTAGTTTCTGCAAGTCATTTAGGGTTTTAGTATCAGATGCTAGCCGCAAAGGCTGCGGCAGAATAGCAGTGTCTGTAATTTTCCACCCTAAATACTTCCAAGGCGCTTGCACTTGGACCTTTTCCTCGGCTATACACAGACCATTAGCACTCAAAGATTTCCGCAACTCTTTGACTACCGTTTGAACAGCATCCCTCGAGGATGCGGAGATCAAAATATCATCCACATAGTGATAAATTAAAGCATTGGGATATGCTCTGCGAATAGGGAGGATAGCTCGAGCCACAAACATTTGGCATATTGTCGGACTACTTAGCATCCCCTGAGGCAATACCGTCCAGTGAAAGCAAAGTGTAGACTCCTGATTGTTGATCGCTGGAACCGTAAATGCAAATCATGGTGCATCTGCTGGATGTAACGGTATAGTGAAAAAACAACCCTTAAGATCAATAACAACAAGAGGCCATGATTCAGGTAACATTGCTGGTGGCGGGATCCCAGGTTGGAGTGTCCCCATAGGTTAACCCTCGGCGATAGCTTGAAATCAGTTCATGGTGTAAGCTGACTGGAGGCCGTAATCCTCAACCGAGTTCCTGACTCCTTTCACCGCCTCATAAGGCAGCTGCTCCCATGCAGTGGGTTGCCCTGCCTGCTATCGCCCCGGGAGGGCGTGGAGAATGTCCGAGTCTCCGCTTCGCAGCGCCTCCTGGCGGCAAAGCTCTAGCGCACCACAGCACTGCGCTAGCGCTGGCGTCGGGCCAACAGCTCTTCCCCAGGAAGCCGGGACGGCGGAGGGGGGCTGCGGGCGGTCCGCGTTCGTGGGCAGCCCCGCCTCTTGAGGGGAGGGCGGTCCCGGGGGGCGGTGCCAGGCGGGGGGTGGTTCCGGAGGGGCCGTGGGCTGGACACAGCAGTGCGTAGTAGGGGGTGGATGAAAGTCCGCCTCCTGGTCCAGATCATTCGACCCTGAATTAAATGAGTCGTCACACTCGGAGTCCGGTCCGGGTATTATCGAGGACCTTACGGTGCTCTCACCGGCCGTTGCTGCGTAGGGCAAAAGTTCAGCCGCGTTTACTGCTTGCAAGCAGAGGAGGGCGGAAAAGACCTGTTGCCAAGTCACTAAAAGTTTCTTCGCCTTATCATCCCTCTGCCGCCGCAGCTCGTCCCCAATTTGTTCCCACACCGCAACGCTTAGCGTTCCCTCCTGCGGGAACCAGGGACAGTTATCCCGAGTCCACACTAACAGAGTCATTAGCGAATGCTGGGCAACATTCTGAAACCCATGAGTCTTTAAGACTTTCTGTAATACTTCCATATAACTTCTCTGATCCCTTGTAAGAGATTGCCCCATAGTTCCCAGCTGCTCACCTGCCGTTCCGTGGTGGTGATGGGAGCGCTCAACTATCAACCGTCCTGACGTTCAGCTGGGCTATGCCACCGGATTTATTGGTTCTGTCTTTCCTGCTTCATTCTTCAGTACTTCCATTCTGAAGTTCCTTGACTCTATTTTTCAGGCTTCTGTTTTTGGATTCGGGCGCCATTTGTGGCATACGACGACACGGACCTCAACAAGTATAGTGCAAAAAGCCTTTCTTGAAAACACAGTGGCTGGTTATATAGCCATCAGCTCAGCCACTCCTCCAAGTATCTTCTTGGCATTGTGGCGTCTTGTGATAGGTGGGTAAGGTGTCTTCTGATGCCTAGCAGGCGGGCAGGACAGGCCAGCAGGACAGGCCCACCGCAGCTGCTGACACGTAGGCAGGAAGGCACACCATGACTGCTGACACATAGGCAGGAAGACACATGATCAGTGGCAACTCACGTGCACACATTCGGGGCACAAATCATAGTTACCACTTCATTACTTTCTGCCTTAAAGATTCTCCGCTGTCTTACACAGCATCATTCAATCTTGGTCCCCAACACCCTGCACCCAAGCTTTTGCAACTCGGGAATCACTCAACATCACCTTGACAGGGTCAGTGCTTCTGCTAGAAAACCCGGGGGGCGGCTGGGCAGACTTAGCTCTGCTGCTCCACCACAGCCCACAAATCCCAAACCTACCAGAGGACAGGAAAAATGGAGGAAGCTCCCTGCCCTTCCTTTCTCTTTCCTGCCCTTCCCAAAGGTGATGTTGCCCTCATCACCAGGGCCGCCAACACTCACCCCTCTCTCGGAGAGACACGTCCAGGCCAATACCTTCTTGCCAGGACTACAAGCCGTCACTTAACTAAACCACAGGTGTCCCAGCTCTTCAAAGGACACAGTGCTATGGAAAATCATGCTCGCCAGCCACCATAACAGGGTCTGACCCTAGGTTCCCGCTGAGAAGTTCAGAGCCAAATCAGAGCAAATTCAATACAATTTAATGATGCATGTGCAGCAATTGCAGCTCGAGCTGGCTGCCTCCCAAGAGGCACCCCAAACAAAGAAATCCCTGGGCAATTATACCCTCACAAGCTAATCTCCCCACACCCCATGCAAAGCTTCAGACCAATCACCATATCTGGCTCTGGGGGCTTCGTGTTCTTCGGTGGCTCCCACTGCTGTCTCTAGGCAGCCTGGTTTGCCTTATCTTTATTGTGGCGGCTTCTGCTGATGGACTTAGCTTCCTCGTAAGCTTCCTTATCTTTCCACCTTGTACCGGCCTTAGGGCCCTTCCTTACTGGACTAGCTGACAGTTCCTCATGTTATCTGAATGCAGCCTAAGGCTTCAGCAAATTTAGCTACTCATGCTAAGCAAGGTTTATATAAGTTGTGCTAAGCTGTTACCTCTAGACAGTTCCAGCTCAATATTCTTTAACAGTCCTCCCTTTGTTTCTGGTAAGCATCCCTGCTAATCCTTTAGACAAGAGTTCTCAAAGGCTGTCAAGGCATACCATCACTTTCCATAATCTTATGTATAATATGATCATAAGTAATAGGCATAACATGGTTAAACTTAACACAACTACTCCTGGGTACAACACGTGAGTATGAATCCCTGTTGCAGTTGGTGATCATCCCAGAGGAGTTTCCCAACCATGATGTGCTCCGTCCTGCTTCACCCTTTCCAAGACGTCCTGTATCTCCTCTGTATCATGATGAGTGGTGATTAGAGCTTTTTGTCCATTGTTTCGGATGCATTCGAGCAGCTGACGCAGCTCATCACGTTGCGGTAGTTTCTTCACCAATGTAAGATTCATTCCGATGGGGGTAAGCAGTCAAGCTTGACTCAGTGTGTAATTAGATTGTAACAATGGATAAGATGTACCAGGAGCTGAAGAACTAAGTTACCAACGCAACTATTTGAGTGATTACATGTCTTTACAGCAATGTCCACTATGAATATAAGACTACAAAGGGTTCTCATACATACACAGCCTTTCCCAATATATACAAGTACAGTCTAACTTTAACAGCAAACTTGGAACATAGTATGACAGTATATGGCCTGTCCCATTTGGGTTTTAACTTGGATTTTCATAAAAATACTTTAACTAAAACTTCATCCCCAGGCTGTGTAACAGGCACTTGTATTTCAGGTGGTGGGGACTGATACCACTGAGCATATTTTTTAAGATTTTCAAACCTTTTTTGCATACTTAGATCACACTGACTTAGTCGTTCATTTCCGTCTAACAGGCTGCTCTTAGCTGGAATAGAAGTCCCTCGTATAGCTAAAGGTCTCCCACAGAGAATTTCAGCTGGTGGTAGTCCTGCGGGTTGTTGTGGAGCATTTCGTACGTCCCACAGAGCTAAGTTTAGGGCTTCTGGCCATGTTAGGCCACTGTGTGTGCATACCTTTGCGATTCTTTCGTCTAATGTCCTGTTCTTCTTTTTGCAGCCACGTATATTCCTGCACTGGCCCAGACTTTCTGTACTTGCCTAGCTACCGCCTCTGCTCCCCCATGAGTTTTCTCGTGAAACCACCTAGCTGTAGGAACTGCATTTTGGGGAGAGGCAGAATTGGTTTTCCCCTAATTGTCCATATTCCATCATCATCTGTCCACTGTTCCGGATGCGCTCTAGCAGTCGATGCAAACCATCCTGTTGTAGTAGTTTCCTTACCAGGGTGAGATTCATCCCAATGGGGGTAGGTAGTAAATTTTGAATTAATGTATAACTAGATTGTAACAATTGATAAGACGTGATAGGAGCTGAATAATTAAAATCACATCCCATGATTTTGGTAAAGTTAAAATTACAGATATTTGAATGATTACTTATATCTACTACAATGCCATCTATAACTACAAGACTGCAAAAGGTTCTCATACATACACATCCTCTCCCAATATATACAAGTATAGTTTCAGCTGTTTCATCAGGGTGTATTTCAAAATGACAAACATTTTGCTCAGCGTCAAGACAAATGTCTTGGGCTTTGATAGTATTACTTTCACAAATAAACCCTTGCTGTTCCTGTACAATACATGCGCTAACGTCCACAGTTTGCCATTTATTTCTATTTCGTTGGGCCCATACTCTATGTTCCAATGGATAGAGTATAGCTCCATTGTGATTTAATCCTAACGCAATGATTGGATATATTGTGTATGTTGAAGCATTACGTATTGTTAAAACAAAGGCTGTGGCCTTAGTGTTGATAGGATCATAAGTAAAATTGACCAGATACCACCAGGATTGGAATTCCTTTTCAAATTCAGTCGCATTATCCCAAATTACCTTTCGAATTTCAGTGGGTAAAGTGCCCTCTTCCCCTTCCCTTATAATCGCTGCTACCATAGATTGCATCCACAGTTGAGCTTGGATGCAACTGAGGGCCAGGGAAATATTAATTTGGGCTTCCCCAAGTGCATCCACTATCAATTGGTGATCTTTTTCATTCATTTTTTCCCACTGAGGTAATATCTCGGATGAAAGCCACTGGTTAGTTCCTAGTGCTAATAGAGAAGACCTCAATGGATGTTTTAATCTGTATAAGTCACTTGTTGTTGTGCTCAGTTTATTTACGAGTACTTCAGCATCTATACTGTTCAGGACTCCTAATCCTGTTCCTATGATACCAGTCACATCTCTCTTTGTTCGTTTTGGAGAGGTGAGGGTTCGCCTATGTAACCACGCCGTCCATCCCACATAGGATGTACCGAAGAATGGTGAACAGGTCGGTTTGATTGTAGAGATATTAATTTGCATTAATAGCTCTACTCGTTTGAGAGACCATGATGGATTAAATAATACTCGTTGTTGGCCTGTATTTCTAATCACATACGGTCCAATTTCAAAGATTTGTGGGGATAAGGTTTTCTTCCTCTTCATGGTAACAGAGTTATTTATATTGGTGAAAATAATTGTAGTCAGGGTAGGTATTGCTGTACTGGACTCAATAATGTCTATTTTAAATTTAAATGATAGTCCCACATTGTGGTGAGCCCACAGGCAAACTATAAGAACAGGCTGTTCTAAGGTAAAATTGTACCAACAATCCAGTTTTTCAGTGGCACAAATTTTCCTTTCTTTTTCGTTTGATTTGATTTTAGTGTGAGAGATTTGAGTCGCCTTCTCATGGGTGGACCCGTTGATCACTCGACACCCTATCTTTATTTCCTTTCCTGTCCTTCCCAGGAGTTGGGGAAGTTGGTTAGTATTATCCCAGCTCCATTCATTTTCTGAGTATACTTCAGTTCCATGCATGACCAGGGTTAAGAGGTTTAAGTTTTTAGCAGAATTTAATCCCATACTTCCAGTATACTTAACACAGGCCTGGGACCACGGCCACTCTGAGGTTCTTTGACCACAGGTTAGGGAAAGTAGTATTGCCAGGGTTTGAAACAGCAACATGAGCACGGCACTTCTGCCTGCCATCCTGCAGGGCGCAGTAAAGGAAAAGAGATTTGTGTTAGTGAGAGAGTCCGAACAGATTACCCTGGGGAAGTGGTGTATCCCATCGAGCTTTACGTGGTTGTCTTCATTGTTCTGCTGCAACCTCTGCTGTGCTTGCTTCTTGGACTGCCACTCGTTTCACGTGAGAGTGGTGAATCCAATTCTCTTTCCCTAGAATGTTAACAGCGTAGTAAGAACTTAACAATACAGTATAGGGTCCTTCCCATTTTGGTTCTAATTTTGTTTTTCGCGAGAATACCTTTATCAACACTTTATCTGCAGGCTGTATATCATGTGCCTGAATGTCTGACGGCACCGGCTGAAACCACTGAGCCTGATTTTGCAAAGTCTGAAACCGTTCTTGTAAGGCTAGTACATATTGTGTTACTCGTTCATCTCCATCTAATAGGCTGGTCTTAGCAGGGATATAAGTCCCTGGTATCGCTAAATGTCTCCCAAAAAGAATTTCTGCTGGTGTTAGTCCTATGGGTTGCCGTGGAGAATTTCGAACATCCCATAGAGCTAAGTTTAATGCCTCTGGCCATTTCAGGCTAGCATGTGTGCATATTCTTGCTATTTTCTCTTTTAATGTTCTATTCATTCTTTCTACTTGTCCTGAAGATTGTGGGTGATAAGGAGTATGTAGGTTTCTTTTTATTCCTAATGATTTATATAACTGATTGATTATGCTTGCTGTAAAATGGGCACCCCTATCTGAATCAGTGGTTTCTGGGACCCCATATCTGGGTATGATTTCTTTCAGTAAGGCTTTTACCACTCCCCCTGTGTCGGCCTTTCTTGTTGGGAAAGCTTCTACCCAGCCTGATAACTGATCTCCTGTCACTAACAAGTGTTTGTACCCATAGACAGATGGCATATCCGCATAATCTATTTGCAGCTTCTGGAAAGGGAAGTAAGCCCATGGTCGCCCCCCCTAAATCTGAGCTTGGCTTGTTATTTGAAAACTTCTGGCAGGTCGGGCAGCTATTCGTTATTCTTTTAGCAGCTGCATAAATTCCTGGAGCAGCCCATACTTTCTGTACCTGTTTAGCTATTGCCTCGGCTCCCCCGTGAGCTGTATCGTGAAACCACCTAGCTATAGTAATTAAATATTTTTTTGGTAGAATTGTTTTTTCCCCAATTGTCTATATTCCATCATCATTTTGTTTTGCTTCCCACTGCTCCCATTGTTTTTTCTCTTCCACTGAGCAGTCTTTTTCATACATAGTTTTGGGGTCTATTAAGTTTGGCCACTCACTTTGGTCCATCCTTGGAACTGCCCCCATACATTCTCTCAGAGGTTGTCGAGCTGCAGCCCTCGCAGCAGCGTCGGCTAAAGCATTTCCTCTGCTAATGTCTGTAGTGTCTTTAGTATGGGCTGGGCAGTGTATTACAGCAATTTCTTTGGGCAGTTGAACTGCTTCCAGCAAATTAGGAATTTCTTCTCCATTAGCTAATTTCTTTCCTGATGACGAAAAGAATCCTCGTTCTTTCCATAACATCCCTGTTGCATGACACACTCCAAATGCATATTTAGAGTCGGTATAGATATTTACCCACAAGCTCTTACCTATTTTTGCTGCTTGGGTCAATGCTATTAATTCTGCTCCTTGAGCACTTACTGATGGAGACAAAGGATTGGCCTCGAGTACCTCAAAGACGTTAGTGACAGCATAGCCGGAGTGACGTCTTCCGTCCAAATAATAGGATGATCCATCTGTAAACAGAACTAAGTCCGGGTTCTCCAAAGGTTCATCTTTAAGGTCCTCCTGGGGCTTGCTCGAGCTGACGACCACCTGCTCACAGGAACGATGTGGCTCTCCGTCCTCCGGTAGAGGCAATAGCATTGCTGGATTCAAAATATTGCATCTTTTTAAAGTCACATTATCTGCATGCAGTATTATCAGTTCATAGCGGTGAGCTCTCTGTGGGGATAGTGCTTGAGTTGCCTATTGTTTCATTAACAGTTCTACTTCATGTGGCACATACACAGTTAATGAGTGACCCAAAACTACAGGTGGTGTTTTTTCAATAAGAGCTGCAGTAGCTGCTATTGCTCTGATGCATCCTGGAGTGCCTTTAGCTACCTCATCTAGCTGCGTGGAGTAATAGGCCACTGGTCTACGGTGAGGGCCTAGTTTTTGGGTGAGTACCCCACTTGCTACTCCCTGTCGCTCATGGACAAATAATGCAAATAGTTTGCTGTAATCTGGTAACCCTAGAGCAGGGGCTGAAACCAACGCTTTTTTCACAGATGTAAAAGCTTTCTCCCTCTCTGGGCCCCAGGCCAAAGGCTCTATCTCCTCCTTTTTTGTTGCCTGTACCAGAGGTTTAGTAAATTCTGCTAACCCAGGAATCCACGGTCGGCAGAATCCTACAGCTCCTAAAAATCCCCTAAGCTGTTTTTTTGTTACAGGACGAGGCATATCAAGAATTGTCTTTACTCGTTCTGCATCAACTCACCTGTGTCCTTCTTTTAAGATAAAACCCAAATATTTTACCTCTCTTTGACACAGCTGGAGTTTAGACAGAGATGCTCGATGCCCTTTTTCTGCAAGAGCGTTACATAGAAAAACAATATCTTTTAAACATGTCTCATAATCTTTACTTGCTAATAACAAATTATCTGCATATTGTATTAATACAGAATGTCCTGGAAGTTCGATATCTGAGAGATCATTTTTAAGTATACGCGAAAAAATAGTCGGAGACCCAGTAAATCCCTGTGGCAGCCTCGTCCAAGTTAATTGTTGTCCCTTCCAAGTGAAAGCAAAGAGATCTTGGCTATCTTCAGCTATCGGTATACTAAAAAAGGCTGCTGTTAGGTCAATCACAGTAAAACAAGTTGCCCAATGGGGTATTTGTAGTAAAATGGTTGATGGGTCGGGGACTACTGGATGTGGAGCAACTGCATGTTGGTTTATAGCCCTTAAGTCTTGTACAAAGCGATACTCTGGATCACCATCAGCATCTTGCCTGTTCTTTTTAACTGGCAGAATTGGGGTGTTATACGGGGATTCACAGACTCTAAGGATACCCAGTTTCAGATAATGATCAATTTGTTTTTGGATACTCTTCTCTGCTTCCTTTGGGATAGGGTATTGTTTAACTGCAGGAGGCAATCCCCCCTTTGTTTTTATCGAGACTGGACTAGCTGATTTCAGTAGTCCCACATCCATCCCTGAAGAGCTCCATAATTTTTTAGAAACTGATTCTAAACCTGTTGGAATTTGCAGATTAGTTGACTCTGGTTCTGGTGTCTTAGCCAGAACACATGAACCCATAATTATTAGCTTTATCCCTTCCGGCTGTAAGCAGATCTGAGTATCCAAGGCTTGCAGAAGATCTCTCCCCAAAAGGCATATAGGTGTGTCTGTGGAAATTATAAAACGTCCCCACACTGTTTTACCCCCAATAGTGAGCAATAAGGGCTTAGATAACATTTGTTCGCCCTTTCCTGTCACTCCTTGCATCACTATTTTATCTGATGACTTGCATCCTTTAGGCTCAAAATTTAAAAGGGAAAGGGTGGCTCCAGTATCCACTAGAAAGGGAACTTCTAAACCGTCTATATTTGCCATTACGTGGCCCTCAAAATCCAAATCTACATCCCATACATTTACTCCAATTTCCACAGTATTTTCTGAGTCTCCTGTTTCCTGTCATTGTGGATTGACTGGGAATCGCCTGGTCTCCTCCTTAGTGTTTGATAGTCTCAAGCCGGTTCCTCTGTTCCTAACTACACAGGGCCTCACTGGGCATTCCCGCTGCCAGTGTCCTTGTTCCCCGCAATAATAACAAACATCATTAACTCCTGATTGTACAGCACGTTCACCTTGACTCCATCTATCTCTCCGGGCTCTTCCACGTCCCCTCCCCCTGGGTCCTTTAAATCCGTCTCTTAACACAGCTGCTAACACACTAACTTCCTCTCTTTTTTGCTGTCTCTTTTCTTTTGCCCTCTCCTCCTCTCGACTATTATACACAAATGTGGCTAAACGTAGTATTTCGTCCATCTGCTTTCCTGGCCAGTCAGGAACATGTTTGGAAAAATACTTTTTAATGTCCGGGGCTGCCTGGTCTACAAATGTAGAAATCATTAGCGGCCTGTTAGCCTCGGCTTCTGGGTCTAGTCCTCCCCCATACACTCTGACTTGCTTAATTAGCCTAGCAAAGAAAGCCGAGGGGTGTTCCTCTGCCTGTTGCTGACACTCCCTTACTTTAGACCAGTTTGCAGTCTTTTGTCCTGCCAAATGTATAGCTTCTTCTAAGCCCTCTCTGGCTAATTGCAACTGCCTGTAATCTGCATCTACATTATGATTCCACCCGGGGTCCACAGCTGGCCAGGCTGTTCGAGCAGCCCCGACACCCCTCTCTGCTGCCCAACGGCGGTTTGCATCCAAAATTGAGCACCTTTCATCTGGAGTGAACGCAGATTCAAGGAGCGTTTGTACATCTCCCCAGGTAGGGTCATACGCCCGCACAATTCCCCTTAGGATTTGTAACACTCTCCCTGGATCATCCCTAAGTCTGGGGAGCCCTTGACTCCTTATAATTCAATCTTGGGGTCTCCAGGGACGGTAGACTCGTGTAGTGGCGACCCGAGGTACCCCTTCCGGATCGGGTGGGGCCGCTCCTGGCACAGGAACGACTTCCAGAGGAGCTTGAAGGGCGGGGGCGGAAGGCAAGGGGGCGTATAGGGAAGCTGAAGCAGGGGGTGGCGCATGGGGTGGAATAACTGCCACAGGCGTTTCAGCAGCTGCGGTACTTACAGCATTCTGAGGAAAGAGTCTCTCTTTCCTAGGCGCCTCTTTTCGTCTAGCAAATGCCCAGTCGTCCCATACATACCAGTAATCCATTTGTCTGGGGAACCTATCCTCCAAATGATGACGCAGGAAAGTTAGCTCCTGGTAACCGAAGGCCCCCTGGGGCGGCCATCGCTCTGCCAGATTACCTTCCAACTTTTCTGGTTGTTGCTCAGAAATCAGCCGCTCAAGTCTGCCTGTAGTGCACTCCTACCCCTTGGGAGTTCTACTAAGCTCACTTGCCACCTGGAAATCCATATTGCTCCTGATGTTAGTGCTGACAAGTTAGCTGATCTTTCACTGCATGATTTGATGGTGAAAGGTATATCTGGTTTGGTAATGTCCATCTCTACCTCTAGATTGTTGTTCTGACTGTCTAGACCATCTCCCGGCACGCTGGGCAGGTGATGAATGAAAACAGCAGGTTTATTGGCCTAGCACGAATCTTAAGTTTACCTCTTTCTAGGATGAATACCAGTGATGCTCCGTCATCTTTCAAACACAGAGAAGTTGCAGATCAGTGGTGTCAGTAACACACCTCCTGATTTAGTTAAGCAGCTTCCCTATGGTAGTGGTATGTTTGTGTTCCTCAGCACTCCATGGTGTTAGTCTGAGGCACCCTCAGTTCCTCTGTTTCGCTCCCAAGGCAGTGAGGCATTGAGGCAAGCAGAGGAGGCTCCACAGCTGGCTGTCCAGAAAAGGGAACCCATAAGGCTGTGGAAAGCTATGTCCACACTTTGCCATGTGATGCTACACGAGGACTGCCATGTTAGGGACAAAGTAGATGCTGCAGTCAAACAAGACATGCTGTTTGAGGCCAGAGCCTTTCCAAGCCTGGGTTATCTTCCTGAAGCTGGACTTTAGCCCCGAGCAGGGCAATCTGTATTGCCTTGACTCCCATTAGAAGCTCATGTTTCTTCTAGCTCTCTCCTGGGGCACAGAACAGGCCATGAGGAGAGACCCTTTTCATTGGGTCTGAAAGCCCCATCCTGCACAAGCTCGAGTGACACCGCTCCGCTTTGAGCTCAGTTGCTGAGGAAGGTATGGGGAGAAGAAACCTCCACGCACACACTCTTCATGCCAACCTCACAGTCCCTCCTGCACTACTGCAGTTGCAGCTCTCGACTCCTCCCCTCTCTGGGGCAAAGGAGCAGGAAAGAGAGGGATTTTCCTTAACCACGAAGAATGTGGCTCCAGCAGAAGAATTATGTAATGACCCTTTAAACTGCCCCCAGAGCAGGGACTGAAACACATTCCCTGTCTCAGAGCTGTCCTTTTCCTGACCCTGCAAAGCTCGCATATTGCTCAGTGCAGAGCAATGCACACCTTGCCAAGGACAGATGCACAACAATTTGGAGATTTGGTTTTATTCAACACAAGAACGCTTTGGCAGCACAGCTGGCAGTTGCTGGTTCACATTGTGCTGGACTGGCTCTCTAGCCCTGAGAAGTGAAAAGAAGTTCAGTTTTAGGTACAGAAAGAAAGCAAGGAAATACAGCAGGCCTAATGCAGGCCAGGTATTAATGGAGCCGCTTTGAGCAGCATTTCAGTGGTCTCTGTGATACGGCACAGGCACTCCTGCCCAAGCCAGTGAGAAGTCCCCAGTGCAACTAATCAGTCGGGGGCTGAGTCAAGTGGGAACTGAGTCAGGCAGTACCTGCGATGGAGTGAATAGGTATCAACCCCCAGGGCAAAGGGTCTTGGTGTCTGTACTCTGAGAGGGTAGGACAGGCTTGCCAGTCTGAAAATGGAGAGGCGAACGTTGGACAAATCCTTATGTCTTCAGCCACCTATGTCCAAAGTGGAAATCTTATTCTGAGTCATCAGCAACTTCCCCTTCAGTTAAGGACTGTCTGACCAAGGCCACAGACTCAAAAGTGTGCTGCTGTCCCTCCCACGGGAGGTGCCAGGAGAAGTCCCTCTAGGTGCTGCTGGAAGTGGAAGGAGAGAGGGACACCCCAGTGCAGCAGATAGCTCTTTACTCACTTGAGCCTCCTCTTCATGATCCCTCTGTCTACTGATCTCTCTTGTCTGTCCCTGCGTGACCTGCTCCACCAGAGATGTCACTGCTGCGAGCAATGCCTGCGTTTTCCTAGGAGAAATGTGCCTGCAAAAGCAGGGAGACACCCTCTGCCATGCTCTGGCTGAAACCTTCCTGCCTCTCACCTTCCCCAGGCCCTGCACACAGAGTCTCACTGGTGCCCACAGCACTCTTCAACGCAGGATGAGGTTTAGGCATTTGCTTTGGGCTGCAGAAAGGCACCTGGAGTTGGGGGCTCCTGACCCCAGGTCTCCCCATGGCGTGACAGCTCAGAGGAGAGCCATGGATCAGGGATTTGGATCCTTGACCCTGCAGATGGGTCAGTGCTACTCAGCTGCCCCAGGCCTTGGCACGACTTGCTCCATACTTACCTTTTTGGGGGTATCTCCAGTGAGTTGACACCCTCCTTCACTGAGGATGATTCGTCATCCTCTTTCCAGTTCCCCATCATTCCCTCTATGAGATCTGGGCTGGTCACCTTCCTCCTCATGCTGGCAGAAGGGATTTGCGTGGTGCCCCAAGAAACAGTGGGTTTCTGCAAAGGAAGGGAGAATCTCAGACAAGCATGCTGCAAAGACACAGGGCTGTTTGCCAGCGTACAGATCCCAGGGGTGAATTCTGGCCAGGATGCTGTGGCAGTAGAGGGGGAACCAGAAGAAGGACCTCCGCCTGCCCCAGGAGTTGGGATTTTGTTTTTTGTTGGTGGTGGGTTTGTTTTTTTTAAAGGAATTTCTAATCAAAAGCCCTCACAGTTTTTCAGAACTCTGTTTCACTTTCCATTTCATCCAGCACCTAGCCATAATATCTCAACAGATACAGTTTCTACCACCATGCAGGGGCAAAAAGTAGCATGCAGTTTAGATGGAAGTGTGGGCAGAGGCCATACCACTGATCAGCACTGAAGGCCTGTAGTGCTGCAAAGGCATGTTTACAACACTCCTTCTCAAATCTTTTTGTCCAGTGAAGTTAAAGACTTCATCCCTTGTGCATTGAGACAAGCAGAACTTTTTTTAATGTCAGCATGCTTGGAAGGAAATCCTAGTGCTTCGGTTAAAAACTAAACTTCCAGAAAATGTGCCTTCCTATTACGAATAATGTTCCTGATCATTCCAGTACAGTGAAGACTAAATAAAAGAACTAGCTGCCTTATAGGTAGTCTAGGTATGGCTCAGGTCATTGGACTGTGAACAGATGTGTCCAAATGCAAGTGCAGATACCTGAAACAGAGCTTGTCTGAGTTCGGGGGAGGGATGATCAGTGTATGTGCTCACCATGGCAGATTGCTGGCTTTGCCCTTTGGCTTTTTCTAACTACATCTCCCTTACAGTAATAAGCAGGCAAGCATGACAGATAGGAGTCACCTGCCCTGCAATTTTGCAGCAATGATGCCATGCTGACTTGGAGACCTTCAAAGCTCAGCTCTTCTGGAGGAGAGAAATGCTATTTTACTGAGTGTTTCACAAGGTTTCTGGTACCTGGGCCTTCCACAGATGTTCCCTTTCCCTTCTTGCTGTTGATGAAGGCGACCTTGTCCTTGCTGTCTTCAGGTACTTCTTACGTAAGGCTTCCCAGTGTTTACTTTGATCTTTCCTCACAGGGAGAGAGCAGAATTCCTGAAGGGTCACAGAAATGCAACAGTAGCAGTGGGAGTCTCATCTGTGCTTTGTGGGATTTTTTTAGTTCTCACCCTCTCTTCTGCCCCTTGTCTTTAGCCTTTCTATCAGCCATGTCTGCTCCTCACTTATAACAGGCACAACCAAAGCACAAACTGAACAATGATCTGAATAGAAATGATTTCCTACCCTAGAAAAGCCTGGCATTTTTATTTGCATTATGAACAGTGCCTTTTTATCTCCATTAAGAATGGTGCCAAGGAAGATGGTCTGATATGTTGCATAAGATGACGGGAGCAAAGAACACACTCCAAAAAGACAAACAACTGAACATACGTGGTTTAAAGGAAGCTCCAGAAGAAATCACTTAATGTTCAAATGAGTACAGATTAGCTATTTCAGACTCTGTAGCCATATAACGGTGCTTTTCTACAATGAATTATGAGACAAGAATTACATCACTGTCTATCATGGACCTGTCCTGCTCTCTCATGACTGTCACAAATAGTTTGTGCAGGTTGGGGTCCAGCCACAGGAGTGTCATTGCCTTGGCTTTTCTTTTTCCTGCACATTCTCCACTTCAAAACAGCCAGCTCACTGCAGACACACAGCAAGAGGAGTTAGTGGGAGCACAGGGAAGATTTCCATCCTTTGCTCCCAGGCTGGGCTCCCCGCTCTGCAGCAGAAGGTGGCTCTACTGGGGAAGTGTGTGTTGGGAACAGCCCTTCTTTCCCCTGCTGCTGCTGGGGGTGGAAGCAAGGGCGTTGCCTGAGGGGAAACACCACCCATATCTGGATATATTTACCACTGCAGCTTATCTTCCCGATGCCTCTCTTCATGCCTGTGTCCCCTCCGACTTCGGTCAACCTGTCCCAGGATGCACGGCACTATCTCGAGCAGGGCCTGGCTTGTCCCTGGGGAAATTGGCCTAGAACAACAGGAAGAAACCCTCACTCACGCTCTGGCTGAAACCTTCCTGCCTCTCACCTTCCCCAGGCCCTGCACACAGAGTCTCACTGGTGCCCACAGCACTCTTCAACGCAGGATGAGGTTTAGGCATTTGCTTTGGGCTGCAGAAAGGCACCTGGAGTTGGGGGCTCCTGACCCCAGGTCTCCCCATGGCTTGACAGCTCAGAGGAGAGCCACGGATCAGGGATTTGGCTCCTTGACCCTGCAGATGGGTCAGTGCTACTCAGCTGCCCCAGGCCTTGGCACGACTTGCTCCATACTTACCTTTTTGGGGGTATCTCCAGCGAGTTGTCACCCTCCTTCTCTGAGGATGATTCGCCATCCTCTTTCCAGTTCCCCATCATTCCCTCTATGAGATCTGGGCTGGTCACCTTCCTCCTCATGCTGGCAGAAGGGATTTGCGTGGTGCCCCAAGAAACAGTGGGTTTCTGCAAAGGAAGGGAGAATCTCAGACAAGCATGCTGCAAAGACACAGGGCTGTTTGCCAGCGTACAGATCCCAGGGGTGAATTCTGGCCAGGATGCTGTGGCAGTGGAGGGGGAACCAGAAGAAGGACCTCCGCCTGCCCCAGGAGTTGGATGCTGGAGTCTGACCAGGGTTTCACTGCATCGCCCAATTGACCCTTTCTCATGAGACTCCTGCCATTTTGCAGTAACAGTTCCAGGAATACTTGAAATAGCCTGAAATCTCAAGCTCCTCTGTAGGAGAGAGATGTTTTCTTCCTGTCTAGTTTAAAATGCTGCCAGTACCGTGGCCCTCTGTAGCTTATCCTTTCCTCTCCCAGGGATCGGTGGTGCCAATTTTTCCTTTTCTTTCCTTCTGTCTTTCTCTTTCTTCTGCCATTCTTTCTTCTCCTGTCTTTCTGCAGCTTGAAGTTCACGGAGACCTCTTTGGTGTCGTTTCTTAACCTGGAGGATTCTTCTCTGGAGGGCCACAGAAATGTAACAGCAGCAATGTCAGTCTCATCTGCTTTTGTTTTTATATTCATTATTATTATTGATTTCTCACTCTCTTTTCTGCCCCTTTTTGTCAGCTGTGTTTTGCTCCTGAATTATCGTGGGCTCAACCAAGGTGTGAACTAACCAATGATCTAAAAAACTCCTATTTCCTATCCCAGAAAAGCCTGGCATTTTGATTTTGAACTCCATTATGAATAGCGGCAAGGAAGGTGTTCTAATGTGTTTCATGAGACAACAGAAGTGAAGAGCAGATTCTAAACATACAGTAACCCCCATCTTTTAAAGTAGACTCCAGGAGAAGTCACTTAATGTACAAATGAGCACACACTGCGACATCTTTTCAGAGTCAATGGCTGTACAACTGTGCTTTTCTACAATAAACTACTACGCAAACATTGCATCACTCCCTATTATATACCTGCTCTTTTGTCTTAATAGCTTCAGCAATAAAGTTTACAAGTTTTGGTCCAGCATGAGGGATTTCTTTCTTTTTGGCTTCCACTTTCTTCACTGAGCTCCACTGGATTGGTGGTGGTGGACTAAAAAGGTAGAATAGAAGGCATCTGTATGAGTAGAGGACGAGTTTGTTTTCCAGTTTGGTCTCCCAAGGTGTGTCCCTGCCCCTGCAGCAGAAGGCAGCTAGCTCTGCAGGAAGATTGGTTGCATTCGACCAAGTACTTTCAAATACAGAGAAAGAGATAACCCCAAGCTGCAACATCAGGTGTGGCACAACATTCCCTGGGAAAGCTCAGGATGCCCAGGTTTAGGCCTTCTCTTGGTAGATCAAGAAGAAGGCCAGAGTCATGGGAATGGAGGCTCCTGTCTGTTATTTCAAGGCTCTAATACCACAGATCCCTCCTGGCAGTTGCATTAATGCTCTGATTACCCAACAAGGAAACTTTAGCATCTGTACCACATGGTAATAGCCTGCCAGAGTTAGCCCAGACATTGTGTCTGAAGGAAACTTCTTATTCCTAAAAAGAATAAGAGCACAGGGTCCCCCACATCCATTTTCCCCCAAGTCTGACCTGTCAGGAAGCCCTTTTCCCCTGGTTTTGTGCATCTTGTCTTCCTCCTTATGGATAGAAGTCTTTTTGGGTGGAGCATGCCTCTCTCTGGAGAGAAGGCGATTGTCAGGAAGAGCCCCTGCAAGCAAGAAAGCAGAGAACTCTTCAAACAGCATCTTTGTGCCCATTCTAACAGGAATGCTGTGCAGGTGTGCATACATGTGATGAAACTGCACCAAGCCATCCCCCTGGAGCCATGTTTCCCATGAGGTTTTAGGCCTTTCCTGACACTGGATGTTGTCCAACTCTTAATTTCTAAAGGGTAATGTTATTCCCTGGGGAATTCTGGTACTACTGGCTTCTCTTGTCTATATCGTGAAAAGCAGGGGGAGGCCTTGCTGAGAAATGCTGGTGACTAAATGGAGCCTTGCGGGGAAGGAGGGAGAAATTCCCATGAAGGGCACAGACTTTGGGATCTCTCTACAGATCTCGTGTGTGCAAGTTCACTCTTTTGGTGTGTTCAGCCCAAAGATACTTGTATGTTTGTGAACAATTAAGAAAGCAGGATTGGAATTCCCAACTTTCAAAATGAAATGAAGTTGCCTATGCCTTGCATTGTAGCCTTGGCTATAATGTCCCATTAGTGAGGAGAATGTCCAAACACCACCCAGGTGTCAACCGTTCCACTACCTTTTTTGTTGCCATTATCATCCTTCTCCTCCTCCTGTTCTTCGGTGAGCTCTGCGGGTCCTTTGATGGCAGGCTGCACAATCTGGAGTTCATACCTGGAAACCAGAAGACTCCAGTTTGAATAAGAGCTCCATATTTGCTTTGCACCTTGTGTTAATAATCTGGTCACAAAGATATTAGGGAGCTAATGTAAAATTTCTGGTAAGAGAGCAGAATATGCAGCATTACTCTAGACTATATCCAGAAACTGTGAGATGCATCATAGAGGTCCACTGCTGATTAGTTCTGAATAACTTCCTGAGAGGACTTCACAAGCCCTGGCAAGACAGCACAACCAGACGCAAGCTGAGAAGGTCCTGGCTTGGTCAGCCAGGGGCTGCTGAACCCAACATACTCACTGTGGGAAGACAATGACACTGCCAGAGCGGATCTGGGAAGCCACAGTCTCAGTGCCTGACAGGACTGAATCCCTCATCTCTGGCATCTGCAATAGAGACAGAGACATGTGAGATGATGCCAAGGAAATTGTCTTCTTGCTCACAGAGGCAGCAAGCCACTCTCCTGCTCCTGTCCCTCTGAAACCCTGTCACCAAGTGCTCCTTCATTAACAATAATAACAGTAATAGCAAAGAGAAGCTGTTAAATAGATAATTTGGAATGGGTAGTAGCATCACCAGGCTTTTTTCTGAGGGCAAGAATCATGAGATTCAGTCAGGAGGCCCATTCTTTTCTAATGGAGAAGTCCAAGAAGGCAAGCAGATTTGATTAGCTGGGGTTTCTGGGTGTTGGCTTTTGTCTTTTGGCTTGTTGTGACTGTTCCTGAATGGAGAACAAAGGACTCAGATATGGGCTTAACCCCAAGTCTCTCCTAGGATGCAAATGACTGCATCTGCAGCTTGG
Source organism: Dromaius novaehollandiae (assembly GCF_036370855.1). Taxonomy (NCBI): domain Eukaryota; kingdom Metazoa; phylum Chordata; class Aves; order Casuariiformes; family Dromaiidae; genus Dromaius; species Dromaius novaehollandiae. The sequence continues at coordinate 122,326 of NW_026991442.1, read as the reverse complement.
AGTTACAGAGAGGCATAGTCCTTCCTTTTCCTTTGCACAGTTGTTAAGACCTGGGAGTGCCAAATATCTGAGGGGGTCCAGATCTTGGACGGGGACCTACTGGAGCAAAGGCCCAGAAAACATGCTGACAAGACCCCAGAGAGTGAGCCAGGTGGGAGAGACAGAGCTGGGAACCAGGGCTGTGCTGCAGCCTGGCTGCACGTCTTGGGGTAAATCATTCCTCCCTCAGAGGGAATGAGGAGCTCATGTCTGCCGGTGCCTCTGGGTCTCGCCCAAGGCAAGAAGCAGCAGTGAAAGACATGCTGGACAGGGAGAAGGTGAGGGGGGCATGATGAGTTCTCCTGACACAAGAACTCAGGGCTGCCCCATGAAATGATTAGGCATGCATTTTCTAACAGGGGCTCAGAAATGTTTGTGTGTAGCAGATGGTGAAATTGCCAAACTCACTACCTCAGAATCCCAAACATGGCCAAAGCAGAAACTCATTAATAAGCAGCAAGGTCACCTGATGCTGTTAACTCAGAATGGCACCAGCCCAAATAGCTTTTCTGCTTTTGAAAAGCCCACCAGCTTTTCTGCTGGTGCCCAAAGAGCTTTTTCTTAGGCTCTTTCCCTTAGGCTTTTTCTTGGGGATGGGAGTGGGCTCACGGGGTTTTTGATTGGACCCAGTACAGCTTTTCTTACATCCTTCTGCTGCCAAGACCTCTGAATGTGAGAGAAGGCCTTTACAGAGAGCTATAGTCCATGACTAGCCCCAGAAGCTAGACCTCTTTTGGAAAGAGGAGCTATGAGTTCCCTTGTCCTTTAAGAGAAGTGCAAAAGAACTCCAAGTAGTACTAGAAAAATGGAAATCTTACTCCAAGAAGAGCTTCTAGCATCTTTTCAGTCCCATTCAGCCTTTTCAGAAAGTCTTTATAAAATCTTATTTTCACATCTTTTCCCTGGACAACAAGCATGCCGACGTCATTTAAAACAAAGGCAACATTCTTGCCATTCTCTATGCAGAGAGAGAAAAGACGCATGGTCTTTTCTATGCAACCCTCCACTGTCCTCTGAGAAACGGAGATGTCTGAGGCAATCCGAGCATACTGCAGTTGCTCAATGTGGTTATGATCTGGAAAATAGTGCAAGAGGAAGAAAGCGTTACTGAAATGCTAAACAGAATAAACTAAAGAGTCAGCATCTGCTAGGACTAGAGGTGATACAGAGTATAGGTTGGTTGGTACCTCTGGTAATTTCCCTGAAAGTAAGTGCTGTAATCCCTTCCTGGAGGAAGTTCAAAGCTCTCTTACAATTGAGATGCCAAGGGGACAGCAATGATTTCTTCAACACAGAAATAGGAAGAAAGCCTCTCAGCCCTGTGGTACGAACAGTACACAGGACAGCACGACAAGCAGGGAGGATGGAGACGGTCCCCATGACAAGGGGGAGGATGCTTGCCCATTGCATCTCTTCTCTCAGGCCATATACTCTGGGTTTGAAGAAGATTAGCCATGCCATGTCAAATGGCTGGAATGAAGAAGGAAAACAGCAGGACTTCACAACAGCCCTTAGAATTCCTCTCCCCTCTCCCCTCCCCACCCCCCCAAGTTTATCTGCAAATGTCTCCACTGTTTGTGTCAGTGTCCTCTCCCCAGGGGACACCAGGCTGATGGTCACAGCAGAGAGAAGGTGGGGTGCTTTGAAAGGAGAGGATCGCTCCAGACACAGCTGCAAGAGTGAGCAAAGGGGTTTTTCTTCTTACCAGGAATATCTTTGTTGTCATACGGGAGATCATAAGCCTTTGCAATAGCCCTTGAAAGACGAAACACTGGTCTCTCAACAACCACCAGGTCATTCTTTCTATTCTGTACTCGCTCTCTAACAACAGCAAATGTCCCCAGTCCAGCAATTCTGACAGGCTGAAAAGAAAGAGAAAGTCTAATACGAAGCATTCTTGTGATGGAAAAACTGACTGAGGTTGTACCTGACCTGGGCACTTTGGAGAGCTTTGGCAAAGGCCTACAGAGTCTGGAGTTTTTCCTCTTCCTCTTCTTCACCCTCTAAGAACTGTTTGGTGTAGTAAAAGCTGAGCAATTATCCATTGACTAGAGGAGACCTAAGGGCCTTTCCGCTCTCTCTGCAGGGACTAGAGAAGCTCCAGAAAGTGTCCATCACTTTCTGAAACTGCGCTTGGACTTCCACTTTTATCTCCATTGACAGGGAAGCTGGTCTGTGGCACGTTAGTCAACCACAGTGTCCTTCTGGGGCATTTTCTGGCTTCCAAAGGACAGAAAGAATCATGGCACTGCATGACATGGGGATATTAAGAGGACTGAAGCCATCAGGGTATGAGGGGAGGAACAGGAGGCAAGTCCCACCTGGTACAGCATGAGCTGTAGACTAAGGTAATAGGATGTACAAGTCCAGATGTTATTGAACTCTGCAAAGCAAATGATAGATACGTCAGGCTCTGAGTCAGCAAGCTCATAACCACTCAGTGCACTTCCAACCAAGAAAGGCAGCAGACGCAAGTGTAGCCAAGCACCCCCCCACCAACCCCAAAGAAATGCCTCTTTGACAGGAACTTCACAGCTGAGGTCTTGACTGACTTCAGACTAAAATCTTGATTATGACCACAGGAAAGGTCTGGAGCTGAAAGGGAGACCTCAGAAGTGTTTTCACCCAGGGGATCCTGTCTTCTCACATCCGCAGTGGGAAGGCATCTCTGAGTCCAAAGCCTGCTCTGCCAATTTGGAGGTGCAAGGAGAGCCGGTGTGGAGAAACCAGAGGCAGTGGCTAGCGGACAAGAAGCCAAGCTGAGTTGATGAAAAGTCAAAGGCTTCATTTCTAAAGCGTGCAGTGTGGCATTCGATGACATGGACCACAAGAAGAATGGTGCAAAAAAGCCTGTATTGAAAACACAATGGCTGGTTATATAGCCATCAGCTCAGCCACTCCTCCAAGTATCTTCTTGGCATTGTGGCATCTTGTGATAGGTGGGTAAGGTGTCTTCTGATGCCTAGCAGGCGGGCAGGACAGGCCAGCAGGACAGGCCCACCGCAGCTGCTGACACGTAGGCAGGAAGGCACACCGTGACTGCTGACACAGGCAGGAAGACACATGATCACTGGCAACTTCATAGTTACCAGATCATTACTTTCTGCCTTAGAGATCCTCTGCTGTCCTACACAGCATCACTCAATCTTGGTCCCCAACATATCCCCTCTTTTTATTTATTAAACTCAAAGCTTGTCAGGTAGGGGAGACAGATAACAAGGATTAGAGATCTTACCAAGATTACCAATTCACACGTCGGTGCCTTCTTAACTTATGCCCCAAGCCTAACGTCCAATCCTATCCCTTAAAAGGCTTCCACTCTAATTCTATCTAATCCACAACTTATCAGTGCACTTATAGTCTATCCATAACTTATCAGTGCAGTTATATTCTATCTATAACTTATCCTATATTCTATCTATATCTTATCAGCCTATATTCTATCTATATCTCATCAATGCAATAAGCCTCTGCAAATCAACAGCGATCCTGCACAAGGCAGACAAACACCGCCGAAAATACCCCAAGATGGGTTCATCTCAACTGGCTCCCAGCCCTCACCTGGCATCCCGAGGAACACACCAACAGGTCGAATCAGTCGTACAGGTATCCAGTGAAGTCCGTTACCTGTGGAAACACAAGCGTAACCTTTCCCCCACGTTATTAGATCCACCGGTTCACTCCACTGACCTGTCTCCAGGTCCCTGTAGCGATCTCGAGGTTGTTCTCGCCCTGTAGGACATGAGAGATGCTTATTAACTGCACTCTGGTCCGTATATCGGTTTAAGAAGTTAAGAACATACAGAGCCTTCCAGAGTTGCTCTTGTGGGGAAGCGCCAGGGCTATTTCCCCTTTTTTGTTTCTCAAGCTTTTCTTTCAGGGTACGATGGGTACGTTCCACTATTGCCTGGCCAGTTGGGGAATGGGGAATTCCGGTCACATGAGTGACCCCCCAAGCTTGAAGAAATGCCCGTGTTCGTTGTGCCGTGTATGCGGGACCATTGTCAGTCTTAATTTGAGCAGGAACCCCCATTACGGCGAAACAGGCAAGCCAGTGATGACAAACATCACGGCTCTTCTCCCCAACATGGGCAGTAGCGACAGCGTAATGGGAAAAGGTATCTACAGAGACGTGAACATACTTCAGTCTTCCAAACGAGGGATAATGGGTAACACTATCTGTGTAGAACCCTTGACATGCAGTTGAAGTCCTGCTTGGCCAGTGCGATAGAGATACTAGCCGGATCTTGCGCCAAAAGGCTTTGCAAACGATGGCGCCCTTTCTGAATAAGCAGCACCATCATCTCTATCCCAGTGGTCACGGTCCTCGAGAAAGCATGTGCTAGAAACACCCACTCCAGAATTCTTAAGGGATCAATGTCACCTGAAACCCATTGGCATAAGAGAGCGTAAGGTTGAAAGACACTATAAATCAGAATCAGGCGAACTGGAAACATTGGAGAGATGCGATGAATCTGTCGATTTTGAATAGCTGCGGACACCCGTTGTAGGGCGTGCAGTGCTTCAGGAGTTAATGTTCGGGATGATGCTAAGTCTGACTCTCCCTTTAGCAGAGCAAAGAGAGGGGCTAGATCCTGTGTGGTAATGCCAAGATAAGGTCGCACCCAGTTAATGGTGCCAAGTAGTTTCTGCAAGTCATTTAGGGTTTTAGTATCAGATGCTAGCCGCAAAGGCTGCGGCAGAATAGCAGTGTCTGTAATTTTCCACCCTAAATACTTCCAAGGCGCTTGCACTTGGACCTTTTCCTCGGCTATACACAGACCATTAGCACTCAAAGATTTCCGCAACTCTTTGACTACCGTTTGAACAGCATCCCTCGAGGATGCGGAGATCAAAATATCATCCACATAGTGATAAATTAAAGCATTGGGATATGCTCTGCGAATAGGGAGGATAGCTCGAGCCACAAACATTTGGCATATTGTCGGACTACTTAGCATCCCCTGAGGCAATACCGTCCAGTGAAAGCAAAGTGTAGACTCCTGATTGTTGATCGCTGGAACCGTAAATGCAAATCATGGTGCATCTGCTGGATGTAACGGTATAGTGAAAAAACAACCCTTAAGATCAATAACAACAAGAGGCCATGATTCAGGTAACATTGCTGGTGGCGGGATCCCAGGTTGGAGTGTCCCCATAGGTTAACCCTCGGCGATAGCTTGAAATCAGTTCATGGTGTAAGCTGACTGGAGGCCGTAATCCTCAACCGAGTTCCTGACTCCTTTCACCGCCTCATAAGGCAGCTGCTCCCATGCAGTGGGTTGCCCTGCCTGCTATCGCCCCGGGAGGGCGTGGAGAATGTCCGAGTCTCCGCTTCGCAGCGCCTCCTGGCGGCAAAGCTCTAGCGCACCACAGCACTGCGCTAGCGCTGGCGTCGGGCCAACAGCTCTTCCCCAGGAAGCCGGGACGGCGGAGGGGGGCTGCGGGCGGTCCGCGTTCGTGGGCAGCCCCGCCTCTTGAGGGGAGGGCGGTCCCGGGGGGCGGTGCCAGGCGGGGGGTGGTTCCGGAGGGGGGCGGTGCCAGGCGGGGGGTGGTTCCGGAGGGGCCGTGGGCTGGACACAGCAGTGCGTAGTAGGGGGTGGATGAAAGTCCGCCTCCTGGTCCAGATCATTCGACCCTGAATTAAATGAGTCGTCACACTCGGAGTCCGGTCCGGGTATTATCGAGGACCTTACGGTGCTCTCACCGGCCGTTGCTGCGTAGGGCAAAAGTTCAGCCGCGTTTACTGCTTGCAAGCAGAGGAGGGCGGAAAAGACCTGTTGCCAAGTCACTAAAAGTTTCTTCGCCTTATCATCCCTCTGCCGCCGCAGCTCGTCCCCAATTTGTTCCCACACCGCAACGCTTAGCGTTCCCTCCTGCGGGAACCAGGGACAGTTATCCCGAGTCCACACTAACAGAGTCATTAGCGAATGCTGGGCAACATTCTGAAACCCATGAGTCTTTAAGACTTTCTGTAATACTTCCATATAACTTCTCTGATCCCTTGTAAGAGATTGCCCCATAGTTCCCAGCTGCTCACCTGCCGTTCCGTGGTGGTGATGGGAGCGCTCAACTATCAACCGTCCTGACGTTCAGCTGGGCTATGCCACCGGATTTATTGGTTCTGTCTTTCCTGCTTCATTCTTCAGTACTTCCATTCTGAAGTTCCTTGACTCTATTTTTCAGGCTTCTGTTTTTGGATTCGGGCGCCATTTGTGGCATACGACGACACGGACCTCAACAAGTATAGTGCAAAAAGCCTTTCTTGAAAACACAGTGGCTGGTTATATAGCCATCAGCTCAGCCACTCCTCCAAGTATCTTCTTGGCATTGTGGCGTCTTGTGATAGGTGGGTAAGGTGTCTTCTGATGCCTAGCAGGCGGGCAGGACAGGCCAGCAGGACAGGCCCACCGCAGCTGCTGACACGTAGGCAGGAAGGCACACCATGACTGCTGACACATAGGCAGGAAGACACATGATCAGTGGCAACTCACGTGCACACATTCGGGGCACAAATCATAGTTACCACTTCATTACTTTCTGCCTTAAAGATTCTCCGCTGTCTTACACAGCATCATTCAATCTTGGTCCCCAACACCCTGCACCCAAGCTTTTGCAACTCGGGAATCACTCAACATCACCTTGACAGGGTCAGTGCTTCTGCTAGAAAACCCGGGGGGCGGCTGGGCAGACTTAGCTCTGCTGCTCCACCACAGCCCACAAATCCCAAACCTACCAGAGGACAGGAAAAATGGAGGAAGCTCCCTGCCCTTCCTTTCTCTTTCCTGCCCTTCCCAAAGGTGATGTTGCCCTCATCACCAGGGCCGCCAACACTCACCCCTCTCTCGGAGAGACACGTCCAGGCCAATACCTTCTTGCCAGGACTACAAGCCGTCACTTAACTAAACCACAGGTGTCCCAGCTCTTCAAAGGACACAGTGCTATGGAAAATCATGCTCGCCAGCCACCATAACAGGGTCTGACCCTAGGTTCCCGCTGAGAAGTTCAGAGCCAAATCAGAGCAAATTCAATACAATTTAATGATGCATGTGCAGCAATTGCAGCTCGAGCTGGCTGCCTCCCAAGAGGCACCCCAAACAAAGAAATCCCTGGGCAATTATACCCTCACAAGCTAATCTCCCCACACCCCATGCAAAGCTTCAGACCAATCACCATATCTGGCTCTGGGGGCTTCGTGTTCTTCGGTGGCTCCCACTGCTGTCTCTAGGCAGCCTGGTTTGCCTTATCTTTATTGTGGCGGCTTCTGCTGATGGACTTAGCTTCCTCGTAAGCTTCCTTATCTTTCCACCTTGTACCGGCCTTAGGGCCCTTCCTTACTGGACTAGCTGACAGTTCCTCATGTTATCTGAATGCAGCCTAAGGCTTCAGCAAATTTAGCTACTCATGCTAAGCAAGGTTTATATAAGTTGTGCTAAGCTGTTACCTCTAGACAGTTCCAGCTCAATATTCTTTAACAGTCCTCCCTTTGTTTCTGGTAAGCATCCCTGCTAATCCTTTAGACAAGAGTTCTCAAAGGCTGTCAAGGCATACCATCACTTTCCATAATCTTATGTATAATATGATCATAAGTAATAGGCATAACATGGTTAAACTTAACACAACTACTCCTGGGTACAACACGTGAGTATGAATCCCTGTTGCAGTTGGTGATCATCCCAGAGGAGTTTCCCAACCATGATGTGCTCCGTCCTGCTTCACCCTTTCCAAGACGTCCTGTATCTCCTCTGTATCATGATGAGTGGTGATTAGAGCTTTTTGTCCATTGTTTCGGATGCATTCGAGCAGCTGACGCAGCTCATCACGTTGCGGTAGTTTCTTCACCAATGTAAGATTCATTCCGATGGGGGTAAGCAGTCAAGCTTGACTCAGTGTGTAATTAGATTGTAACAATGGATAAGATGTACCAGGAGCTGAAGAACTAAGTTACCAACGCAACTATTTGAGTGATTACATGTCTTTACAGCAATGTCCACTATGAATATAAGACTACAAAGGGTTCTCATACATACACAGCCTTTCCCAATATATACAAGTACAGTCTAACTTTAACAGCAAACTTGGAACATAGTATGACAGTATATGGCCTGTCCCATTTGGGTTTTAACTTGGATTTTCATAAAAATACTTTAACTAAAACTTCATCCCCAGGCTGTGTAACAGGCACTTGTATTTCAGGTGGTGGGGACTGATACCACTGAGCATATTTTTTAAGATTTTCAAACCTTTTTTGCATACTTAGATCACACTGACTTAGTCGTTCATTTCCGTCTAACAGGCTGCTCTTAGCTGGAATAGAAGTCCCTCGTATAGCTAAAGGTCTCCCACAGAGAATTTCAGCTGGTGGTAGTCCTGCGGGTTGTTGTGGAGCATTTCGTACGTCCCACAGAGCTAAGTTTAGGGCTTCTGGCCATGTTAGGCCACTGTGTGTGCATACCTTTGCGATTCTTTCGTCTAATGTCCTGTTCTTCTTTTTGCAGCCACGTATATTCCTGCACTGGCCCAGACTTTCTGTACTTGCCTAGCTACCGCCTCTGCTCCCCCATGAGTTTTCTCGTGAAACCACCTAGCTGTAGGAACTGCATTTTGGGGAGAGGCAGAATTGGTTTTCCCCTAATTGTCCATATTCCATCATCATCTGTCCACTGTTCCGGATGCGCTCTAGCAGTCGATGCAAACCATCCTGTTGTAGTAGTTTCCTTACCAGGGTGAGATTCATCCCAATGGGGGTAGGTAGTAAATTTTGAATTAATGTATAACTAGATTGTAACAATTGATAAGACGTGATAGGAGCTGAATAATTAAAATCACATCCCATGATTTTGGTAAAGTTAAAATTACAGATATTTGAATGATTACTTATATCTACTACAATGCCATCTATAACTACAAGACTGCAAAAGGTTCTCATACATACACATCCTCTCCCAATATATACAAGTATAGTTTCAGCTGTTTCATCAGGGTGTATTTCAAAATGACAAACATTTTGCTCAGCGTCAAGACAAATGTCTTGGGCTTTGATAGTATTACTTTCACAAATAAACCCTTGCTGTTCCTGTACAATACATGCGCTAACGTCCACAGTTTGCCATTTATTTCTATTTCGTTGGGCCCATACTCTATGTTCCAATGGATAGAGTATAGCTCCATTGTGATTTAATCCTAACGCAATGATTGGATATATTGTGTATGTTGAAGCATTACGTATTGTTAAAACAAAGGCTGTGGCCTTAGTGTTGATAGGATCATAAGTAAAATTGACCAGATACCACCAGGATTGGAATTCCTTTTCAAATTCAGTCGCATTATCCCAAATTACCTTTCGAATTTCAGTGGGTAAAGTGCCCTCTTCCCCTTCCCTTATAATCGCTGCTACCATAGATTGCATCCACAGTTGAGCTTGGATGCAACTGAGGGCCAGGGAAATATTAATTTGGGCTTCCCCAAGTGCATCCACTATCAAGTGGTGATCTTTTTCATTCATTTTTTCCCACTGAGGTAATATCTCGGATGAAAGCCACTGGTTAGTTCCTAGTGCTAATAGAGAAGACCTCAATGGATGTTTTAATCTGTATAAGTCACTTGTTGTTGTGCTCAGTTTATTTACGAGTACTTCAGCATCTATACTGTTCAGGACTCCTAATCCTGTTCCTATGATACCAGTCACATCTCTCTTTGTTCGTTTTGGAGAGGTGAGGGTTCGCCTATGTAACCACGCCGTCCATCCCACATAGGATGTACCGAAGAATGGTGAACAGGTCGGTTTGATTGTAGAGATATTAATTTGCATTAATAGCTCTACTCGTTTGAGAGACCATGATGGATTAAATAATACTCGTTGTTGGCCTGTATTTCTAATCACATACGGTCCAATTTCAAAGATTTGTGGGGATAAGGTTTTCTTCCTCTTCATGGTAACAGAGTTATTTATATTGGTGAAAATAATTGTAGTCAGGGTAGGTATTGCTGTACTGGACTCAATAATGTCTATTTTAAATTTAAATGATAGTCCCACATTGTGGTGAGCCCACAGGCAAACTATAAGAACAGGCTGTTCTAAGGTAAAATTGTACCAACAATCCAGTTTTTCAGTGGCACAAATTTTCCTTTCTTTTTCGTTTGATTTGATTTTAGTGTGAGAGATTTGAGTCGCCTTCTCATGGGTGGACCCGTTGATCACTCGACACCCTATCTTTATTTCCTTTCCTGTCCTTCCCAGGAGTTGGGGAAGTTGGTTAGTATTATCCCAGCTCCATTCATTTTCTGAGTATACTTCAGTTCCATGCATGACCAGGGTTAAGAGGTTTAAGTTTTTAGCAGAATTTAATCCCATACTTCCAGTATACTTAACACAGGCCTGGGACCACGGCCACTCTGAGGTTCTTTGACCACAGGTTAGGGAAAGTAGTATTGCCAGGGTTTGAAACAGCAACATGAGCACGGCACTTCTGCCTGCCATCCTGCAGGGCGCAGTAAAGGAAAAGAGATTTGTGTTAGTGAGAGAGTCCGAACAGATTACCCTGGGGAAGTGGTGTATCCCATCGAGCTTTACGTGGTTGTCTTCATTGTTCTGCTGCAACCTCTGCTGTGCTTGCTTCTTGGACTGCCACTCGTTTCACGTGAGAGTGGTGAATCCAATTCTCTTTCCCTAGAATGTTAACAGCGTAGTAAGAACTTAACAATACAGTATAGGGTCCTTCCCATTTTGGTTCTAATTTTGTTTTTCGCGAGAATACCTTTATCAACACTTTATCTGCAGGCTGTATATCATGTGCCTGAATGTCTGACGGCACCGGCTGAAACCACTGAGCCTGATTTTGCAAAGTCTGAAACCGTTCTTGTAAGGCTAGTACATATTGTGTTACTCGTTCATCTCCATCTAATAGGCTGGTCTTAGCAGGGATATAAGTCCCTGGTATCGCTAAATGTCTCCCAAAAAGAATTTCTGCTGGTGTTAGTCCTATGGGTTGCCGTGGAGAATTTCGAACATCCCATAGAGCTAAGTTTAATGCCTCTGGCCATTTCAGGCTAGCATGTGTGCATATTCTTGCTATTTTCTCTTTTAATGTTCTATTCATTCTTTCTACTTGTCCTGAAGATTGTGGGTGATAAGGAGTATGTAGGTTTCTTTTTATTCCTAATGATTTATATAACTGATTGATTATGCTTGCTGTAAAATGGGCACCCCTATCTGAATCAGTGGTTTCTGGGACCCCATATCTGGGTATGATTTCTTTCAGTAAGGCTTTTACCACTCCCCCTGTGTCGGCCTTTCTTGTTGGGAAAGCTTCTACCCAGCCTGATAACTGATCTCCTGTCACTAACAAGTGTTTGTACCCATAGACAGATGGCATATCCGCATAATCTATTTGCAGCTTCTGGAAAGGGAAGTAAGCCCATGGTCGCCCCCCCTAAATCTGAGCTTGGCTTGTTATTTGAAAACTTCTGGCAGGTCGGGCAGCTATTCGTTATTCTTTTAGCAGCTGCATAAATTCCTGGAGCAGCCCATACTTTCTGTACCTGTTTAGCTATTGCCTCGGCTCCCCCGTGAGCTGTATCGTGAAACCACCTAGCTATAGTAATTAAATATTTTTTTGGTAGAATTGTTTTTTCCCCAATTGTCTATATTCCATCATCATTTTGTTTTGCTTCCCACTGCTCCCATTGTTTTTTCTCTTCCACTGAGCAGTCTTTTTCATACATAGTTTTGGGGTCTATTAAGTTTGGCCACTCACTTTGGTCCATCCTTGGAACTGCCCCCATACATTCTCTCAGAGGTTGTCGAGCTGCAGCCCTCGCAGCAGCGTCGGCTAAAGCATTTCCTCTGCTAATGTCTGTAGTGTCTTTAGTATGGGCTGGGCAGTGTATTACAGCAATTTCTTTGGGCAGTTGAACTGCTTCCAGCAAATTACGTATTTCTTCTCCATTAGCTAATTTCTTTCCTGATGACGAAAAGAATCCTCGTTCTTTCCATAACATCCCTGTTGCATGACACACTCCAAATGCATATTTAGAGTCGGTATAGATATTTACCCACAAGCTCTTACCTATTTTTGCTGCTTGGGTCAATGCTATTAATTCTGCTCCTTGAGCACTTACTGATGGAGACAAAGGATTGGCCTCGAGTACCTCAAAGACGTTAGTGACAGCATAGCCGGAGTGACGTCTTCCGTCCAAATAATAGGATGATCCATCTGTAAACAGAACTAAGTCCGGGTTCTCCAAAGGTTCATCTTTAAGGTCCTCCTGGGGCTTGCTCGAGCTGACGACCACCTGCTCACAGGAACGATGTGGCTCTCCGTCCTCCGGTAGAGGCAATAGCATTGCTGGATTCAAAATATTGCATCTTTTTAAAGTCACATTATCTGCATGCAGTATTATCAGTTCATAGCGGTGAGCTCTCTGTGGGGATAGTGCTTGAGTTGCCTATTGTTTCATTAACAGTTCTACTTCATGTGGCACATACACAGTTAATGAGTGACCCAAAACTACAGGTGGTGTTTTTTCAATAAGAGCTGCAGTAGCTGCTATTGCTCTGATGCATCCTGGAGTGCCTTTAGCTACCTCATCTAGCTGCGTGGAGTAATAGGCCACTGGTCTACGGTGAGGGCCTAGTTTTTGGGTGAGTACCCCACTTGCTACTCCCTGTCGCTCATGGACAAATAATGCAAATAGTTTGCTGTAATCTGGTAACCCTAGAGCAGGGGCTGAAACCAACGCTTTTTTCACAGATGTAAAAGCTTTCTCCCTCTCTGGGCCCCAGGCCAAAGGCTCTATCTCCTCCTTTTTTGTTGCCTGTACCAGAGGTTTAGTAAATTCTGCTAACCCAGGAATCCACGGTCGGCAGAATCCTACAGCTCCTAAAAATCCCCTAAGCTGTTTTTTTGTTACAGGACGAGGCATATCAAGAATTGTCTTTACTCGTTCTGCATCAACTCACCTGTGTCCTTCTTTTAAGATAAAACCCAAATATTTTACCTCTCTTTGACACAGCTGGAGTTTAGACAGAGATGCTCGATGCCCTTTTTCTGCAAGAGCGTTACATAGAAAAACAATATCTTTTAAACATGTCTCATAATCTTTACTTGCTAATAACAAATTATCTGCATATTGTATTAATACAGAATGTCCTGGAAGTTCGATATCTGAGAGATCATTTTTAAGTATACGCGAAAAAATAGTCGGAGACCCAGTAAATCCCTGTGGCAGCCTCGTCCAAGTTAATTGTTGTCCCTTCCAAGTGAAAGCAAAGAGATCTTGGCTATCTTCAGCTATCGGTATACTAAAAAAGGCTGCTGTTAGGTCAATCACAGTAAAACAAGTTGCCCAATGGGGTATTTGTAGTAAAATGGTTGATGGGTCGGGGACTACTGGATGTGGAGCAACTGCATGTTGGTTTATAGCCCTTAAGTCTTGTACAAAGCGATACTCTGGATCACCATCAGCATCTTGCCTGTTCTTTTTAACTGGCAGAATTGGGGTGTTATACGGGGATTCACAGACTCTAAGGATACCCAGTTTCAGATAATGATCAATTTGTTTTTGGATACTCTTCTCTGCTTCCTTTGGGATAGGGTATTGTTTAACTGCAGGAGGCAATCCCCCCTTTGTTTTTATCGAGACTGGACTAGCTGATTTCAGTAGTCCCACATCCATCCCTGAAGAGCTCCATAATTTTTTAGAAACTGATTCTAAACCTGTTGGAATTTGCAGATTAGTTGACTCTGGTTCTGGTGTCTTAGCCAGAACACATGAACCCATAATTATTAGCTTTATCCCTTCCGGCTGTAAGCAGATCTGAGTATCCAAGGCTTGCAGAAGATCTCTCCCCAAAAGGCATATAGGTGTGTCTGTGGAAATTATAAAACGTCCCCACACTGTTTTACCCCCAATAGTGAGCAATAAGGGCTTAGATAACATTTGTTCGCCCTTTCCTGTCACTCCTTGCATCACTATTTTATCTGATGACTTGCATCCTTTAGGCTCAAAATTTAAAAGGGAAAGGGTGGCTCCAGTATCCACTAGAAAGGGAACTTCTAAACCGTCTATATTTGCCATTACGTGGCCCTCAAAATCCAAATCTACATCCCATACATTTACTCCAATTTCCACAGTATTTTCTGAGTCTCCTGTTTCCTGTCATTGTGGATTGACTGGGAATCGCCTGGTCTCCTCCTTAGTGTTTGATAGTCTCAAGCCGGTTCCTCTGTTCCTAACTACACAGGGCCTCACTGGGCATTCCCGCTGCCAGTGTCCTTGTTCCCCGCAATAATAACAAACATCATTAACTCCTGATTGTACAGCACGTTCACCTTGACTCCATCTATCTCTCCGGGCTCTTCCACGTCCCCTCCCCCTGGGTCCTTTAAATCCGTCTCTTAACACAGCTGCTAACACACTAACTTCCTCTCTTTTTTGCTGTCTCTTTTCTTTTGCCCTCTCCTCCTCTCGACTATTATACACAAATGTGGCTAAACGTAGTATTTCGTCCATCTGCTTTCCTGGCCAGTCAGGAACATGTTTGGAAAAATACTTTTTAATGTCCGGGGCTGCCTGGTCTACAAATGTAGAAATCATTAGCGGCCTGTTAGCCTCGGCTTCTGGGTCTAGTCCTCCCCCATACACTCTGACTTGCTTAATTAGCCTAGCAAAGAAAGCCGAGGGGTGTTCCTCTGCCTGTTGCTGACACTCCCTTACTTTAGACCAGTTTGCAGTCTTTTGTCCTGCCAAATGTATAGCTTCTTCTAAGCCCTCTCTGGCTAATTGCAACTGCCTGTAATCTGCATCTACATTATGATTCCACCCGGGGTCCACAGCTGGCCAGGCTGTTCGAGCAGCCCCGACACCCCTCTCTGCTGCCCAACGGCGGTTTGCATCCAAAATTGAGCACCTTTCATCTGGAGTGAACGCAGATTCAAGGAGCGTTTGTACATCTCCCCAGGTAGGGTCATACGCCCGCACAATTCCCCTTAGGATTTGTAACACTCTCCCTGGATCATCCCTAAGTCTGGGGAGCCCTTGACTCCTTATAATTCAATCTTGGGGTCTCCAGGGACGGTAGACTCGTGTAGTGGCGACCCGAGGTACCCCTTCCGGATCGGGTGGGGCCGCTCCTGGCACAGGAACGACTTCCAGAGGAGCTTGAAGGGCGGGGGCGGAAGGCAAGGGGGCGTATAGGGAAGCTGAAGCAGGGGGTGGCGCATGGGGTGGAATAACTGCCACAGGCGTTTCAGCAGCTGCGGTACTTACAGCATTCTGAGGAAAGAGTCTCTCTTTCCTAGGCGCCTCTTTTCGTCTAGCAAATGCCCAGTCGTCCCATACATACCAGTAATCCATTTGTCTGGGGAACCTATCCTCCAAATGATGACGCAGGAAAGTTAGCTCCTGGTAACCGAAGGCCCCCTGGGGCGGCCATCGCTCTGCCAGATTACCTTCCAACTTTTCTGGTTGTTGCTCAGAAATCAGCCGCTCAAGTCTGCCTGTAGTGCACTCCTACCCCTTGGGAGTTCTACTAAGCTCACTTGCCACCTGGAAATCCATATTGCTCCTGATGTTAGTGCTGACAAGTTAGCTGATCTTTCACTGCATGATTTGATGGTGAAAGGTATATCTGGTTTGGTAATGTCCATCTCTACCTCTAGATTGTTGTTCTGACTGTCTAGACCATCTCCCGGCACGCTGGGCAGGTGATGAATGAAAACAGCAGGTTTATTGGCCTAGCACGAATCTTAAGTTTACCTCTTTCTAGGATGAATACCAGTGATGCTCCGTCATCTTTCAAACACAGAGAAGTTGCAGATCAGTGGTGTCAGTAACACACCTCCTGATTTAGTTAAGCAGCTTCCCTATGGTAGTGGTATGTTTGTGTTCCTCAGCACTCCATGGTGTTAGTCTGAGGCACCCTCAGTTCCTCTGTTTCGCTCCCAAGGCAGTGAGGCATTGAGGCAAGCAGAGGAGGCTCCACAGCTGGCTGTCCAGAAAAGGGAACCCATAAGGCTGTGGAAAGCTATGTCCACACTTTGCCATGTGATGCTACACGAGGACTGCCATGTTAGGGACAAAGTAGATGCTGCAGTCAAACAAGACATGCTGTTTGAGGCCAGAGCCTTTCCAAGCCTGGGTTATCTTCCTGAAGCTGGACTTTAGCCCCGAGCAGGGCAATCTGTATTGCCTTGACTCCCATTAGAAGCTCATGTTTCTTCTAGCTCTCTCCTGGGGCACAGAACAGGCCATGAGGAGAGACCCTTTTCATTGGGTCTGAAAGCCCCATCCTGCACAAGCTCGAGTGACACCGCTCCGCTTTGAGCTCAGTTGCTGAGGAAGGTATGGGGAGAAGAAACCTCCACGCACACACTCTTCATGCCAACCTCACAGTCCCTCCTGCACTACTGCAGTTGCAGCTCTCGACTCCTCCCCTCTCTGGGGCAAAGGAGCAGGAAAGAGAGGGATTTTCCTTAACCACGAAGAATGTGGCTCCAGCAGAAGAATTATGTAATGACCCTTTAAACTGCCCCCAGAGCAGGGACTGAAACACATTCCCTGTCTCAGAGCTGTCCTTTTCCTGACCCTGCAAAGCTCGCATATTGCTCAGTGCAGAGCAATGCACACCTTGCCAAGGACAGATGCACAACAATTTGGAGATTTGGTTTTATTCAACACAAGAACGCTTTGGCAGCACAGCTGGCAGTTGCTGGTTCACATTGTGCTGGACTGGCTCTCTAGCCCTGAGAAGTGAAAAGAAGTTCAGTTTTAGGTACAGAAAGAAAGCAAGGAAATACAGCAGGCCTAATGCAGGCCAGGTATTAATGGAGCCGCTTTGAGCAGCATTTCAGTGGTCTCTGTGATACGGCACAGGCACTCCTGCCCAAGCCAGTGAGAAGTCCCCAGTGCAACTAATCAGTCGGGGGCTGAGTCAAGTGGGAACTGAGTCAGGCAGTACCTGCGATGGAGTGAATAGGTATCAACCCCCAGGGCAAAGGGTCTTGGTGTCTGTACTCTGAGAGGGTAGGACAGGCTTGCCAGTCTGAAAATGGAGAGGCGAACGTTGGACAAATCCTTATGTCTTCAGCCACCTATGTCCAAAGTGGAAATCTTATTCTGAGTCATCAGCAACTTCCCCTTCAGTTAAGGACTGTCTGACCAAGGCCACAGACTCAAAAGTGTGCTGCTGTCCCTCCCACGGGAGGTGCCAGGAGAAGTCCCTCTAGGTGCTGCTGGAAGTGGAAGGAGAGAGGGACACCCCAGTGCAGCAGATAGCTCTTTACTCACTTGAGCCTCCTCTTCATGATCCCTCTGTCTACTGATCTCTCTTGTCTGTCCCTGCGTGACCTGCTCCACCAGAGATGTCACTGCTGCGAGCAATGCCTGCGTTTTCCTAGGAGAAATGTGCCTGCAAAAGCAGGGAGACACCCTCTGCCATGCTCTGGTTGAAACCTTCCTGCCTCTCACCTTCCCCAGGCCCTGCACACAGAGTCTCACTGGTGCCCACAGCACTCTTCAACGCAGGATGTGGTTTAGGCATTTGCTTTGGGCTGCAGAAAGGCACCTGGAGTTGGGGGCTCCTGACCCCAGGTCTCCCCATGGCGTGACAGCTCAGAGGAGAGCCATGGATCAGGGATTTGGATCCTTGACCCTGCAGATGGGTCAGTGCTACTCAGCTGCCCCAGGCCTTGGCACGACTTGCTCCATACTTACCTTTTTGGGGGTATCTCCAGTGAGTTGACACCCTCCTTCACTGAGGATGATTCGTCATCCTCTTTCCAGTTCCCCATCATTCCCTCTATGAGATCTGGGCTGGTCACCTTCCTCCTCATGCTGGCAGAAGGGATTTGCGTGGTGCCCCAAGAAACAGTGGGTTTCTGCAAAGGAAGGGAGAATCTCAGACAAGCATGCTGCAAAGACACAGGGCTGTTTGCCAGCGTACAGATCCCAGGGGTGAATTCTGGCCAGGATGCTGTGGCAGTAGAGGGGGAACCAGAAGAAGGACCTCCGCCTGCCCCAGGAGTTGGGATTTTGTTTTTTGTTGGTGGTGGGTTTGTTTTTTTTAAAGGAATTTCTAATCAAAAGCCCTCACAGTTTTTCAGAACTCTGTTTCACTTTCCATTTCATCCAGCACCTAGCCATAATATCTCAACAGATACAGTTTCTACCACCATGCAGGGGCAAAAAGTAGCATGCAGTTTAGATGGAAGTGTGGGCAGAGGCCATACCACTGATCAGCACTGAAGGCCTGTAGTGCTGCAAAGGCATGTTTACAACACTCCTTCTCAAATCTTTTTGTCCAGTGAAGTTAAAGACTTCATCCCTTGTGCATTGAGACAAGCAGAACTTTTTTTAATGTCAGCATGCTTGGAAGGAAATCCTAGTGCTTCGGTTAAAAACTAAACTTCCAGAAAATGTGCCTTCCTATTACGAATAATGTTCCTGATCATTCCAGTACAGTGAAGACTAAATAAAAGAACTAGCTGCCTTATAGGTAGTCTAGGTATGGCTCAGGTCATTGGACTGTGAACAGATGTGTCCAAATGCAAGTGCAGATACCTGAAACAGAGCTTGTCTGAGTTCGGGGGAGGGATGATCAGTGTATGTGCTCACCATGGCAGATTGCTGGCTTTGCCCTTTGGCTTTTTCTAACTACATCTCCCTTACAGTAATAAGCAGGCAAGCATGACAGATAGGAGTCACCTGCCCTGCAATTTTGCAGCAATGATGCCATGCTGACTTGGAGACCTTCAAAGCTCAGCTCTTCTGGAGGAGAGAAATGCTATTTTACTGAGTGTTTCACAAGGTTTCTGGTACCTGGGCCTTCCACACATGTTCCCTTTCCCTTCTTGCTGTTGATGAAGGCGACCTTGTCCTTGCTGTCTTCAGGTACTTCTTACGTAAGGCTTCCCAGTGTTTACTTTGATCTTTCCTCACAGGGAGAGAGCAGAATTCCTGAAGGGTCACAGAAATGCAACAGTAGCAGTGGGAGTCTCATCTGTGCTTTGTGGGATTTTTTTAGTTCTCACCCTCTCTTCTGCCCCTTGTCTTTAGCCTTTCTATCAGCCATGTCTGCTCCTCACTTATAACAGGCACAACCAAAGCACAAACTGAACAATGATCTGAATAGAAATTATTTCCTACCCTAGAAAAGCCTGGCATTTTTATTTGCATTATGAACAGTGCCTTTTTATCTCCATTAAGAATGGTGCCAAGGAAGATGGTCTGATATGTTGCATAAGATGACGGGAGCAAAGAACACACTCCAAAAAGACAAACAACTGAACATACGTGGTTTAAAGGAAGCTCCAGAAGAAATCACTTAATGTTCAAATGAGTACAGATTAGCTATTTCAGACTCTGTAGCCATATAACGGTGCTTTTCTACAATGAATTATGAGACAAGAATTACATCACTGTCTATCATGGACCTGTCCTGCTCTCTCATGACTGTCACAAATAGTTTGTGCAGGTTGGGGTCCAGCCACAGGAGTGTCATTGCCTTGGCTTTTCTTTTTCCTGCACATTCTCCACTTCAAAACAGCCAGCTCACTGCAGACACACAGCAAGAGGAGTTAGTGGGAGCACAGGGAAGATTTCCATCCTTTGCTCCCAGGCTGGGCTCCCCGCTCTGCAGCAGAAGGTGGCTCTACTGGGGAAGTGTGTGTTGGGAACAGCCCTTCTTTCCCCTGCTGCTGCTGGGGGTGGAAGCAAGGGCGTTGCCTGAGGGGAAACACCACCCATATCTGGATATATTTACCACTGCAGCTTATCTTCCCGATGCCTCTCTTCATGCCTGTGTCCCCTCCGACTTCGGTCAACCTGTCCCAGGATGCACGGCACTATCTCGAGCAGGGCCTGGCTTGTCCCTGGGGAAATTGGCCTAGAACAACAGGAAGAAACCCTCACTCACGCTCTGGCTGAAACCTTCCTGCCTCTCACCTTCCCCAGGCCCTGCACACAGAGTCTCACTGGTGCCCACAGCACTCTTCAACGCAGGATGAGGTTTAGGCATTTGCTTTGGGCTGCAGAAAGGCACCTGGAGTTGGGGGCTCCTGACCCCAGGTCTCCCCATGGCTTGACAGCTCAGAGGAGAGCCACGGATCAGGGATTTGGCTCCTTGACCCTGCAGATGGGTCAGTGCTACTCAGCTGCCCCAGGCCTTGGCACGACTTGCTCCATACTTACCTTTTTGGGGGTATCTCCAGCGAGTTGTCACCCTCCTTCTCTGAGGATGATTCGCCATCCTCTTTCCAGTTCCCCATCATTCCCTCTATGAGATCTGGGCTGGTCACCTTCCTCCTCATGCTGGCAGAAGGGATTTGCGTGGTGCCCCAAGAAACAGTGGGTTTCTGCAAAGGAAGGGAGAATCTCAGACAAGCATGCTGCAAAGACACAGGGCTGTTTGCCAGCGTACAGATCCCAGGGGTGAATTCTGGCCAGGATGCTGTGGCAGTGGAGGGGGAACCAGAAGAAGGACCTCCGCCTGCCCCAGGAGTTGGATGCTGGAGTCTGACCAGGGTTTCACTGCATCGCCCAATTGACCCTTTCTCATGAGACTCCTGCCATTTTGCAGTAACAGTTCCAGGAATACTTGAAATAGCCTGAAATCTCAAGCTCCTCTGTAGGAGAGAGATGTTTTCTTCCTGTCTAGTTTAAAATGCTGCCAGTACCGTGGCCCTCTGTAGCTTATCCTTTCCTCTCCCAGGGATCGGTGGTGCCAATTTTTCCTTTTCTTTCCTTCTGTCTTTCTCTTTCTTCTGCCATTCTTTCTTCTCCTGTCTTTCTGCAGCTTGAAGTTCACGGAGACCTCTTTGGTGTCGTTTCTTAACCTGGAGGATTCTTCTCTGGAGGGCCACAGAAATGTAACAGCAGCAATGTCAGTCTCATCTGCTTTTGTTTTTATATTCATTATTATTATTGATTTCTCACTCTCTTTTCTGCCCCTTTTTGTCAGCTGTGTTTTGCTCCTGAATTATCGTGGGCTCAACCAAGGTGTGAACTAACCAATGATCTAAAAAACTCCTATTTCCTATCCCAGAAAAGCCTGGCATTTTGATTTTGAACTCCATTATGAATAGCGGCAAGGAAGGTGTTCTAATGTGTTTCATGAGACAACAGAAGTGAAGAGCAGATTCTAAACATACAGTAACCCCCATCTTTTAAAGTAGACTCCAGGAGAAGTCACTTAATGTACAAATGAGCACACACTGCGACATCTTTTCAGAGTCAATGGCTGTACAACTGTGCTTTTCTACAATAAACTACTACGCAAACATTGCATCACTCCCTATTATATACCTGCTCTTTTGTCTTAATAGCTTCAGCAATAAAGTTTACAAGTTTTGGTCCAGCATGAGGGATTTCTTTCTTTTTGGCTTCCACTTTCTTCACTGAGCTCCACTGGATTGGTGGTGGTGGACTAAAAAGGTAGAATAGAAGGCATCTGTATGAGTAGAGGACGAGTTTGTTTTCCAGTTTGGTCTCCCAAGGTGTGTCCCTGCCCCTGCAGCAGAAGGCAGCTAGCTCTGCAGGAAGATTGGTTGCATTCGACCAAGTACTTTCAAATACAGAGAAAGAGATAACCCCAAGCTGCAACATCAGGTGTGGCACAACATTCCCTGGGAAAGCTCAGGATGCCCAGGTTTAGGCCTTCTCTTGGTAGATCAAGAAGAAGGCCAGAGTCATGG
The DNA here is from genome assembly GCF_036370855.1 of Dromaius novaehollandiae. NCBI lineage: Eukaryota > Metazoa > Chordata > Aves > Casuariiformes > Dromaiidae > Dromaius > Dromaius novaehollandiae. The sequence goes on along the minus strand of NW_026991442.1, from coordinate 100,595 downwards.
GAATGGAGGCTCCTGTCTGTTATTTCAAGGCTCTAATACCACAGATCCCTCCTGGCAGTTGCATTAATGCTCTGATTACCCAACAAGGAAACTTTAGCATCTGTACCACATGGTAATAGCCTGCCAGACTTAGCCCAGACATTGTGTCTGAAGGAAACTTCTTATTCCTAAAAAGAATAAGAGCACAGGGTCCCCCACATCCATTTTCCCCCAAGTCTGACCTGTCAGGAAGCCCTTTTCCCCTGGTTTTGTGCATCTTGTCTTCCTCCTTATGGATAGAAGTCTTTTTGGGTGGAGCATGCCTCTCTCTGGAGAGAAGGCGATTGTCAGGAAGAGCCCCTGCAAGCAAGAAAGCAGAGAACTCTTCAAACAGCATCTTTGTGCCCATTCTAACAGGAATGCTGTGCAGGTGTGCATACATGTGATGAAACTGCACCAAGCCATCCCCCTGGAGCCATGTTTCCCATGAGGTTTTAGGCCTTTCCTGACACTGGATGTTGTCCAACTCTTAATTTCTAAAGGGTAATGTTATTCCCTGGGGAATTCTGGTACTACTGGCTTCTCTTGTCTATATCGTGAAAAGCAGGGGGAGGCCTTGCTGAGAAATGCTGGTGACTAAATGGAGCCTTGCGGGGAAGGAGGGAGAAATTCCCATGAAGGGCACAGACTTTGGGATCTCTCTACAGATCTCGTGTGTGCAAGTTCACTCTTTTGGTGTGTTCAGCCCAAAGATACTTGTATGTTTGTGAACAATTAAGAAAGCAGGATTGGAATTCCCAACTTTCAAAATGAAATGAAGTTGCCTATGCCTTGCATTGTAGCCTTGGCTATAATGTCCCATTAGTGAGGAGAATGTCCAAACACCACCCAGGTGTCAACCGTTCCACTACCTTTTTTGTTGCCATTATCATCCTTCTCCTCCTCCTGTTCTTCGGTGAGCTCTGCGGGTCCTTTGATGGCAGGCTGCACAATCTGGAGTTCATACCTGGAAACCAGAAGACTCCAGTTTGAATAAGAGCTCCATATTTGCTTTGCACCTTGTGTTAATAATCTGGTCACAAAGATATTAGGGAGCTAATGTAAAATTTCTGGTAAGAGAGCAGAATATGCAGCATTACTCTAGACTATATCCAGAAACTGTGAGATGCATCATAGAGGTCCACTGCTGATTAGTTCTGAATAACTTCCTGAGAGGACTTCACAAGCCCTGGCAAGACAGCACAACCAGACGCAAGCTGAGAAGGTCCTGGCTTGGTCAGCCAGGGGCTGCTGAACCCAACATACTCACTGTGGGAAGACAATGACACTGCCAGAGCGGATCTGGGAAGCCACAGTCTCAGTGCCTGACAGGACTGAATCCCTCATCTCTGGCATCTGCAATAGAGACAGAGACATGTGAGATGATGCCAAGGAAATTGTCTTCTTGCTCACAGAGGCAGCAAGCCACTCTCCTGCTCCTGTCCCTCTGAAACCCTGTCACCAAGTGCTCCTTCATTAACAATAATAACAGTAATAGCAAAGAGAAGCTGTTAAATAGATAATTTGGAATGGGTAGTAGCATCACCAGGCTTTTTTCTGAGGGCAAGAATCATGAGATTCAGTCAGGAGGCCCATTCTTTTCTAATGGAGAAGTCCAAGAAGGCAAGCAGATTTGATTAGCTGGGGTTTCTGGGTGTTGGCTTTTGTCTTTTGGCTTGTTGTGACTGTTCCTGAATGGAGAACAAAGGACTCAGATATGGGCTTAACCCCAAGTCTCTCCTAGGATGCAAATGACTGCATCTGCAGCTTGGAGTTACAGAGAGGCATAGTCCTTCCTTTTCCTTTGCACAGTTGTTAAGACCTGGGAGTGCCAAATATCTGAGGGGGTCCAGATCTTGGACGGGGACCTACTGGAGCAAAGGCCCAGAAAACATGCTGACAAGACCCCAGAGAGTGAGCCAGGTGGGAGAGACAGAGCTGGGAACCAGGGCTGTGCTGCAGCCTGGCTGCACGTCTTGGGGTAAATCATTCCTCCCTCAGAGGGAATGAGGAGCTCATGTCTGCCGGTGCCTCTGGGTCTCGCCCAAGGCAAGAAGCAGCAGTGAAAGACATGCTGGACAGGGAGAAGGTGAGGGGGGCATGATGAGTTCTCCTGACACAAGAACTCAGGGCTGCCCCATGAAATGATTAGGCATGCATTTTCTAACAGGGGCTCAGAAATGTTTGTGTGTAGCAGATGGTGAAATTGCCAAACTCACTACCTCAGAATCCCAAACATGGCCAAAGCAGAAACTCATTAATAAGCAGCAAGGTCACCTGATGCTGTTAACTCAGAATGGCACCAGCCCAAATAGCTTTTCTGCTTTTGAAAAGCCCACCAGCTTTTCTGCTGGTGCCCAAAGAGCTTTTTCTTAGGCTCTTTCCCTTAGGCTTTTTCTTGGGGATGGGAGTGGGCTCACGGGGTTTTTGATTGGACCCAGTACAGCTTTTCTTACATCCTTCTGCTGCCAAGACCTCTGAATGTGAGAGAAGGCCTTTACAGAGAGCTATAGTCCATGACTAGCCCCAGAAGCTAGACCTCTTTTGGAAAGAGGAGCTATGAGTTCCCTTGTCCTTTAAGAGAAGTGCAAAAGAACTCCAAGTAGTACTAGAAAAATGGAAATCTTACTCCAAGAAGAGCTTCTAGCATCTTTTCAGTCCCATTCAGCCTTTTCAGAAAGTCTTTATAAAATCTTATTTTCACATCTTTTCCCTGGACAACAAGCATGCCGACGTCATTTAAAACAAAGGCAACATTCTTGCCATTCTCTATGCAGAGAGAGAAAAGACGCATGGTCTTTTCTATGCAACCCTCCACTGTCCTCTGAGAAACGGAGATGTCTGAGGCAATCCGAGCATACTGCAGTTGCTCAATGTGGTTATGATCTGGAAAATAGTGCAAGAGGAAGAAAGCGTTACTGAAATGCTAAACAGAATAAACTAAAGAGTCAGCATCTGCTAGGACTAGAGGTGATACAGAGTATAGGTTGGTTGGTACCTCTGGTAATTTCCCTGAAAGTAAGTGCTGTAATCCCTTCCTGGAGGAAGTTCAAAGCTCTCTTACAATTGAGATGCCAAGGGGACAGCAATGATTTCTTCAACACAGAAATAGGAAGAAAGCCTCTCAGCCCTGTGGTACGAACAGTACACAGGACAGCACGACAAGCAGGGAGGATGGAGACGGTCCCCATGACAAGGGGGAGGATGCTTGCCCATTGCATCTCTTCTCTCAGGCCATATACTCTGGGTTTGAAGAAGATTAGCCATGCCATGTCAAATGGCTGGAATGAAGAAGGAAAACAGCAGGACTTCACAACAGCCCTTAGAATTCCTCTCCCCTCTCCCCTCCCCACCCCCCCAAGTTTATCTGCAAATGTCTCCACTGTTTGTGTCAGTGTCCTCTCCCCAGGGGACACCAGGCTGATGGTCACAGCAGAGAGAAGGTGGGGTGCTTTGAAAGGAGAGGATCGCTCCAGACACAGCTGCAAGAGTGAGCAAAGGGGTTTTTCTTCTTACCAGGAATATCTTTGTTGTCATACGGGAGATCATAAGCCTTTGCAATAGCCCTTGAAAGACGAAACACTGGTCTCTCAACAACCACCAGGTCATTCTTTCTATTCTGTACTCGCTCTCTAACAACAGCAAATGTCCCCAGTCCAGCAATTCTGACAGGCTGAAAAGAAAGAGAAAGTCTAATACGAAGCATTCTTGTGATGGAAAAACTGACTGAGGTTGTACCTGACCTGGGCACTTTGGAGAGCTTTGGCAAAGGCCTACAGAGTCTGGAGTTTTTCCTCTTCCTCTTCTTCACCCTCTAAGAACTGTTTGGTGTAGTAAAAGCTGAGCAATTATCCATTGACTAGAGGAGACCTAAGGGCCTTTCCGCTCTCTCTGCAGGGACTAGAGAAGCTCCAGAAAGTGTCCATCACTTTCTGAAACTGCGCTTGGACTTCCACTTTTATCTCCATTGACAGGGAAGCTGGTCTGTGGCACGTTAGTCAACCACAGTGTCCTTCTGGGGCATTTTCTGGCTTCCAAAGGACAGAAAGAATCATGGCACTGCATGACATGGGGATATTAAGAGGACTGAAGCCATCAGGGTATGAGGGGAGGAACAGGAGGCAAGTCCCACCTGGTACAGCATGAGCTGTAGACTAAGGTAATAGGATGTACAAGTCCAGATGTTATTGAACTCTGCAAAGCAAATGATAGATACGTCAGGCTCTGAGTCAGCAAGCTCATAACCACTCAGTGCACTTCCAACCAAGAAAGGCAGCAGACGCAAGTGTAGCCAAGCACCCCCCCACCAACCCCAAAGAAATGCCTCTTTGACAGGAACTTCACAGCTGAGGTCTTGACTGACTTCAGACTAAAATCTTGATTATGACCACAGGAAAGGTCTGGAGCTGAAAGGGAGACCTCAGAAGTGTTTTCACCCAGGGGATCCTGTCTTCTCACATCCGCAGTGGGAAGGCATCTCTGAGTCCAAAGCCTGCTCTGCCAATTTGGAGGTGCAAGGAGAGCCGGTGTGGAGAAACCAGAGGCAGTGGCTAGCGGACAAGAAGCCAAGCTGAGTTGATGAAAAGTCAAAGGCTTCATTTCTAAAGCGTGCAGTGTGGCATTCGATGACATGGACCACAAGAAGAATGGTGCAAAAAAGCCTGTATTGAAAACACAATGGCTGGTTATATAGCCATCAGCTCAGCCACTCCTCCAAGTATCTTCTTGGCATTGTGGCATCTTGTGATAGGTGGGTAAGGTGTCTTCTGATGCCTAGCAGGCGGGCAGGACAGGCCAGCAGGACAGGCCCACCGCAGCTGCTGACACGTAGGCAGGAAGGCACACCGTGACTGCTGACACAGGCAGGAAGACACATGATCACTGGCAACTTCATAGTTACCAGATCATTACTTTCTGCCTTAGAGATCCTCTGCTGTCCTACACAGCATCACTCAATCTTGGTCCCCAACATATCCCCTCTTTTTATTTATTAAACTCAAAGCTTGTCAGGTAGGGGAGACAGATAACAAGGATTAGAGATCTTACCAAGATTACCAATTCACACGTCGGTGCCTTCTTAACTTATGCCCCAAGCCTAACGTCCAATCCTATCCCTTAAAAGGCTTCCACTCTAATTCTATCTAATCCACAACTTATCAGTGCACTTATAGTCTATCCATAACTTATCAGTGCAGTTATATTCTATCTATAACTTATCCTATATTCTATCTATATCTTATCAGCCTATATTCTATCTATATCTCATCAATGCAATAAGCCTCTGCAAATCAACAGCGATCCTGCACAAGGCAGACAAACACCGCCGAAAATACCCCAAGATGGGTTCATCTCAACTGGCTCCCAGCCCTCACCTGGCATCCCGAGGAACACACCAACAGGTCGAATCAGTCGTACAGGTATCCAGTGAAGTCCGTTACCTGTGGAAACACAAGCGTAACCTTTCCCCCACGTTATTAGATCCACCGGTTCACTCCACTGACCTGTCTCCAGGTCCCTGTAGCGATCTCGAGGTTGTTCTCGCCCTGTAGGACATGAGAGATGCTTATTAACTGCACTCTGGTCCGTATATCGGTTTAAGAAGTTAAGAACATACAGAGCCTTCCAGAGTTGCTCTTGTGGGGAAGCGCCAGGGCTATTTCCCCTTTTTTGTTTCTCAAGCTTTTCTTTCAGGGTACGATGGGTACGTTCCACTATTGCCTGGCCAGTTGGGGAATGGGGAATTCCGGTCACATGAGTGACCCCCCAAGCTTGAAGAAATGCCCGTGTTCGTTGTGCCGTGTATGCGGGACCATTGTCAGTCTTAATTTGAGCAGGAACCCCCATTACGGCGAAACAGGCAAGCCAGTGATGACAAACATCACGGCTCTTCTCCCCAACATGGGCAGTAGCGACAGCGTAATGGGAAAAGGTATCTACAGAGACGTGAACATACTTCAGTCTTCCAAACGAGGGATAATGGGTAACACTATCTGTGTAGAACCCTTGACATGCAGTTGAAGTCCTGCTTGGCCAGTGCGATAGAGATACTAGCCGGATCTTGCGCCAAAAGGCTTTGCAAACGATGGCGCCCTTTCTGAATAAGCAGCACCATCATCTCTATCCCAGTGGTCACGGTCCTCGAGAAAGCATGTGCTAGAAACACCCACTCCAGAATTCTTAAGGGATCAATGTCACCTGAAACCCATTGGCATAAGAGAGCGTAAGGTTGAAAGACACTATAAATCAGAATCAGGCGAACTGGAAACATTGGAGAGATGCGATGAATCTGTCGATTTTGAATAGCTGCGGACACCCGTTGTAGGGCGTGCAGTGCTTCAGGAGTTAATGTTCGGGATGATGCTAAGTCTGACTCTCCCTTTAGCAGAGCAAAGAGAGGGGCTAGATCCTGTGTGGTAATGCCAAGATAAGGTCGCACCCAGTTAATGGTGCCAAGTAGTTTCTGCAAGTCATTTAGGGTTTTAGTATCAGATGCTAGCCGCAAAGGCTGCGGCAGAATAGCAGTGTCTGTAATTTTCCACCCTAAATACTTCCAAGGCGCTTGCACTTGGACCTTTTCCTCGGCTATACACAGACCATTAGCACTCAAAGATTTCCGCAACTCTTTGACTACCGTTTGAACAGCATCCCTCGAGGATGCGGAGATCAAAATATCATCCACATAGTGATAAATTAAAGCATTGGGATATGCTCTGCGAATAGGGAGGATAGCTCGAGCCACAAACATTTGGCATATTGTCGGACTACTTAGCATCCCCTGAGGCAATACCGTCCAGTGAAAGCAAAGTGTAGACTCCTGATTGTTGATCGCTGGAACCGTAAATGCAAATCATGGTGCATCTGCTGGATGTAACGGTATAGTGAAAAAACAACCCTTAAGATCAATAACAACAAGAGGCCATGATTCAGGTAACATTGCTGGTGGCGGGATCCCAGGTTGGAGTGTCCCCATAGGTTAACCCTCGGCGATAGCTTGAAATCAGTTCATGGTGTAAGCTGACTGGAGGCCGTAATCCTCAACCGAGTTCCTGACTCCTTTCACCGCCTCATAAGGCAGCTGCTCCCATGCAGTGGGTTGCCCTGCCTGCTATCGCCCCGGGAGGGCGTGGAGAATGTCCGAGTCTCCGCTTCGCAGCGCCTCCTGGCGGCAAAGCTCTAGCGCACCACAGCACTGCGCTAGCGCTGGCGTCGGGCCAACAGCTCTTCCCCAGGAAGCCGGGACGGCGGAGGGGGGCTGCGGGCGGTCCGCGTTCGTGGGCAGCCCCGCCTCTTGAGGGGAGGGCGGTCCCGGGGGGCGGTGCCAGGCGGGGGGTGGTTCCGGAGGGGGGCGGTGCCAGGCGGGGGGTGGTTCCGGAGGGGCCGTGGGCTGGACACAGCAGTGCGTAGTAGGGGGTGGATGAAAGTCCGCCTCCTGGTCCAGGTCATTCGACCCTGAATTAAATGAGTCGTCACACTCGGAGTCCGGTCCGGGTATTATCGAGGACCTTACGGTGCTCTCACCGGCCGTTGCTGCGTAGGGCAAAAGTTCAGCCGCGTTTACTGCTTGCAAGCGGAGGAGGGCGGAAAAGACCTGTTGCCAAGTCACTAAAAGTTTCTTCGCCTTATCATCCCTCTGCCGCCGCAGCTCGTCCCCAATTTGTTCCCACACCGCAACGCTTAGCGTTCCCTCCTGCGGGAACCAGGGACAGTTATCCCGAGTCCACACTAACAGAGTCATTAGCGAATGCTGGGCAACATTCTGAAACCCATGAGTCTTTAAGACTTTCTGTAATACTTCCATATAACTTCTCTGATCCCTTGTAAGAGATTGCCCCATAGTTCCCAGCTGCTCACCTGCCGTTCCGTGGTGGTGATGGGAGCGCTCAACTATCAACCGTCCTGACGTTCAGCTGGGCTATGCCACCAGATTTATTGGTTCTGTCTTTCCTGCTTCATTCTTCAGTACTTCCATTCTGAAGTTCCTTGACTCTATTTTTCAGGCTTCTGTTTTTGGATTCGGGCGCCATTTGTGGCATACGACGACACGGACCTCAACAAGTATAGTGCAAAAAGCCTTTCTTGAAAACACAGTGGCTGGTTATATAGCCATCAGCTCAGCCACTCCTCCAAGTATCTGCTTGGCATTGTGGCGTCTTGTGATAGGTGGGTAAGGTGTCTTCTGATGCCTAGCAGGCGGGCAGGACAGGCCAGCAGGACAGGCCCACCGCAGCTGCTGACACGTAGGCAGGAAGGCACACCATGACTGCTGACACATAGGCAGGAAGACACATGATCAGTGGCAACTCACGTGCACACATTCGGGGCACAAATCATAGTTACCACTTCATTACTTTCTGCCTTAAAGATTCTCCGCTGTCTTACACAGCATCATTCAATCTTGGTCCCCAACACCCTGCACCCAAGCTTTTGCAACTCGGGAATCACTCAACATCACCTTGACAGGGTCAGTGCTTCTGCTAGAAAACCCGGGGGGCGGCTGGGCAGACTCAGCTCTGCTGCTCCACCACAGCCCACAAATCCCAAACCTACCAGAGGACAGGAAAAATGGAGGAAGCTCCCTGCCCTTCTTTTCTCTTTCCTGCCCTTCCCAAAGGTGATGTTGCCCTCATCACCAGGGCCGCCAACACTCACCCCTCTCTCAGAGAGACACGTCCAGGCCAATACCTTCTTGCCAAGACTACAAGCCATCACTTAACTAAACCACAGGTGTCCCAGCTCTTCAAAGGACACAGTGCTATGGAAAATCATGCTCGCCAGCCACCATAACAGGGTCCGACCCTAGGTTCCCGCTGAGAAGTTCAGAGCCAAATCAAAGCATACTTAATACAATTTAATGATGCATGTGCAGCAATTGCAGCTCGAGCTGGCTGCCTCCCAAGAGGCACCCCAAACAAAGAAATCCCTGGGCAATTATACCCTCACAAGCTAATCTCCCCACACCCCATGCAAAGCTTCAGACCAATCACCATATCTGGCTCTGGGGGCTTCGTGTTCTTCGGTGGCTCCCACTGCTGTCTCTAGGCAGCCTGGTTTGCCTTATCTTTATTGTGGCGGCTTCTGCTGATGGACTTAGCTTCCTCGTAAGCTTCCTTATCTTTCCACCTTGTACCGGCCTTAGGGCCCTTCCTTACTGGACTAGCTGACAGTTCCTCATGTTATCTGAATGCAGCCTAAGTCTTCAGCAAATTTAGCTACTCATGCTAAGCAAGGTTTATATAAGTTGTGCTAAGCTGTTACCTCTAGACAGTTCCAGCTCAATATTCTTTAACAGTCCTCCCTTTGTTTCTGGTAAGCATCCCTGCTAATCCTTTAGACAAGAGTTCTCAAAGGCTGTCAAGGCATACCATCACTTTCCATAATCTTATGTATAATATGATCATAAGTAATAGGCATAACATGGTTAAACTTAACACAACTACTCCTGGGTACAACACGTGAGTATGAATCCCTGTTGCAGTTGGTGATCATCCCAGAGGAGTTTCCCAACCATGATGTGCTCCGTCCTGCTTCACCCTTTCCAAGACGTCCTGTATCTCCTCTGTATCATGATGAGTGGTGATTAGAGCTTTTTGTCCATTGTTTCGGATGCGCTCTAGCAGCTGATGCAGCTCATCACGTTGCCGTAGTTTCTTCACCAATGTAAGATTCATTCCGATGGGGGTAAGCAGTCACGCTTGACTCAGTGTGTAATTAGATTGTAACAATGGATAAGACGTACCAGGAGCTGAAGAACTAAGTTACCAACACAACTATTTGAGTGATTACTTGTCTTTACAGCAATGTCCACTATGAATATAAGACTACAAAGGGTTCTCATACATACACAGCCTTTCCCAATATATACAAGTACAGTCTAACTTTAACAGCAAACTTGGAACATAGTATGACAGTATATGGCCTGTCCCATTTGGGTTTTAACTTGGATTTTCATAAAAATACTTTAACTAAAACTTCATCCCCAGGCTGTGTATCAGGCACTTGTATTTCAGGTGGTGGGGATTGATACCACTGAGCATATTTTTTAAGATTTTCAAACCTTTTTTGCATACTTAGATCACACTGGCTTAGTCGTTCATTTCCGTCTAACAGGCTGCTCTTAGCTGGAATAGAAGTCCCTAAAGGTCTCCCACAGAGAATTTCTGCTGGTGATAGTCCTGTGGGTTGTTGTGGAGCATTTCGTACGTCCCACAGAGCTAAGTTTAGGGCTTCTGGCCATGTTAGGCCACTGTGTGTGCATACCTTTGCGATTCTTTCGTCTAATGTCCTGTTCTTCTTTTTGCAGCCACGTATATTCCTGCACTGGCCCAGACTTTCTGTACTTGCCTAGCTACCGCCTCTGCTCCCCCATGAGTTTTCTCGTGAAACCACCTAGCTGTAGGAACTGCATTTTGGGGAGAGGCAGAATTGGTTTTCCCCTAATTGTCCATATTCCATCATCATCTGTCCACTGTTCCGGATGCGCTCTAGCAGTCGATGCAAACCATCCTGTTGTAGTAGTTTCCTTACCAGGGTGAGATTCATCCCAATGGGGGTAGGTAGTAAATTTTGAATTAATGTATAATTAGATTGTAACAATTGATAAGACGTGATAGGAGCTGAATAATTAAAATCACATCCCATGATTTTGGTAAAGTTAAAATTACAGATATTTGAATGATTACTTATATCTACTACAATGCCATCTATAACTACAAGACTGCAAAAGGTTCTCATACATACACATCCTCTCCCAATATATACAAGTATAGTTTCAGCTGTTTCATCAGGGTGTATTTCAAAATGACAAACATTTTGCTCAGCGTCAAGACAAATGTCTTGGGCTTTGATAGTATTACTTTCACAAATAAACCCTTGCTGTTCCTGTACAATACATGCGCTAACGTCCACAGTTTGCCATTTATTTCTATTTCGTTGGGCCCATACTCTATGTTCCAATGGACAGAATATAGCTCCATTGTGATTTAATCCTAACGCAATGATTGGATATATTGTGTATGTTGAAGCATTACGTATTGTTAAAACAAAGGCTGTGGCCTTAGTGTTGATAGGATCATAAGTAAAATTGACCAGATACCACCAGGATTGGAATTCCTTTTCAAATTCAGTCGCATTATCCCAAATTACCTTTCGAATTTCAGTGGGTAAAGTGCCCTCTTCCCCTTCCCTTATAATCGCTGCTACCATAGATTGCATCCACAGTTGAGCTTGGATGCAACTGAGGGCCAGGGAAATATTAATTTGGGCTTCCCCAAGTGCATCCACTATCAAGTGGTGATCTTTTTCATTCATTTTTTCCCACTGAGGTAATATCTCGGATGAAAGCCACTGGTTAGTTCCTAGTGCTAATAGAGAAGACCTCAATGGATGTTTTAATCTGTATAAGTCACTTGTTGTTGTGCTCAGTTTATTTACGAGTACTTCAGCATCTATACTGTTTAGGACTCCTAATCCTGTTCCTATGATACCAGTCACATCTCTCTTTGTTCGTTTTGGAGAGGTGAGGGTTCGCCTATGTAACCACGCCGTCCATCCCACATAGGATGTACCGAAGAATGGTGAACAGGTCGGTTTGATTGTAGAGATATTAATTTGCATTAATAGCTCTACTCGTTTGAGAGACCGTGATGGATTAAATAATACTTGTTGTTGGCCTGTATTTCTAATCACATACGGTCCAATTTCAAAGATTTGTGGGGATAAGGTTTTCTTGCTCTTCATGGTAACAGAGTTATTTATATTGGTGAAAATAATTGCAGTCAGGGTAGGTATTGCTGTACTGGACACAATAATGTCTATTTTAAATTTAAATGATAGTCCCACATTGTGGTGAGCCCACAGGCAAACTATAAGAACAGGCTGTTCTAAGGTAAAATTGTACCAACAATCCAGTTTTTCAGTGGCACAAATTTTCCTTTCTTTTTCGTTTGATTTGATTTTAGTGAGAGAGATTTGAGTCGCCTTCTCATGGGTGGACCCGTTGATCACTCGACACCCTATCTTTATTTCCTTTCCTGTCCTTCCCAGGAGTTGGGGAAGTTGGTTAGTATTATCCCAGCTCCATTCATTTTCTGAGTATACTTCAGTTCCATGCATGGCCAGGGTTAAGAGGTTTAAGTTTTTAGCAGAATTTAATCCCATACTTCCAGTATACTTAACACAGGCCTGGGACCACGGCCACTCTGAGGTTCTTTGACCACAGGTTAGGGAAAGTAGTATTGCCAGGGTTTGAAACAGCAACATGAGCACGGCACTTCTGCCTGCCATCCTGCAGGGCGCAGTAAAGGAAAAGAGATTTGTGTTAGTGAGAGAGTCTGAACAGATTACCCTGGGGAAGTGGTGTATCCCATCGAGCTTTACGTGGTTGTCTTCATTGTTCTGCTGCAACCTCTGCTGTGCTTGCTTCTTGGACTGCCACTCGTTTCACGTGAGAGTGGTGAATCCAATTCTCTTTGCCTAGAATGTTAACAGCGTAGTAAGAACTTAACAATACAGTATAGGGTCCTTCCCATTTTGGTTCTAATTTTGTTTTTCGCGAGAATACCTTTATCAACACTTTATCTGCAGGCTGTATATCATGTGCCTGAATGTCTGACGGCACCGGCTGAAACCACTGAGCCTGATTTTGCAAAGTCTGAAACCGTTCTTGTAAGGCTAGTACATACTGTGTTACTCGTTCATCTCCATCTAATAGGCTGGTCTTAGCAGGGATATAAGTCCCTGGTATCGCTAAATGTCTCCCAAAAAGAATTTCTGCTGGTGTTAGTCCTATGGGTTGCCGTGGAGAATTTCGAACATCCCATAGAGCTAAGTTTAATGCCTCTGGCCATTTCAGGCTAGCATGTGTGCATATTCTTGCTATTTTCTCTTTTAATGTTCTATTCATTCTTTCTACTTGTCCTGAAGATTGTGGGTGATAAGGAGTATGTAGGTTTCTTTTTATTCCTAATGATTTATATAACCGATTGATTATGCTTGCTGTAAAATGGGCACCCCTATCTGAATCAGTGGTTTCTGGGACCCCATATCTGGGTATGATTTCTTTCAGTAAGGCTTTTACCACTCCCCCTGTGTCGGCCTTTCTTGTTGGGAAAGCTTCTACCCAGCCTGATAACTGATCTCCTGTCACTAACAAGTGTTTGTACCCATAGACAGATGGCATATCCGCATAATCTATTTGCAGCTTCTGGAAAGGGAAGTAAGCCCATGGTCGCCCCCCCCAAATCTGAGCTTGGCTTGTTATTTGAAAACTTCTGGCAGGTCGGGCAGCTATTCGTTATTCTTTTAGCAGCTGCATAAATTCCTGGAGCAGCCCATACTTTCTGTACCTGTTTAGCTATTGCCTCGGCTCCCCCGTGAGCTGTATCGTGAAACCACCTAGCTATAGTAATTAAATATTTTTTTGGTAGAATTGGTTTTTCCCCAATTGTCCATATTCCATCATCATTTTGTTTTGCTTCCCACTGCTCCCATTGTTTTTTCTCTTCCACTGAGCAGTCTTTTTCATACATAGTTTTGGGGTCTATTAAGTTTGGCCACTCACTTTGGTCCATCCTTGGAACTGCCCCCATACATTCTCTCAGAGGTTGTCGAGCTGCAGCCCTCGCAGCAGCGTCGGCTAAAGCATTTCCTCTGCTAATGTCTGTAGTGTCTTTAGTATGGGCTGGGCAGTGTATTACAGCAATTTCTTTGGGCAGTTGAACTGCTTCCAGCAAATTACGTATTTCTTCTCCATTAGCTAATTTCTTTCCTGATGACGAAAAGAATCCTCGTTCTTTCCATAACATCCCTGTTGCATGACACACTCCAAATGCATATTTAGAGTCGGTATAGATATTTACCCACAAGCTCTTACCTATTTTTGCTGCTTGGGTCAATGCTATTAATTCTGCTCCTTGAGCACTTACTGATGGAGACAAAGGATTGGCCTCGAGTACCTCAAAGACGTTAGTGACAGCATAGCCGGAGTGACGTCTTCCGTCCAAATAATAGGATGATCCATCTGTAAACAGAACTAAGTCCGGGTTCTCCAAAGGTTCATCTTTAAGGTCCTCCTGGGGCTTGCTCGAGCTGACGACCACCTGCTCACAGGAACGATGTGGCTCTCCATCCTCCGGTAGAGGCAATAGCATTGCTGGATTCAAAATATTGCATCTTTTTAAAGTCACATTATCTGCATGCAGTATTATCAGTTCATAGCGGTGAGCTCTCTGTGGGGATAGTGCTTGAGTTGCCTATTGTTTCATTAACAGTTCTACTTCATGTGGCACATACACAGTTAATGAGTGACCCAAAACTACAGGTGGTGTTTTTTCAATAAGAGCTGCAGTAGCTGCTATTGCTCTGATGCATCCTGGAGTGCCTTTAGCTACCTCATCTAGCTGTGTGGAGTAATAGGCCACTGGTCTACGGTGAGGGCCTAGTTTTTGGGTGAGTACCCCACTTGCTACTCCCTGTCGCTCATGGACAAATAATGCAAATAGTTTGCTGTAATCTGGTAACCCTAGAGCAGGGGCTGAAACCAACGCTTTTCTCACAGATGTAAAAGCTTTCTCCCTCTCTGGGCCCCAGGCCAAAGGCTCTATCTCCTCCTTTTTTGTTGCCTGTACCAGAGGTTTAGTAAATTCTGCTAACCCAGGAATCCACGGTCGGCAGAATCCTACAGCTCCTAAAAATCCCCTAAGCTGTTTTTTTGTTACAGGACGAGGCATATCAAGAATTGTCTTTACTCGTTCTGCATCAACTCACCTGTGTCCTTCTTTTAAGATAAAACCCAAATATTTTACCTCTCTTTGACACAGCTGGAGTTTAGACAGAGATGCTCGATGCCCTTTTTCTGCAAGAGCGTTACATAGAAAAACAGTATCTTTTAAACATGTCTCATAATCTTTACTTGCTAATAACAAATCATCTGCATATTGTATTAATACAGAATGTCCTGGAAGTTCGATATCTGAGAGATCATTTTTAAGTATACGCGAAAAAATAGTCGGAGACCCAGTAAATCCCTGTGGCAGCCTCGTCCAAGTTAATTGTTGTCCCTTCCAAGTGAAAGCAAAGAGATCTTGGCTATCTTCAGCTATCGGTATACTAAAAAAGGCTGCTGTTAGGTCAATCACAGTAAAACAAGTTGCCCAATGGGGTATTTGTAGTAAAATGGTTGATGGGTCGGGGACTACTGGATGTGGAGCAACTACATGTTGGTTTATAGCCCTTAAGTCTTGTACAAAGCGATACTCTGGATCACCATCAGCATCTTGCCTGTTCTTTTTAACTGGCAGAATTGGGGTGTTATACGGGGATTCACAGACTCTAAGGATACCCAGTTTCAGATAATGATCAATTTGTTTTTGGATACTCTTCTCTGCTTCCTTCGGGATAGGGTATTGTTTAACTGCAGGAGGCAATCCCCCCTTTGTTTTTATCGAGACTGGACTAGCTGATTTCAGTAGTCCCACATCCATCCCTGAAGAGCTCCATAATTTTTTAGAAACTGATTCTAAACCTGTTGGAATTTGCAGATTAGTTGACTCTGGTTCTGGTGTCTTAGCCAGAACACATGAACCCATAATTATTAGCTTTATCCCTTCCGGCTGTAAGCAGATCTGAGTATCCAAGGCTTGCAGAAGATCTCTCCCTAAAAGGCATATAGGTGCGTCTGTGGAAATTATAAAACGTCCCCACAGTTTTACCCCCAATAGTGAGCAATAAGGGCTTAGATAACATTTGTTCGCCCTTTCCTGTCACTCCTTGCATCACTATTTTATCTGATGACTTGCATCCTTTAGGCTCAAAATTTAAAAGGGAAAGGGTGGCTCCAGTATCCACTAGAAAGGGAACTTCTAAACCGTCTATATTTGCCATTACGTGGCCCTCAAAATCCAAATCTACATCCCATACATTTACTCCAATTTCCACAGTATTTTCTGAGTCTCCTGTTTCCTGTCATTGTGGATTGACTGGGAATCGCCTGGTCTCCTCCTTAGTGTTTGATAGTCTCAAGCCGGTTCCTCTGTTCCTAACTACACAGGGCCTCACTGGGCATTCCCGCTGCCAGTGTCCTTGTTCCCCGCAATAATAACAAACATCATTAACTCCTGATTGTACAGCACGTTCACCTTGACTCCATCTATCTCTCCGGGCTCTTCCACGTCCCCTCCCCCTGGGTCCTTTAAATCCGTCTCTTAACACAGCTGCTAACACACTAACTTCCTCTCTTTTTTGCTGTCTCTTTTCTTTTGCCCTCTCCTCCTCTCGACTATTATACACAAATGTGGCTAAACGTAGTATTTCGTCCATCCGCTTTCCTGGCCAGTCAGGAACATGTTTGGAAAAATACTTTTTAATGTCCGGGGCTGCCTGGTCTACAAATGTAGAAATCATTAGCGGCCTGTTAGCCTCGGCTTCTGGGTCTAGTCCTCCCCCATACACTCTGACTTGCTTAATTAGCCTAGCAAAGAAAGCCGAGGGGTGTTCCTCTGCCTGTTGCTGACACTCCCTTACTTTAGACCAGTTTGCAGTCTTTTGTCCTGCCAAATGTATAGCTTCTTCTAAGCCCTCTCTGGCTAATTGCAACTGCCTGTAATCTGCATCTACATTATGATTCCACCCGGGGTCCACAGCTGGCCAGGCTGTTCGAGCAGCCCCGACACCCCTCTCTGCTGCCCAACGGCGGTTTGCATCCAAAATTGAGCACCTTTCATCTGGAGTGAACGCAGATTCAAGGAGCGTTTGTACATCTCCCCAGGTAGGGTCATACGCCCGCACAATTCCCCTTAGGATTTGTAACACTCTTTCTGGATCGTCCCTAAGTCTGGGGAGCCCTTGACTCCATATAATTCAATCTTGGGGTCTCCAGGGACGGTAGACTCGTGTAGTGGCGACCCGAGGTACCCCTTCCGGATCGGGTGGGGCCGCTCCTGGCACAGGAACGACTTCCAGAGGAGCTTGAAGGGCGGGGGCGGAAGGCAAGGGGGCGTATAGGGAAGCTGAAGCAGGGGGTGGCGCATGGGGTGGAATAACTGCCACAGGCGTTTCAGCAGCTGCGGTACTTACAGCATTCTGAGGAAAGAGTCTCTCTTTCCTAGGCGCCTCTTTTCGTCTAGCAAATGCCCAGTCGTCCCATACATACCAGTAATCCATTTGTCTGGGGAACCTATCCTCCAAATGATGACGCAGGAAAGTTAGCTCCTGGTAACCGAAGGCCCCCTGGGGCGGCCATCGCTCTGCCAGATTACCTTCCAACTTTTCTGGTTGTTGCTCAGAAATCAGCCGCTCAAGTCTGCCTGTAGTGCACTCCTACCCCTTGGGAGTTCTACTAAGCTCACTTGCCACCTGGAAATCCATATTGCTCCTGATGTTAGTGCTGACAAGTTAGCTGATCTTTCACTGCATGATTTGATGGTGAAAGGTATATCTGGTTTGGTAATGTCCATCTCTACCTCTAGATTGTTGTTCTGACTGTCTAGACCATCTCCCGGCACGCTGGGCAGGTGATGAATGAAAACAGCAGGTTTATTGGCCTAGCACGAATCTTAAGTTTACCTCTTTCTAGGATGAATACCAGTGATGCTCCGTCATCTTTCAAACACAGAGAAGTTGCAGATCAGTGGTGTCAGTAACACACCTCCTGATTTAGTTAAGCAGCTTCCCTATGGTAGTGGTATGTTTGTGTTCCTCAGCACTCCATGGTGTTAGTCTGAGGCACCCTCAGTTCCTCTGTTTCGCTCCCAAGGCAGTGAGGCATTGAGGCAAGCAGAGGAGGCTCCACAGCTGGCTGTCCAGAAAAGGGAACCCATAAGGCTGTGGAAAGCTATGTCCACACTTTGCCATGTGATGCTACACGAGGACTGCCATGTTAGGGACAAAGTAGATGCTGCAGTCAAACAAGACATGCTGTTTGAGGCCAGAGCCTTTCCAAGCCTGGGTTATCTTCCTGAAGCTGGACTTTAGCCCCGAGCAGGGCAATCTGTATTGCCTTGACTCCCATTAGAAGCTCATGTTTCTTCTAGCTCTCTCCTGGGGCACAGAACAGGCCATGAGGAGAGACCCTTTTCATTGGGTCTGAAAGCCCCATCCTGCACAAGCTCGAGTGACACCGCTCCGCTTTGAGCTCAGTTGCTGAGGAAGGTATGGGGAGAAGAAACCTCCACGCACACACTCTTCATGCCAACCTCACAGTCCCTCCTGCACTACTGCAGTTGCAGCTCTCGACTCCTCCCCTCTCTGGGGCAAAGGAGCAGGAAAGAGAGGGATTTTCCTTAACCACGAAGAATGTGGCTCCAGCAGAAGAATTATGTAATGACCCTTTAAACTGCCCCCAGAGCAGGGACTGAAACACATTCCCTGTCTCAGAGCTGTCCTTTTCCTGACCCTGCAAAGCTCGCATATTGCTCAGTGCAGAGCAATGCACACCTTGCCAAGGACAGATGCACAACAATTTGGAGATTTGGTTTTATTCAACACAAGAACGCTTTGGCAGCACAGCTGGCAGTTGCTGGTTCACATTGTGCTGGACTGGCTCTCTAGCCCTGAGAAGTGAAAAGAAGTTCAGTTTTAGGTACAGAAAGAAAGCAAGGAAATACAGCAGGCCTAATGCAGGCCAGGTATTAATGGAGCCGCTTTGAGCAGCATTTCAGTGGTCTCTGTGATACGGCACAGGCACTCCTGCCCAAGCCAGTGAGAAGTCCCCAGTGCAACTAATCAGTCGGGGGCTGAGTCAAGTGGGAACTGAGTCAGGCAGTACCTGCGATGGAGTGAATAGGTATCAACCCCCAGGGCAAAGGGTCTTGGTGTCTGTACTCTGAGAGGGTAGGACAGGCTTGCCAGTCTGAAAATGGAGAGGCGAACGTTGGACAAATCCTTATGTCTTCAGCCACCTATGTCCAAAGTGGAAATCTTATTCTGAGTCATCAGCAACTTCCCCTTCAGTTAAGGACTGTCTGACCAAGGCCACAGACTCAAAAGTGTGCTGCTGTCCCTCCCACGGGAGGTGCCAGGAGAAGTCCCTCTAGGTGCTGCTGGAAGTGGAAGGAGAGAGGGACACCCCATTGCAGCAGATAGCTCTTTACTCACTTGAGCCTCCTCTTCATGATCCCTCTGTCTACTGATCTCTCTTGTCTGTCCCTGCGTGACCTGCTCCACCAGAGATGTCACTGCTGCGAGCAATGCCTGCGTTTTCCTAGGAGAAATGTGCCTGCAAAAGCAGGGAGACACCCTCTGCCATGCTCTGGTTGAAACCTTCCTGCCTCTCACCTTCCCCAGGCCCTGCACACAGAGTCTCACTGGTGCCCACAGCACTCTTCAACGCAGGATGTGGTTTAGGCATTTGCTTTGGGCTGCAGAAAGGCACCTGGAGTTGGGGGCTCCTGACCCCAGGTCTCCCCATGGCGTGACAGCTCAGAGGAGAGCCACGGATCAGGGATTTGGATCCTTGACCCTGCAGATGGGTCAGTGCTACTCAGCTGCCCCAGGCCTTGGCACGACTTGCTCCATACTTACCTTTTTGGGGGTATCTCCAGTGAGTTGACACCCTCCTTCACTGAGGATGATTCGTCATCCTCTTTCCAGTTCCCCATCATTCCCTCTATGAGATCTGGGCTGGTCACCTTCCTCCTCATGCTGGCAGAAGGGATTTGCGTGGTGCCCCAAGAAACAGTGGGTTTCTGCAAAGGAAGGGAGAATCTCAGACAAGCATGCTGCAAAGACACAGGGCTGTTTGCCAGCGTACAGATCCCAGGGGTGAATTCTGGCCAGGATGCTGTGGCAGTAGAGGGGGAACCAGAAGAAGGACCTCCGCCTGCCCCAGGAGTTGGGATTTTGTTTTTTGTTGGTGGTGGGTTTGTTTTTTTTAAAGGAATTTCTAATCAAAAGCCCTCACAGTTTTTCAGAACTCTGTTTCACTTTCCATTTCATCCAGCACCTAGCCATAATATCTCAACAGATACAGTTTCTACCACCATGCAGGGGCAAAAAGTAGCATGCAGTTTAGATGGAAGTGTGGGCAGAGGCCATACCACTGATCAGCACTGAAGGCCTGTAGTGCTGCAAAGGCATGTTTACAACACTCCTTCTCAAATCTTTTTGTCCAGTGAAGTTAAAGACTTCATCCCTTGTGCATTGAGACAAGCAGAACTTTTTTTAATGTCAGCATGCTTGGAAGGAAATCCTAGTGCTTCGGTTAAAAACTAAACTTCCAGAAAATGTGCCTTCCTATTACGAATAATGTTCCTGATCATTCCAGTACAGTGAAGACTAAATAAAAGAACTAGCTGCCTTATAGGTAGTCTAGGTATGGCTCAGGTCATTGGACTGTGAACAGATGTGTCCAAATGCAAGTGCAGATACCTGAAACAGAGCTTGTCTGAGTTCGGGGGAGGGATGATCAGTGTATGTGCTCACCATGGCAGATTGCTGGCTTTGCCCTTTGGCTTTTTCTAACTACATCTCCCTTACAGTAATAAGCAGGCAAGCATGACAGATAGGAGTCACCTGCCCTGCAATTTTGCAGCAATGATGCCATGCTGACTTGGAGACCTTCAAAGCTCAGCTCTTCTGGAGGAGAGAAATGCTATTTTACTGAGTGTTTCACAAGGTTTCTGGTACCTGGGCCTTCCACAGATGTTCCCTTTCCCTTCTTGCTGTTGATGAAGGCGACCTTGTCCTTGCTGTCTTCAGGTACTTCTTACGTAAGGCTTCCCAGTGTTTACTTTGATCTTTCCTCACAGGGAGAGAGCAGAATTCCTGAAGGGTCACAGAAATGCAACAGTAGCAGTGGGAGTCTCATCTGTGCTTTGTGGGATTTTTTTAGTTCTCACCCTCTCTTCTGCCCCTTGTCTTTAGCCTTTCTATCAGCCATGTCTGCTCCTCACTTATAACAGGCACAACCAAAGCACAAACTGAACAATGATCTGAATAGAAATTATTTCCTACCCTAGAAAAGCCTGGCATTTTTATTTGCATTATGAACAGTGCCTTTTTATCTCCATTAAGAATGGTGCCAAGGAAGATGGTCTGATATGTTGCATAAGATGACGGGAGCAAAGAACACACTCCAAAAAGACAAACAACTGAACATACGTGGTTTAAAGGAAGCTCCAGAAGAAATCACTTAATGTTCAAATGAGTACAGATTAGCTATTTCAGACTCTGTAGCCATATAACGGTGCTTTTCTACAATGAATTATGAGACAAGAATTACATCACTGTCTATCATGGACCTGTCCTGCTCTCTCATGACTGTCACAAATAGTTTGTGCAGGTTGGGGTCCAGCCACAGGAGTGTCATTGCCTTGGCTTTTCTTTTTCCTGCACATTCTCCACTTCAAAACAGCCAGCTCACTGCAGACACACAGCAAGAGGAGTTAGTGGGAGCACAGGGAAGATTTCCATCCTTTGCTCCCAGGCTGGGCTCCCCGCTCTGCAGCAGAAGGTGGCTCTACTGGGGAAGTGTGTGTTGGGAACAGCCCTTCTTTCCCCTGCTGCTGCTGGGGGTGGAAGCAAGGGCGTTGCCTGAGGGGAAACACCACCCATATCTGGATATATTTACCACTGCAGCTTATCTTCCCGATGCCTCTCTTCATGCCTGTGTCCCCTCCGACTTCGGTCAACCTGTCCCAGGATGCACGGCACTATCTCGAGCAGGGCCTGGCTTGTCCCTGGGGAAATTGGCCTAGAACAACAGGAAGAAACCCTCACTCACGCTCTGGCTGAAACCTTCCTGCCTCTCACCTTCCCCAGGCCCTGCACACAGAGTCTCACTGGTGCCCACAGCAGGAGGTTTAGGCATTTGCTTTGGGCTGCAGAAAGGCACCTGGAGTTGGGGGCTCCTGACCCCAGGTCTCCCCATGGCTTGACAGCTCAGAGGAGAGCCACGGATCAGGGATTTGGCTCCTTGACCCTGCAGATGGGTCAGTGCTACTCAGCTGCCCCAGGCCTTGGCACGACTTGCTCCATACTTACCTTTTTGGGGGTATCTCCAGCGAGTTGTCACCCTCCTTCTCTGAGGATGATTCGCCATCCTCTTTCCAGTTCCCCATCATTCCCTCTATGAGATCTGGGCTGGTCACCTTCCTCCTCATGCTGGCAGAAGGGATTTGCGTGGTGCCCCAAGAAACAGTGGGTTTCTGCAAAGGAAGGGAGAATCTCAGACAAGCATGCTGCAAAGACACAGGGCTGTTTGCCAGCGTACAGATCCCAGGGGTGAATTCTGGCCAGGATGCTGTGGCAGTGGAGGGGGAACCAGAAGAAGGACCTCCGCCTGCCCCAGGAGTTGGATGCTGGAGTCTGACCAGGGTTTCACTGCATCGCCCAATTGACCCTTTCTCATGAGACTCCTGCCATTTTGCAGTAACAGTTCCAGGAATACTTGAAATAGCCTGAAATCTCAAGCTCCTCTGTAGGAGAGAGATGTTTTCTTCCTGTCTAGTTTAAAATGCTGCCAGTACCGTGGCCCTCTGTAGCTTATCCTTTCCTCTCCCAGGGATCGGTGGTGCCAATTTTTCCTTTTCTTTCCTTCTGTCTTTCTCTTTCTTCTGCCATTCTTTCTTCTCCTGTCTTTCTGCAGCTTGAAGTTCACGGAGACCTCTTTGGTGTCGTTTCTTAACCTGGAGGATTCTTCTCTGGAGGGCCACAGAAATGTAACAGCAGCAATGTCAGTCTCATCTGCTTTTGTTTTTATATTCATTATTATTATTGATTTCTCACTCTCTTTTCTGCCCCTTTTTGTCAGCTGTGTTTTGCTCCTGAATTATCGTGGGCTCAACCAAGGTGTGAACTAACCAATGATCTAAAAAACTCCTATTTCCTATCCCAGAAAAGCCTGGCATTTTGATTTTGAACTCCATTATGAATAGCGGCAAGGAAGGTGTTCTAATGTGTTTCATGAGACAACAGAAGTGAAGAGCAGATTCTAAACATACAGTAACCCCCATCTTTTAAAGTAGACTCCAGGAGAAGTCACTTAATGTACAAATGAGCACACACTGCGACATCTTTTCAGAGTCAATGGCTGTACAACTGTGCTTTTCTACAATAAACTACTACGCAAACATTGCATCACTCCCTATTATATACCTGCTCTTTTGTCTTAATAGCTTCAGCAATAAAGTTTACAAGTTTTGGTCCAGCATGAGGGATTTCTTTCTTTTTGGCTTCCACTTTCTTCACTGAGCTCCACTGGATTGGTGGTGGTGGACTAAAAAGGTAGAATAGAAGGCATCTGTATGAGTAGAGGACGAGTTTGTTTTCCAGTTTGGTCTCCCAAGGTGTGTCCCTGCCCCTGCAGCAGAAGGCAGCTAGCTCTGCAGGAAGATTGGTTGCATTCGACCAAGTACTTTCAAATACAGAGAAAGAGATAACCCCAAGCTGCAACATCAGGTGTGGCACAACATTCCCTGGGAAAGCTCAGGATGCCCAGGTTTAGGCCTTCTCTTGGTAGATCAAGAAGAAGGCCAGAGTCATGGGAATGGAGGCTCCTGTCTGTTATTTCAAGGCTCTAATACCACAGATCCCTCCTGGCAGTTGCATTAATGCTCTGATTACCCAACAAGGAAACTTTAGCATCTGTACCACATGGTAATAGCCTGCCAGACTTAGCCCAGACATTGTGTCTGAAGGAAACTTCTTATTCCTAAAAAGAATAAGAGCACAGGGTCCCCCACATCCATTTTCCCCCAAGTCTGACCTGTCAGGAAGCCCTTTTCCCCTGGTTTTGTGCATCTTGTCTTCCTCCTTATGGATAGAAGTCTTTTTGGGTGGAGCATGCCTCTCTCTGGAGAGAAGGCGATTGTCAGGAAGAGCCCCTGCAAGCAAGAAAGCAGAGAACTCTTCAAACAGCATCTTTGTGCCCATTCTAACAGGAATGCTGGGCAGGTGTGCATACATGTGATGAAACTGCACCAAGCCATCCCCCTGGAGCCATGTTTCCCATGAGGTTTTAGGCCTTTCCTGACACTGGATGTTGTCCAACTCTTAATTTCTAAAGGGTAATGTTATTCCCTGGGGAATTCTGGTACTACTGGCTTCTCTTGTCTATATCGTGAAAAGCAGGGGGAGGCCTTGCTGAGAAATGCTGGTGACTAAATGGAGCCTTGCGGGGAAGGAGGGAGAAATTCCCATGAAGGGCACAGACTTTGGGATCTCTCTACAGATCTCGTGTGTGCAAGTTCACTCTTTTGGTGTGTTCAGCCCAAAGATACTTGTATGTTTGTGAACAATTAAGAAAGCAGGATTGGAATTCCCAACTTTCAAAATGAAATGAAGTTGCCTATGCCTTGCATTGTAGCCTTGGCTATAATGTCCCATTAGTGAGGAGAATGTCCAAACACCACCCAGGTGTCAACCGTTCCACTACCTTTTTTGTTGCCATTATCATCCTTCTCCTCCTCCTGTTCTTCGGTGAGCTCTGCGGGTCCTTTGATGGCAGGCTGCACAATCTGGAGTTCATACCTGGAAACCAGAAGACTCCAGTTTGAATAAGAGCTCCATATTTGCTTTGCACCTTGTGTTAATAATCTGGTCACAAAGATATTAGGGAGCTAATGTAAAATTTCTGGTAAGAGAGCAGAATATGCAGCATTACTCTAGACTATATCCAGAAACTGTGAGATGCATCATAGAGGTCCACTGCTGATTAGTTCTGAATAACTTCCTGAGAGGACTTCACAAGCCCTGGCAAGACAGCACAACCAGACGCAAGCTGAGAAGGTCCTGGCTTGGTCAGCCAGGGGCTGCTGAACCCAACATACTCACTGTGGGAAGACAATGACACTGCCAGAGCGGATCTGGGAAGCCACAGTCTCAGTGCCTGACAGGACTGAATCCCTCATCTCTGGCATCTGCAATAGAGACAGAGACATGTGAGATGATGCCAAGGAAATTGTCTTCTTGCTCACAGAGGCAGCAAGCCACTCTCCTGCTCCTGTCCCTCTGAAACCCTGTCACCAAGTGCTCCTTCATTAACAATAATAACAGTAATAGCAAAGAGAAGCTGTTAAATAGATAATTTGGAATGGGTAGTAGCATCACCAGGCTTTTTTCTGAGGGCAAGAATCATGAGATTCAGTCAGGAGGCCCATTCTTTTCTAATGGAGAAGTCCAAGAAGGCAAGCAGATTTGATTAGCTGGGGTTTCTGGGTGTTGGCTTTTGTCTTTTGGCTTGTTGTGACTGTTCCTGAATGGAGAACAAAGGACTCAGATATGGGCTTAACCCCAAGTCTCTCCTAGGATGCAAATGACTGCATCTGCAGCTTGGAGTTACAGAGAGGCATAGTCCTTCCTTTTCCTTTGCACAGTTGTTAAGACCTGGGAGTGCCAAATATCTGAGGGGGTCCAGATCTTGGACGGGGACCTACTGGAGCAAAGGCCCAGAAAACATGCTGACAAGACCCCAGAGAGTGAGCCAGGTGGGAGAGACAGAGCTGGGAACCAGGGCTGTGCTGCAGCCTGGCTGCACGTCTTGGGGTAAATCATTCCTCCCTCAGAGGGAATGAGGAGCTCATGTCTGCCGGTGCCTCTGGGTCTCGCCCAAGGCAAGAAGCAGCAGTGAAAGACATGCTGGACAGGGAGAAGGTGAGGGGGGCATGATGAGTTCTCCTGACACAAGAACTCAGGGCTGCCCCATGAAATGATTAGGCATGCATTTTCTAACAGGGGCTCAGAAATGTTTGTGTGTAGCAGATGGTGAAATTGCCAAACTCACTACCTCAGAATCCCAAACATGGCCAAAGCAGAAACTCATTAATAAGCAGCAAGGTCACCTGATGCTGTTAACTCAGAATGGCACCAGCCCAAATAGCTTTTCTGCTTTTGAAAAGCCCACCAGCTTTTCTGCTGGTGCCCAAAGAGCTTTTTCTTAGGCTCTTTCCCTTAGGCTTTTTCTTGGGGATGGGAGTGGGCTCACGGGGTTTTTGATTGGACCCAGTACAGCTTTTCTTACATCCTTCTGCTGCCAAGACCTCTGAATGTGAGAGAAGGCCTTTACAGAGAGCTATAGTCCATGACTAGCCCCAGAAGCTAGACCTCTTTTGGAAAGAGGAGCTATGAGTTCCCTTGTCCTTTAAGAGAAGTGCAAAAGAACTCCAAGTAGTACTAGAAAAATGGAAATCTTACTCCAAGAAGAGCTTCTAGCATCTTTTCAGTCCCATTCAGCCTTTTCAGAAAGTCTTTATAAAATCTTATTTTCACATCTTTTCCCTGGACAACAAGCATGCCGACGTCATTTAAAACAAAGGCAACATTCTTGCCATTCTCTATGCAGAGAGAGAAAAGACGCATGGTCTTTTCTATGCAACCCTCCACTGTCCTCTGAGAAACGGAGATGTCTGAGGCAATCCGAGCATACTGCAGTTGCTCAATGTGGTTATGATCTGGAAAATAGTGCAAGAGGAAGAAAGCGTTACTGAAATGCTAAACAGAATAAACTAAAGAGTCAGCATCTGCTAGGACTAGAGGTGATACAGAGTATAGGTTGGTTGGTACCTCTGGTAATTTCCCTGAAAGTAAGTGCTGTAATCCCTTCCTGGAGGAAGTTCAAAGCTCTCTTACAATTGAGATGCCAAGGGGACAGCAATGATTTCTTCAACACAGAAATAGGAAGAAAGCCTCTCAGCCCTGTGGTACGAACAGTACACAGGACAGCACGACAAGCAGGGAGGATGGAGACGGTCCCCATGACAAGGGGGAGGATGCTTGCCCATTGCATCTCTTCTCTCAGGCCATATACTCTGGGTTTGAAGAAGATTAGCCATGCCATGTCAAATGGCTGGAATGAAGAAGGAAAACAGCAGGACTTCACAACAGCCCTTAGAATTCCTCTCCCCTCTCCCCTCCCCACCCCCCCAAGTTTATCTGCAAATGTCTCCACTGTTTGTGTCAGTGTCCTCTCCCCAGGGGACACCAGGCTGATGGTCACAGCAGAGAGAAGGTGGGGTGCTTTGAAAGGAGAGGATCGCTCCAGACACAGCTGCAAGAGTGAGCAAAGGGGTTTTTCTTCTTACCAGGAATATCTTTGTTGTCATACGGGAGATCATAAGCCTTTGCAATAGCCCTTGAAAGACGAAACACTGGTCTCTCAACAACCACCAGGTCATTCTTTCTATTCTGTACTCGCTCTCTAACAACAGCAAATGTCCCCAGTCCAGCAATTCTGACAGGCTGAAAAGAAAGAGAAAGTCTAATACGAAGCATTCTTGTGATGGAAAAACTGACTGAGGTTGTACCTGACCTGGGCACTTTGGAGAGCTTTGGCAAAGGCCTACAGAGTCTGGAGTTTTTCCTCTTCCTCTTCTTCACCCTCTAAGAACTGTTTGGTGTAGTAAAAGCTGAGCAATTATCCATTGACTAGAGGAGACCTAAGGGCCTTTCCGCTCTCTCTGCAGGGACTAGAGAAGCTCCAGAAAGTGTCCATCACTTTCTGAAACTGCGCTTGGACTTCCACTTTTATCTCCATTGACAGGGAAGCTGGTCTGTGGCACGTTAGTCAACCACAGTGTCCTTCTGGGGCATTTTCTGGCTTCCAAAGGACAGAAAGAATCATGGCACTGCATGACATGGGGATATTAAGAGGACTGAAGCCATCAGGGTATGAGGGGAGGAACAGGAGGCAAGTCCCACCTGGTACAGCATGAGCTGTAGACTAAGGTAATAGGATGTACAAGTCCAGATGTTATTGAACTCTGCAAAGCAAATGATAGATACGTCAGGCTCTGAGTCAGCAAGCTCATAACCACTCAGTGCACTTCCAACCAAGAAAGGCAGCAGACGCAAGTGTAGCCAAGCACCCCCCCACCAACCCCAAAGAAATGCCTCTTTGACAGGAACTTCACAGCTGAGGTCTTGACTGACTTCAGACTAAAATCTTGATTATGACCACAGGAAAGGTCTGGAGCTGAAAGGGAGACCTCAGAAGTGTTTTCACCCAGGGGATCCTGTCTTCTCACATCCGCAGTGGGAAGGCATCTCTGAGTCCAAAGCCTGCTCTGCCAATTTGGAGGTGCAAGGAGAGCCGGTGTGGAGAAACCAGAGGCAGTGGCTAGCGGACAAGAAGCCAAGCTGAGTTGATGAAAAGTCAAAGGCTTCATTTCTAAAGCGTGCAGTGTGGCATTCGATGACATGGACCACAAGAAGAATGGTGCAAAAAAGCCTGTATTGAAAACACAATGGCTGGTTATATAGCCATCAGCTCAGCCACTCCTCCAAGTATCTTCTTGGCATTGTGGCATCTTGTGATAGGTGGGTAAGGTGTCTTCTGATGCCTAGCAGGCGGGCAGGACAGGCCAGCAGGACAGGCCCACCGCAGCTGCTGACACGTAGGCAGGAAGGCACACCGTGACTGCTGACACAGGCAGGAAGACACATGATCACTGGCAACTTCATAGTTACCAGATCATTACTTTCTGCCTTAGAGATCCTCTGCTGTCCTACACAGCATCACTCAATCTTGGTCCCCAACATATCCCCTCTTTTTATTTATTAAACTCAAAGCTTGTCAGGTAGGGGAGACAGATAACAAGGATTAGAGATCTTACCAAGATTACCAATTCACACGTCGGTGCCTTCTTAACTTATGCCCCAAGCCTAACGTCCAATCCTATCCCTTAAAAGGCTTCCACTCTAATTCTATCTAATCCACAACTTATCAGTGCACTTATAGTCTATCCATAACTTATCAGTGCAGTTATATTCTATCTATAACTTATCCTATATTCTATCTATATCTTATCAGCCTATATTCTATCTATATCTCATCAATGCAATAAGCCTCTGCAAATCAACAGCGATCCTGCACAAGGCAGACAAACACCGCCGAAAATACCCCAAGATGGGTTCATCTCAACTGGCTCCCAGCCCTCACCTGGCATCCCGAGGAACACACCAACAGGTCGAATCAGTCGTACAGGTATCCAGTGAAGTCCGTTACCTGTGGAAACACAAGCGTAACCTTTCCCCCACGTTATTAGATCCA
Source organism: Dromaius novaehollandiae (assembly GCF_036370855.1). NCBI lineage: Eukaryota > Metazoa > Chordata > Aves > Casuariiformes > Dromaiidae > Dromaius > Dromaius novaehollandiae. The sequence continues at coordinate 71,599 of NW_026991442.1, read as the reverse complement.
CCGGTTCACTCCACTGACCTGTCTCCAGGTCCCTGTAGCGATCTCGAGGTTGTTCTCGCCCTGTAGGACATGAGAGATGCTTATTAACTGCACTCTGGTCCGTATATCGGTTTAAGAAGTTAAGAACATACAGAGCCTTCCAGAGTTGCTCTTGTGGGGAAGCGCCAGGGCTATTTCCCCTTTTTTGTTTCTCAAGCTTTTCTTTCAGGGTACGATGGGTACGTTCCACTATTGCCTGGCCAGTTGGGGAATGGGGAATTCCGGTCACATGAGTGACCCCCCAAGCTTGAAGAAATGCCCGTGTTCGTTGTGCCGTGTATGCGGGACCATTGTCAGTCTTAATTTGAGCAGGAACCCCCATTACGGCGAAACAGGCAAGCCAGTGATGACAAACATCACGGCTCTTCTCCCCAACATGGGCAGTAGCGACAGCGTAATGGGAAAAGGTATCTACAGAGACGTGAACATACTTCAGTCTTCCAAACGAGGGATAATGGGTAACACTATCTGTGTAGAACCCTTGACATGCAGTTGAAGTCCTGCTTGGCCAGTGCGATAGAGATACTAGCCGGATCTTGCGCCAAAAGGCTTTGCAAACGATGGCGCCCTTTCTGAATAAGCAGCACCATCATCTCTATCCCAGTGGTCACGGTCCTCGAGAAAGCATGTGCTAGAAACACCCACTCCAGAATTCTTAAGGGATCAATGTCACCTGAAACCCATTGGCATAAGAGAGCGTAAGGTTGAAAGACACTATAAATCAGAATCAGGCGAACTGGAAACATTGGAGAGATGCGATGAATCTGTCGATTTTGAATAGCTGCGGACACCCGTTGTAGGGCGTGCAGTGCTTCAGGAGTTAATGTTCGGGATGATGCTAAGTCTGACTCTCCCTTTAGCAGAGCAAAGAGAGGGGCTAGATCCTGTGTGGTAATGCCAAGATAAGGTCGCACCCAGTTAATGGTGCCAAGTAGTTTCTGCAAGTCATTTAGGGTTTTAGTATCAGATGCTAGCCGCAAAGGCTGCGGCAGAATAGCAGTGTCTGTAATTTTCCACCCTAAATACTTCCAAGGCGCTTGCACTTGGACCTTTTCCTCGGCTATACACAGACCATTAGCACTCAAAGATTTCCGCAACTCTTTGACTACCGTTTGAACAGCATCCCTCGAGGATGCGGAGATCAAAATATCATCCACATAGTGATAAATTAAAGCATTGGGATATGCTCTGCGAATAGGGAGGATAGCTCGAGCCACAAACATTTGGCATATTGTCGGACTACTTAGCATCCCCTGAGGCAATACCGTCCAGTGAAAGCAAAGTGTAGACTCCTGATTGTTGATCGCTGGAACCGTAAATGCAAATCATGGTGCATCTGCTGGATGTAACGGTATAGTGAAAAAACAACCCTTAAGATCAATAACAACAAGAGGCCATGATTCAGGTAACATTGCTGGTGGCGGGATCCCAGGTTGGAGTGTCCCCATAGGTTAACCCTCGGCGATAGCTTGAAATCAGTTCATGGTGTAAGCTGACTGGAGGCCGTAATCCTCAACCGAGTTCCTGACTCCTTTCACCGCCTCATAAGGCAGCTGCTCCCATGCAGTGGGTTGCCCTGCCTGCTATCGCCCCGGGAGGGCGTGGAGAATGTCCGAGTCTCCGCTTCGCAGCGCCTCCTGGCGGCAAAGCTCTAGCGCACCACAGCACTGCGCTAGCGCTGGCGTCGGGCCAACAGCTCTTCCCCAGGAAGCCGGGACGGCGGAGGGGGGCTGCGGGCGGTCCGCGTTCGTGGGCAGCCCCGCCTCTTGAGGGGAGGGCGGTCCCGGGGGGCGGTGCCAGGCGGGGGGTGGTTCCGGAGGGGGGCGGTGCCAGGCGGGGGGTGGTTCCGGAGGGGCCGTGGGCTGGACACAGCAGTGCGTAGTAGGGGGTGGATGAAAGTCCGCCTCCTGGTCCAGATCATTCGACCCTGAATTAAATGAGTCGTCACACTCGGAGTCCGGTCCGGGTATTATCGAGGACCTTACGGTGCTCTCACCGGCCGTTGCTGCGTAGGGCAAAAGTTCAGCCGCGTTTACTGCTTGCAAGCAGAGGAGGGCGGAAAAGACCTGTTGCCAAGTCACTAAAAGTTTCTTCGCCTTATCATCCCTCTGCCGCCGCAGCTCGTCCCCAATTTGTTCCCACACCGCAACGCTTAGCGTTCCCTCCTGCGGGAACCAGGGACAGTTATCCCGAGTCCACACTAACAGAGTCATTAGCGAATGCTGGGCAACATTCTGAAACCCATGAGTCTTTAAGACTTTCTGTAATACTTCCATATAACTTCTCTGATCCCTTGTAAGAGATTGCCCCATAGTTCCCAGCTGCTCACCTGCCGTTCCGTGGTGGTGATGGGAGCGCTCAACTATCAACCGTCCTGACGTTCAGCTGGGCTATGCCACCGGATTTATTGGTTCTGTCTTTCCTGCTTCATTCTTCAGTACTTCCATTCTGAAGTTCCTTGACTCTATTTTTCAGGCTTCTGTTTTTGGATTCGGGCGCCATTTGTGGCATACGACGACACGGACCTCAACAAGTATAGTGCAAAAAGCCTTTCTTGAAAACACAGTGGCTGGTTATATAGCCATCAGCTCAGCCACTCCTCCAAGTATCTTCTTGGCATTGTGGCGTCTTGTGATAGGTGGGTAAGGTGTCTTCTGATGCCTAGCAGGCGGGCAGGACAGGCCAGCAGGACAGGCCCACCGCAGCTGCTGACACGTAGGCAGGAAGGCACACCATGACTGCTGACACATAGGCAGGAAGACACATGATCAGTGGCAACTCACGTGCACACATTCGGGGCACAAATCATAGTTACCACTTCATTACTTTCTGCCTTAAAGATTCTCCGCTGTCTTACACAGCATCATTCAATCTTGGTCCCCAACACCCTGCACCCAAGCTTTTGCAACTCGGGAATCACTCAACATCACCTTGACAGGGTCAGTGCTTCTGCTAGAAAACCCGGGGGGCGGCTGGGCAGACTTAGCTCTGCTGCTCCACCACAGCCCACAAATCCCAAACCTACCAGAGGACAGGAAAAATGGAGGAAGCTCCCTGCCCTTCCTTTCTCTTTCCTGCCCTTCCCAAAGGTGATGTTGCCCTCATCACCAGGGCCGCCAACACTCACCCCTCTCTCGGAGAGACACGTCCAGGCCAATACCTTCTTGCCAGGACTACAAGCCGTCACTTAACTAAACCACAGGTGTCCCAGCTCTTCAAAGGACACAGTGCTATGGAAAATCATGCTCGCCAGCCACCATAACAGGGTCTGACCCTAGGTTCCCGCTGAGAAGTTCAGAGCCAAATCAGAGCAAATTCAATACAATTTAATGATGCATGTGCAGCAATTGCAGCTCGAGCTGGCTGCCTCCCAAGAGGCACCCCAAACAAAGAAATCCCTGGGCAATTATACCCTCACAAGCTAATCTCCCCACACCCCATGCAAAGCTTCAGACCAATCACCATATCTGGCTCTGGGGGCTTCGTGTTCTTCGGTGGCTCCCACTGCTGTCTCTAGGCAGCCTGGTTTGCCTTATCTTTATTGTGGCGGCTTCTGCTGATGGACTTAGCTTCCTCGTAAGCTTCCTTATCTTTCCACCTTGTACCGGCCTTAGGGCCCTTCCTTACTGGACTAGCTGACAGTTCCTCATGTTATCTGAATGCAGCCTAAGGCTTCAGCAAATTTAGCTACTCATGCTAAGCAAGGTTTATATAAGTTGTGCTAAGCTGTTACCTCTAGACAGTTCCAGCTCAATATTCTTTAACAGTCCTCCCTTTGTTTCTGGTAAGCATCCCTGCTAATCCTTTAGACAAGAGTTCTCAAAGGCTGTCAAGGCATACCATCACTTTCCATAATCTTATGTATAATATGATCATAAGTAATAGGCATAACATGGTTAAACTTAACACAACTACTCCTGGGTACAACACGTGAGTATGAATCCCTGTTGCAGTTGGTGATCATCCCAGAGGAGTTTCCCAACCATGATGTGCTCCGTCCTGCTTCACCCTTTCCAAGACGTCCTGTATCTCCTCTGTATCATGATGAGTGGTGATTAGAGCTTTTTGTCCATTGTTTCGGATGCATTCGAGCAGCTGACGCAGCTCATCACGTTGCGGTAGTTTCTTCACCAATGTAAGATTCATTCCGATGGGGGTAAGCAGTCAAGCTTGACTCAGTGTGTAATTAGATTGTAACAATGGATAAGATGTACCAGGAGCTGAAGAACTAAGTTACCAACGCAACTATTTGAGTGATTACATGTCTTTACAGCAATGTCCACTATGAATATAAGACTACAAAGGGTTCTCATACATACACAGCCTTTCCCAATATATACAAGTACAGTCTAACTTTAACAGCAAACTTGGAACATAGTATGACAGTATATGGCCTGTCCCATTTGGGTTTTAACTTGGATTTTCATAAAAATACTTTAACTAAAACTTCATCCCCAGGCTGTGTAACAGGCACTTGTATTTCAGGTGGTGGGGACTGATACCACTGAGCATATTTTTTAAGATTTTCAAACCTTTTTTGCATACTTAGATCACACTGACTTAGTCGTTCATTTCCGTCTAACAGGCTGCTCTTAGCTGGAATAGAAGTCCCTCGTATAGCTAAAGGTCTCCCACAGAGAATTTCAGCTGGTGGTAGTCCTGCGGGTTGTTGTGGAGCATTTCGTACGTCCCACAGAGCTAAGTTTAGGGCTTCTGGCCATGTTAGGCCACTGTGTGTGCATACCTTTGCGATTCTTTCGTCTAATGTCCTGTTCTTCTTTTTGCAGCCACGTATATTCCTGCACTGGCCCAGACTTTCTGTACTTGCCTAGCTACCGCCTCTGCTCCCCCATGAGTTTTCTCGTGAAACCACCTAGCTGTAGGAACTGCATTTTGGGGAGAGGCAGAATTGGTTTTCCCCTAATTGTCCATATTCCATCATCATCTGTCCACTGTTCCGGATGCGCTCTAGCAGTCGATGCAAACCATCCTGTTGTAGTAGTTTCCTTACCAGGGTGAGATTCATCCCAATGGGGGTAGGTAGTAAATTTTGAATTAATGTATAACTAGATTGTAACAATTGATAAGACGTGATAGGAGCTGAATAATTAAAATCACATCCCATGATTTTGGTAAAGTTAAAATTACAGATATTTGAATGATTACTTATATCTACTACAATGCCATCTATAACTACAAGACTGCAAAAGGTTCTCATACATACACATCCTCTCCCAATATATACAAGTATAGTTTCAGCTGTTTCATCAGGGTGTATTTCAAAATGACAAACATTTTGCTCAGCGTCAAGACAAATGTCTTGGGCTTTGATAGTATTACTTTCACAAATAAACCCTTGCTGTTCCTGTACAATACATGCGCTAACGTCCACAGTTTGCCATTTATTTCTATTTCGTTGGGCCCATACTCTATGTTCCAATGGATAGAGTATAGCTCCATTGTGATTTAATCCTAACGCAATGATTGGATATATTGTGTATGTTGAAGCATTACGTATTGTTAAAACAAAGGCTGTGGCCTTAGTGTTGATAGGATCATAAGTAAAATTGACCAGATACCACCAGGATTGGAATTCCTTTTCAAATTCAGTCGCATTATCCCAAATTACCTTTCGAATTTCAGTGGGTAAAGTGCCCTCTTCCCCTTCCCTTATAATCGCTGCTACCATAGATTGCATCCACAGTTGAGCTTGGATGCAACTGAGGGCCAGGGAAATATTAATTTGGGCTTCCCCAAGTGCATCCACTATCAATTGGTGATCTTTTTCATTCATTTTTTCCCACTGAGGTAATATCTCGGATGAAAGCCACTGGTTAGTTCCTAGTGCTAATAGAGAAGACCTCAATGGATGTTTTAATCTGTATAAGTCACTTGTTGTTGTGCTCAGTTTATTTACGAGTACTTCAGCATCTATACTGTTCAGGACTCCTAATCCTGTTCCTATGATACCAGTCACATCTCTCTTTGTTCGTTTTGGAGAGGTGAGGGTTCGCCTATGTAACCACGCCGTCCATCCCACATAGGATGTACCGAAGAATGGTGAACAGGTCGGTTTGATTGTAGAGATATTAATTTGCATTAATAGCTCTACTCGTTTGAGAGACCATGATGGATTAAATAATACTCGTTGTTGGCCTGTATTTCTAATCACATACGGTCCAATTTCAAAGATTTGTGGGGATAAGGTTTTCTTCCTCTTCATGGTAACAGAGTTATTTATATTGGTGAAAATAATTGTAGTCAGGGTAGGTATTGCTGTACTGGACTCAATAATGTCTATTTTAAATTTAAATGATAGTCCCACATTGTGGTGAGCCCACAGGCAAACTATAAGAACAGGCTGTTCTAAGGTAAAATTGTACCAACAATCCAGTTTTTCAGTGGCACAAATTTTCCTTTCTTTTTCGTTTGATTTGATTTTAGTGTGAGAGATTTGAGTCGCCTTCTCATGGGTGGACCCGTTGATCACTCGACACCCTATCTTTATTTCCTTTCCTGTCCTTCCCAGGAGTTGGGGAAGTTGGTTAGTATTATCCCAGCTCCATTCATTTTCTGAGTATACTTCAGTTCCATGCATGACCAGGGTTAAGAGGTTTAAGTTTTTAGCAGAATTTAATCCCATACTTCCAGTATACTTAACACAGGCCTGGGACCACGGCCACTCTGAGGTTCTTTGACCACAGGTTAGGGAAAGTAGTATTGCCAGGGTTTGAAACAGCAACATGAGCACGGCACTTCTGCCTGCCATCCTGCAGGGCGCAGTAAAGGAAAAGAGATTTGTGTTAGTGAGAGAGTCCGAACAGATTACCCTGGGGAAGTGGTGTATCCCATCGAGCTTTACGTGGTTGTCTTCATTGTTCTGCTGCAACCTCTGCTGTGCTTGCTTCTTGGACTGCCACTCGTTTCACGTGAGAGTGGTGAATCCAATTCTCTTTCCCTAGAATGTTAACAGCGTAGTAAGAACTTAACAATACAGTATAGGGTCCTTCCCATTTTGGTTCTAATTTTGTTTTTCGCGAGAATACCTTTATCAACACTTTATCTGCAGGCTGTATATCATGTGCCTGAATGTCTGACGGCACCGGCTGAAACCACTGAGCCTGATTTTGCAAAGTCTGAAACCGTTCTTGTAAGGCTAGTACATATTGTGTTACTCGTTCATCTCCATCTAATAGGCTGGTCTTAGCAGGGATATAAGTCCCTGGTATCGCTAAATGTCTCCCAAAAAGAATTTCTGCTGGTGTTAGTCCTATGGGTTGCCGTGGAGAATTTCGAACATCCCATAGAGCTAAGTTTAATGCCTCTGGCCATTTCAGGCTAGCATGTGTGCATATTCTTGCTATTTTCTCTTTTAATGTTCTATTCATTCTTTCTACTTGTCCTGAAGATTGTGGGTGATAAGGAGTATGTAGGTTTCTTTTTATTCCTAATGATTTATATAACTGATTGATTATGCTTGCTGTAAAATGGGCACCCCTATCTGAATCAGTGGTTTCTGGGACCCCATATCTGGGTATGATTTCTTTCAGTAAGGCTTTTACCACTCCCCCTGTGTCGGCCTTTCTTGTTGGGAAAGCTTCTACCCAGCCTGATAACTGATCTCCTGTCACTAACAAGTGTTTGTACCCATAGACAGATGGCATATCCGCATAATCTATTTGCAGCTTCTGGAAAGGGAAGTAAGCCCATGGTCGCCCCCCCTAAATCTGAGCTTGGCTTGTTATTTGAAAACTTCTGGCAGGTCGGGCAGCTATTCGTTATTCTTTTAGCAGCTGCATAAATTCCTGGAGCAGCCCATACTTTCTGTACCTGTTTAGCTATTGCCTCGGCTCCCCCGTGAGCTGTATCGTGAAACCACCTAGCTATAGTAATTAAATATTTTTTTGGTAGAATTGTTTTTTCCCCAATTGTCTATATTCCATCATCATTTTGTTTTGCTTCCCACTGCTCCCATTGTTTTTTCTCTTCCACTGAGCAGTCTTTTTCATACATAGTTTTGGGGTCTATTAAGTTTGGCCACTCACTTTGGTCCATCCTTGGAACTGCCCCCATACATTCTCTCAGAGGTTGTCGAGCTGCAGCCCTCGCAGCAGCGTCGGCTAAAGCATTTCCTCTGCTAATGTCTGTAGTGTCTTTAGTATGGGCTGGGCAGTGTATTACAGCAATTTCTTTGGGCAGTTGAACTGCTTCCAGCAAATTACGTATTTCTTCTCCATTAGCTAATTTCTTTCCTGATGACGAAAAGAATCCTCGTTCTTTCCATAACATCCCTGTTGCATGACACACTCCAAATGCATATTTAGAGTCGGTATAGATATTTACCCACAAGCTCTTACCTATTTTTGCTGCTTGGGTCAATGCTATTAATTCTGCTCCTTGAGCACTTACTGATGGAGACAAAGGATTGGCCTCGAGTACCTCAAAGACGTTAGTGACAGCATAGCCGGAGTGACGTCTTCCGTCCAAATAATAGGATGATCCATCTGTAAACAGAACTAAGTCCGGGTTCTCCAAAGGTTCATCTTTAAGGTCCTCCTGGGGCTTGCTCGAGCTGACGACCACCTGCTCACAGGAACGATGTGGCTCTCCGTCCTCCGGTAGAGGCAATAGCATTGCTGGATTCAAAATATTGCATCTTTTTAAAGTCACATTATCTGCATGCAGTATTATCAGTTCATAGCGGTGAGCTCTCTGTGGGGATAGTGCTTGAGTTGCCTATTGTTTCATTAACAGTTCTACTTCATGTGGCACATACACAGTTAATGAGTGACCCAAAACTACAGGTGGTGTTTTTTCAATAAGAGCTGCAGTAGCTGCTATTGCTCTGATGCATCCTGGAGTGCCTTTAGCTACCTCATCTAGCTGCGTGGAGTAATAGGCCACTGGTCTACGGTGAGGGCCTAGTTTTTGGGTGAGTACCCCACTTGCTACTCCCTGTCGCTCATGGACAAATAATGCAAATAGTTTGCTGTAATCTGGTAACCCTAGAGCAGGGGCTGAAACCAACGCTTTTTTCACAGATGTAAAAGCTTTCTCCCTCTCTGGGCCCCAGGCCAAAGGCTCTATCTCCTCCTTTTTTGTTGCCTGTACCAGAGGTTTAGTAAATTCTGCTAACCCAGGAATCCACGGTCGGCAGAATCCTACAGCTCCTAAAAATCCCCTAAGCTGTTTTTTTGTTACAGGACGAGGCATATCAAGAATTGTCTTTACTCGTTCTGCATCAACTCACCTGTGTCCTTCTTTTAAGATAAAACCCAAATATTTTACCTCTCTTTGACACAGCTGGAGTTTAGACAGAGATGCTCGATGCCCTTTTTCTGCAAGAGCGTTACATAGAAAAACAATATCTTTTAAACATGTCTCATAATCTTTACTTGCTAATAACAAATTATCTGCATATTGTATTAATACAGAATGTCCTGGAAGTTCGATATCTGAGAGATCATTTTTAAGTATACGCGAAAAAATAGTCGGAGACCCAGTAAATCCCTGTGGCAGCCTCGTCCAAGTTAATTGTTGTCCCTTCCAAGTGAAAGCAAAGAGATCTTGGCTATCTTCAGCTATCGGTATACTAAAAAAGGCTGCTGTTAGGTCAATCACAGTAAAACAAGTTGCCCAATGGGGTATTTGTAGTAAAATGGTTGATGGGTCGGGGACTACTGGATGTGGAGCAACTGCATGTTGGTTTATAGCCCTTAAGTCTTGTACAAAGCGATACTCTGGATCACCATCAGCATCTTGCCTGTTCTTTTTAACTGGCAGAATTGGGGTGTTATACGGGGATTCACAGACTCTAAGGATACCCAGTTTCAGATAATGATCAATTTGTTTTTGGATACTCTTCTCTGCTTCCTTTGGGATAGGGTATTGTTTAACTGCAGGAGGCAATCCCCCCTTTGTTTTTATCGAGACTGGACTAGCTGATTTCAGTAGTCCCACATCCATCCCTGAAGAGCTCCATAATTTTTTAGAAACTGATTCTAAACCTGTTGGAATTTGCAGATTAGTTGACTCTGGTTCTGGTGTCTTAGCCAGAACACATGAACCCATAATTATTAGCTTTATCCCTTCCGGCTGTAAGCAGATCTGAGTATCCAAGGCTTGCAGAAGATCTCTCCCCAAAAGGCATATAGGTGTGTCTGTGGAAATTATAAAACGTCCCCACACTGTTTTACCCCCAATAGTGAGCAATAAGGGCTTAGATAACATTTGTTCGCCCTTTCCTGTCACTCCTTGCATCACTATTTTATCTGATGACTTGCATCCTTTAGGCTCAAAATTTAAAAGGGAAAGGGTGGCTCCAGTATCCACTAGAAAGGGAACTTCTAAACCGTCTATATTTGCCATTACGTGGCCCTCAAAATCCAAATCTACATCCCATACATTTACTCCAATTTCCACAGTATTTTCTGAGTCTCCTGTTTCCTGTCATTGTGGATTGACTGGGAATCGCCTGGTCTCCTCCTTAGTGTTTGATAGTCTCAAGCCGGTTCCTCTGTTCCTAACTACACAGGGCCTCACTGGGCATTCCCGCTGCCAGTGTCCTTGTTCCCCGCAATAATAACAAACATCATTAACTCCTGATTGTACAGCACGTTCACCTTGACTCCATCTATCTCTCCGGGCTCTTCCACGTCCCCTCCCCCTGGGTCCTTTAAATCCGTCTCTTAACACAGCTGCTAACACACTAACTTCCTCTCTTTTTTGCTGTCTCTTTTCTTTTGCCCTCTCCTCCTCTCGACTATTATACACAAATGTGGCTAAACGTAGTATTTCGTCCATCTGCTTTCCTGGCCAGTCAGGAACATGTTTGGAAAAATACTTTTTAATGTCCGGGGCTGCCTGGTCTACAAATGTAGAAATCATTAGCGGCCTGTTAGCCTCGGCTTCTGGGTCTAGTCCTCCCCCATACACTCTGACTTGCTTAATTAGCCTAGCAAAGAAAGCCGAGGGGTGTTCCTCTGCCTGTTGCTGACACTCCCTTACTTTAGACCAGTTTGCAGTCTTTTGTCCTGCCAAATGTATAGCTTCTTCTAAGCCCTCTCTGGCTAATTGCAACTGCCTGTAATCTGCATCTACATTATGATTCCACCCGGGGTCCACAGCTGGCCAGGCTGTTCGAGCAGCCCCGACACCCCTCTCTGCTGCCCAACGGCGGTTTGCATCCAAAATTGAGCACCTTTCATCTGGAGTGAACGCAGATTCAAGGAGCGTTTGTACATCTCCCCAGGTAGGGTCATACGCCCGCACAATTCCCCTTAGGATTTGTAACACTCTTTCTGGATCGTCCCTAAGTCTGGGGAGCCCTTGACTCCATATAATTCAATCTTGGGGTCTCCAGGGACGGTAGACTCGTGTAGTGGCGACCCGAGGTACCCCTTCCGGATCGGGTGGGGCCGCTCCTGGCACAGGAACGACTTCCAGAGGAGCTTGAAGGGCGGGGGCGGAAGGCAAGGGGGCGTATAGGGAAGCTGAAGCAGGGGGTGGCGCATGGGGTGGAATAACTGCCACAGGCGTTTCAGCAGCTGCGGTACTTACAGCATTCTGAGGAAAGAGTCTCTCTTTCCTAGGCGCCTCTTTTCGTCTAGCAAATGCCCAGTCGTCCCATACATACCAGTAATCCATTTGTCTGGGGAACCTATCCTCCAAATGATGACGCAGGAAAGTTAGCTCCTGGTAACCGAAGGCCCCCTGGGGCGGCCATCGCTCTGCCAGATTACCTTCCAACTTTTCTGGTTGTTGCTCAGAAATCAGCCGCTCAAGTCTGCCTGTAGTGCACTCCTACCCCTTGGGAGTTCTACTAAGCTCACTTGCCACCTGGAAATCCATATTGCTCCTGATGTTAGTGCTGACAAGTTAGCTGATCTTTCACTGCATGATTTGATGGTGAAAGGTATATCTGGTTTGGTAATGTCCATCTCTACCTCTAGATTGTTGTTCTGACTGTCTAGACCATCTCCCGGCACGCTGGGCAGGTGATGAATGAAAACAGCAGGTTTATTGGCCTAGCACGAATCTTAAGTTTACCTCTTTCTAGGATGAATACCAGTGATGCTCCGTCATCTTTCAAACACAGAGAAGTTGCAGATCAGTGGTGTCAGTAACACACCTCCTGATTTAGTTAAGCAGCTTCCCTATGGTAGTGGTATGTTTGTGTTCCTCAGCACTCCATGGTGTTAGTCTGAGGCACCCTCAGTTCCTCTGTTTCGCTCCCAAGGCAGTGAGGCATTGAGGCAAGCAGAGGAGGCTCCACAGCTGGCTGTCCAGAAAAGGGAACCCATAAGGCTGTGGAAAGCTATGTCCACACTTTGCCATGTGATGCTACACGAGGACTGCCATGTTAGGGACAAAGTAGATGCTGCAGTCAAACAAGACATGCTGTTTGAGGCCAGAGCCTTTCCAAGCCTGGGTTATCTTCCTGAAGCTGGACTTTAGCCCCGAGCAGGGCAATCTGTATTGCCTTGACTCCCATTAGAAGCTCATGTTTCTTCTAGCTCTCTCCTGGGGCACAGAACAGGCCATGAGGAGAGACCCTTTTCATTGGGTCTGAAAGCCCCATCCTGCACAAGCTCGAGTGACACCGCTCCGCTTTGAGCTCAGTTGCTGAGGAAGGTATGGGGAGAAGAAACCTCCACGCACACACTCTTCATGCCAACCTCACAGTCCCTCCTGCACTACTGCAGTTGCAGCTCTCGACTCCTCCCCTCTCTGGGGCAAAGGAGCAGGAAAGAGAGGGATTTTCCTTAACCACGAAGAATGTGGCTCCAGCAGAAGAATTATGTAATGACCCTTTAAACTGCCCCCAGAGCAGGGACTGAAACACATTCCCTGTCTCAGAGCTGTCCTTTTCCTGACCCTGCAAAGCTCGCATATTGCTCAGTGCAGAGCAATGCACACCTTGCCAAGGACAGATGCACAACAATTTGGAGATTTGGTTTTATTCAACACAAGAACGCTTTGGCAGCACAGCTGGCAGTTGCTGGTTCACATTGTGCTGGACTGGCTCTCTAGCCCTGAGAAGTGAAAAGAAGTTCAGTTTTAGGTACAGAAAGAAAGCAAGGAAATACAGCAGGCCTAATGCAGGCCAGGTATTAATGGAGCCGCTTTGAGCAGCATTTCAGTGGTCTCTGTGATACGGCACAGGCACTCCTGCCCAAGCCAGTGAGAAGTCCCCAGTGCAACTAATCAGTCGGGGGCTGAGTCAAGTGGGAACTGAGTCAGGCAGTACCTGCGATGGAGTGAATAGGTATCAACCCCCAGGGCAAAGGGTCTTGGTGTCTGTACTCTGAGAGGGTAGGACAGGCTTGCCAGTCTGAAAATGGAGAGGCGAACGTTGGACAAATCCTTATGTCTTCAGCCACCTATGTCCAAAGTGGAAATCTTATTCTGAGTCATCAGCAACTTCCCCTTCAGTTAAGGACTGTCTGACCAAGGCCACAGACTCAAAAGTGTGCTGCTGTCCCTCCCACGGGAGGTGCCAGGAGAAGTCCCTCTAGGTGCTGCTGGAAGTGGAAGGAGAGAGGGACACCCCAGTGCAGCAGATAGCTCTTTACTCACTTGAGCCTCCTCTTCATGATCCCTCTGTCTACTGATCTCTCTTGTCTGTCCCTGCGTGACCTGCTCCACCAGAGATGTCACTGCTGCGAGCAATGCCTGCGTTTTCCTAGGAGAAATGTGCCTGCAAAAGCAGGGAGACACCCTCTGCCATGCTCTGGTTGAAACCTTCCTGCCTCTCACCTTCCCCAGGCCCTGCACACAGAGTCTCACTGGTGCCCACAGCACTCTTCAACGCAGGATGTGGTTTAGGCATTTGCTTTGGGCTGCAGAAAGGCACCTGGAGTTGGGGGCTCCTGACCCCAGGTCTCCCCATGGCGTGACAGCTCAGAGGAGAGCCATGGATCAGGGATTTGGATCCTTGACCCTGCAGATGGGTCAGTGCTACTCAGCTGCCCCAGGCCTTGGCACGACTTGCTCCATACTTACCTTTTTGGGGGTATCTCCAGTGAGTTGACACCCTCCTTCACTGAGGATGATTCGTCATCCTCTTTCCAGTTCCCCATCATTCCCTCTATGAGATCTGGGCTGGTCACCTTCCTCCTCATGCTGGCAGAAGGGATTTGCGTGGTGCCCCAAGAAACAGTGGGTTTCTGCAAAGGAAGGGAGAATCTCAGACAAGCATGCTGCAAAGACACAGGGCTGTTTGCCAGCGTACAGATCCCAGGAGTGAATTCTGGCCAGGATGCTGTGGCAGTAGAGGGGGAACCAGAAGAAGGACCTCCGCCTGCCCCAGGAGTTGGGATTTTGTTTTTTGTTGGTGGTGGGTTTGTTTTTTTTAAAGGAATTTCTAATCAAAAGCCCTCACAGTTTTTCAGAACTCTGTTTCACTTTCCATTTCATCCAGCACCTAGCCATAATATCTCAACAGATACAGTTTCTACCACCATGCAGGGGCAAAAAGTAGCATGCAGTTTAGATGGAAGTGTGGGCAGAGGCCATACCACTGATCAGCACTGAAGGCCTGTAGTGCTGCAAAGGCATGTTTACAACACTCCTTCTCAAATCTTTTTGTCCAGTGAAGTTAAAGACTTCATCCCTTGTGCATTGAGACAAGCAGAACTTTTTTTAATGTCAGCATGCTTGGAAGGAAATCCTAGTGCTTCGGTTAAAAACTAAACTTCCAGAAAATGTGCCTTCCTATTACGAATAATGTTCCTGATCATTCCAATGCAGTGAAGACTAAATAAAAGAACTAGCTGCCTTATAGGTAGTCTAGGTATGGCTCAGGTCATTGGACTGTGAACAGATGTGTCCAAATGCAAGTGCAGATACCTGAAACAGAGCTTGTCTGAGTTCGGGGGAGGGATGATCAGTGTATGTGCTCACCATGGCAGATTGCTGGCTTTGCCCTTTGGCTTTTTCTAACTACATCTCCCTTACAGTAATAAGCAGGCAAGCATGACAGATAGGAGTCACCTGCCCTGCAATTTTGCAGCAATGATGCCATGCTGACTTGGAGACCTTCAAAGCTCAGCTCTTCTGGAGGAGAGAAATGCTATTTTACTGCGTGTTTCACAAGGTTTCTGGTACCTGGGCCTTCCACAGATGTTCCCTTTCCCTTCTTGCTGTTGATGAAGGCGACCTTGTCCTTGCTGTCTTCAGGTACTTCTTACGTAAGGCTTCCCAGTGTTTACTTTGATCTTTCCTCACAGGGAGAGAGTAGAATTCCTGAAGGGTCACAGAAATGCAACAGTAGCAGTGGGAGTCTCATCTGTGCTTTGTGGGATTTTTTTAGTTCTCACCCTCTCTTCTGCCCCTTGTCTTTAGCCTGTCTATCAGCCATGTCTGCTCCTCACTTATAACAGGCACAACCAAAGCACAAACTGAACAATGATCTGAATAGAAATGATTTCCTACCCTAGAAAAGCCTGGCATTTTTATTTGCATTATGAACAGTGCCTTTTTATCTCCATTAAGAATGGTGCCAAGGAAGATGGTCTGATATGTTGCATAAGATGACGGGAGCAAAGAACACACTCCAAAAAGACAAACAACTGAAGATACGTGGTTTAAAGGAAGCTCCAGAAGAAATCACTTAATGTTCACATGAGTACAGATTAGCTATTTCAGACTCTGTAGCCATATAACTGTGCTTTTCTACAATGAATTATGAGACAAGAATTACATCACTGTCTATCATGTACCTGTCCTGCTCTCTCATGACTGTCACAGATAGTTTGTGCAGGTTGGGGTCCAGCCACAGGAGTGTCATTGCCTTGGTTTTTCTTTTTCCTGCACATTCTCCACTTCAAAACAGCCAGCTCACTGCAGACACACAGCAAGAGGAGTTAGTGGGAGCACAGGGAAGATTGCCATCCTTTGCTCCCAGGCTGGGCACCCCGCTCTGCAGCAGAAGGTGGCTCTACTGGGGAAGTGTGTGTTGGGAACAGCCCTTCTTTCCCCTGCTGCTGCTGGGGGTGGAAGCAAGGGCGTTGCCTGAGGGGAAACACCACCCATATCTGGATATATTTACCACTGCAGCTTATCTTCCCGATGCCTCTCTTCATGCCTGTGTCCCCTCCGACTTCGGTCAACCTGTCCCAGGATGCACGGCACTATCTCGAGCAGGGCCTGGCTTGTCCCTGGGGAAATTGGCCTAGAACAACAGGAAGAAACCCTCACTCACGCTCTGGCTGAAACCTTCCTGCCTCTCACTTTCCCCAGGCCCTGCACACAGAGTCTCACTGGTGCCCACAGCATGAGGTTTAGGCATTTGCTTTGGGCTGCAGAAAGGCACCTGGAGTTGGGGGCTCCTGACCCCAGGTCTCCCCATGGCTTGACAGCTCAGAGGAGAGCCACGGATCAGGGATTTGGATCCTTGACCCTGCAGATGGGTCAGTGCTACTCAGCTGCCCCAGGCCTTGGCACGACTTGCTCCATACTTACCTTTTTGGGGGTATCTCCAGCGAGTTGTCACCCTCCTTCTCTGAGGATGATTCGCCATCCTCTTTCCAGTTCCCCATCATTCCCTCTATGAGATCTGGGCTGGTCACCTTCCTCCTCATGCTGGCAGAAGGGATTTGCGTGGTGCCCCAAGAAACAGTGGGTTTCTGCAAAGGAAGGGAGAATCTCAGACAAGCATGCTGCAAAGACACAGGGCTGTTTGCCAGCGTACAGATCCCCGGGGTGAATTCTGGCCAGGATGCTGTGGCAGTAGAGGGGGAACCAGAAGAAGGACCTCCACCTGCCCCAGGAGTTGGGATTTTGTTTTTTGTTGGTGGTGGGTTTGTGTTTTTTAAAGGAATTTCTAATCAAAAGCCCTCACAGTTTTTCAGAACTCTTTTTTACTTTCCATTTCATCCAGCACCTAGCCATAATATCTCAACAGATACAGTTTCTACCACTATGCAGGGGCAAAAAGTTGTATGCAGTTTAGATGGAAGTGTGGGCAGAGGCCATACCACTGATCAGCACTGAAGGCCTGTAGTGCTGCAAAGGCATGTTTACAACACTCCTTCTCAAATCTTTTTGTCCAGTGAAGTTAAAGACTTCATCCCTTGTGCATTGAGACAAGCAGAACTTTTTTTAATGTCAGCATGCTTGGAAGGAAATCCTAGTGCTTCGGTTAAAAACTAAACTTCCAGAAAATGTGCCTTCCTATTACGAATAATGTTCCTGATCATTCCAATGCAGTGAAGACTAAATAAAAGAACTAGCTGCCTTATAGGTAGTCTAGGTATGGCTCAGGTCATTGGACTGTGAACAGATGTGTCCAAATGCAAGTGCAGATACCTGAAACAGAGCTTGTCTGAGTTCGGGGGAGGGATGATCAGTGTATGTGCTCACCATGGCAGATTGCTGGCTTTGCCCTTTGGCTTTTTCTAACTACATCTCCCTTACAGTAATAAGCAGGCAAGCATGACAGATAGGAGTCACCTGCCCTGCAATTTTGCAGCAATGATGCCATGCTGACTTGGAGACCTTCAAAGCTCAGCTCTTCTGGAGGAGAGAAATGCTATTTTACTGCGTGTTTCACAAGGTTTCTGGTACCTGGGCCTTCCACAGATGTTCCCTTTCCCTTCTTGCTGTTGATGAAGGCGACCTTGTCCTTGCTGTCTTCAGGTACTTCTTACGTAAGGCTTCCCAGTGTTTACTTTGATCTTTCCTCACAGGGAGAGAGTAGAATTCCTGAAGGGTCACAGAAATGCAACAGTAGCAGTGGGAGTCTCATCTGTGCTTTGTGGGATTTTTTTAGTTCTCACCCTCTCTTCTGCCCCTTGTCTTTAGCCTGTCTATCAGCCATGTCTGCTCCTCACTTATAACAGGCACAACCAAAGCACAAACTGAACAATGATCTGAATAGAAATGATTTCCTACCCTAGAAAAGCCTGGCATTTTTATTTGCATTATGAACAGTGCCTTTTTATCTCCATTAAGAATGGTGCCAAGGAAGATGGTCTGATATGTTGCATAAGATGACGGGAGCAAAGAACACACTCCAAAAAGACAAACAACTGAAGATACGTGGTTTAAAGGAAGCTCCAGAAGAAATCACTTAATGTTCAAATGAGTACAGATTAGCTATTTCAGACTCTGTAGCCATATAACTGTGTTTTTCTACAATGAATTATGAGACAAGAATTACATCACTGTCTATCATGTACCTGTCCTGCTCTCTCATGACTGTCACAGATAGTTTGTGCAGGTTGGGGTCCAGCCACAGGAGTGTCATTGCCTTGGTTTTTCTTTTTCCTGCACATTCTCCACTTCAAAACAGCCAGCTCACTGCAGACACACAGCAAGAGGAGTTAGTGGGAGCACAGGGAAGATTGCCATCCTTTGCTCCCAGGCTGGGCACCCCGCTCTGCAGCAGAAGGTGGCTCTACTGGGGAAGTGTGTGTTGGGAACAGCCCTTCTTTCCCCTGCTGCTGCTGGGGGTGGAAGCAAGGGCGTTGCCTGAGGGGAAACACCACCCATATCTGGATATATTTACCACTGCAGCTTATCTTCCCGATGCCTCTCTTCATGCCTGTGTCCCCTCCGACTTCGGTCAACCTGTCCCAGGATGCACGGCACTATCTCGAGCAGGGCCTGGCTTGTCCCTGGGGAAATTGGCCTAGAACAACAGGAAGAAACCCTCACTCACGCTCTGGCTGAAACCTTCCTGCCTCTCACTTTCCCCAGGCCCTGCACACAGAGTCTCACTGGTGCCCACAGCATGAGGTTTAGGCATTTGCTTTGGGCTGCAGAAAGGCACCTGGAGTTGGGGGCTCCTGACCCCAGGTCTCCCCATGGCTTGACAGCTCAGAGGAGAGCCACGGATCAGGGATTTGGATCCTTGACCCTGCAGATGGGTCAGTGCTACTCAGCTGCCCCAGGCCTTGGCACGACTTGCTCCATACTTACCTTTTTGGGGGTATCTCCAGCGAGTTGTCACCCTCCTTCTCTGAGGATGATTCGCCATCCTCTTTCCAGTTCCCCATCATTCCCTCTATGAGATCTGGGCTGGTCACCTTCCTCCTCATGCTGGCAGAAGGGATTTGCGTGGTGCCCCAAGAAACAGTGGGTTTCTGCAAAGGAAGGGAGAATCTCAGACAAGCATGCTGCAAAGACACAGGGCTGTTTGCCAGCGTACAGATCCCCGGGGTGAATTCTGGCCAGGATGCTGTGGCAGTAGAGGGGGAACCAGAAGAAGGACCTCCGCCTGCCCCAGGAGTTGGGATTTTGTTTTTTGTTGGTGGTGGGTTTGTGTTTTTTAAAGGAATTTCTAATCAAAAGCCCTCACAGTTTTTCAGAACTCTTTTTTACTTTCCATTTCATCCAGCACCTAGCCATAATATCTCAACAGATACAGTTTCTACCACTATGCAGGGGCAAAAAGTAGTATGCAGTTTAGATGGAAGTGTGGGCAGAGGCCATACCACTGATCAGCACTGAAGGCCTGTAGTGCTGCAAAGGCATGTTTACAACACTCCTTCTCAAATCTTTTTGTCCAGTGAAGTTAAAGACTTCATCCCTTGTGCATTGAGACAAGCAGAACTTTTTTTAATGTCAGCATGCTTGGAAGGAAATCCTAGTGCTTCGGTTAAAAACTAAACTTCCAGAAAATGTGCCTTCCTATTACGAATAATGTTCCTGATCATTCCAATGCAGTGAAGACTAAATAAAAGAACTAGCTGCCTTATAGGTAGTCTAGGTATGGCTCAGGTCATTGGACTGTGAACAGATGTGTCCAAATGCAAGTGCAGATACCTGAAACAGAGCTTGTCTGAGTTCGGGGGAGGGATGATCAGTGTATGTGCTCACCATGGCAGATTGCTGGCTTTGCCCTTTGGCTTTTTCTAACTACATCTCCCTTACAGTAATAAGCAGGCAAGCATGACAGATAGGAGTCACCTGCCCTGCAATTTTGCAGCAATGATGCCATGCTGACTTGGAGACCTTCAAAGCTCAGCTCTTCTGGAGGAGAGAAATGCTATTTTACTGCGTGTTTCACAAGGTTTCTGGTACCTGGGCCTTCCACAGATGTTCCCTTTCCCTTCTTGCTGTTGATGAAGGCGACCTTGTCCTTGCTGTCTTCAGGTACTTCTTACGTAAGGCTTCCCAGTGTTTACTTTGATCTTTCCTCACAGGGAGAGAGTAGAATTCCTGAAGGGTCACAGAAATGCAACAGTAGCAGTGGGAGTCTCATCTGTGCTTTGTGGGATTTTTTTAGTTCTCACCCTCTCTTCTGCCCCTTGTCTTTAGCCTGTCTATCAGCCATGTCTGCTCCTCAGTTATAACAGGCACAACCAAAGCACAAACTGAACAATGATCTGAATAGAAATTATTTCCTACCCTAGAAAAGCCTGGCATTTTTATTTGCATTATGAACAGTGCCTTTTTATCTCCATTAAGAATGGTGCCAAGGAAGATGGTCTGATATGTTGCATAAGATGACGGGAGCAAAGAACACACTCCAAAAAGACAAACAACTGAAGATACGTGGTTTAAAGGAAGCTCCAGAAGAAATCACTTAATGTTCAAATGAGTACAGATTAGCTATTTCAGACTCTGTAGCCATATAACTGTGTTTTTCTACAATGAATTATGAGACAAGAATTACATCACTGTCTATCATGTACCTGTCCTGCTCTCTCATGACTGTCACAGATAGTTTGTGCAGGTTGGGGTCCAGCCACAGGAGTGTCATTGCCTTGGTTTTTCTTTTTCCTGCACATTCTCCACTTCAAAACAGCCAGCTCACTGCAGACACACAGCAAGAGGAGTTAGTGGGAGCACAGGGAAGATTGCCATCCTTTGCTCCCAGGCTGGGCACCCCGCTCTGCAGCAGAAGGTGGCTCTACTGGGGAAGTGTGTGTTGGGAACAGCCCTTCTTTCCCCTGCTGCTGCTGGGGGTGGAAGCAAGGGCGTTGCCTGAGGGGAAACACCACCCATATCTGGATGTATTTACCACTGCAGCTTATCTTCCCGATGCCTCTCTTCATGCCTGTGTCCCCTCCGACTTCGGTCAACCTGTCCCAGGATGCACGGCACTATCTCGAGCAGGGCCTGGCTTGTCCCTGGGGAAATTGGCCTAGAACAACAGGAAGAAACCCTCACTCACGCTCTGGCTGAAACCTTCCTGCCTCTCACTTTCCCCAGGCCCTGCACACAGAGTCTCACTGGTGCCCACAGCATGAGGTTTAGGCATTTGCTTTGGGCTGCAGAAAGGCACCTGGAGTTGGGGGCTCCTGACCCCAGGTCTCCCCATGGCTTGACAGCTCAGAGGAGAGCCACGGATCAGGGATTTGGATCCTTGACCCTGCAGATGGGTCAGTGCTACTCAGCTGCCCCAGGCCTTGGCACGACTTGCTCCATACTTACCTTTTTGGGGGTATCTCCAGCGAGTTGTCACCCTCCTTCTCTGAGGATGATTCGCCATCCTCTTTCCAGTTCCCCATCATTCCCTCTATGAGATCTGGGCTGGTCACCTTCCTCCTCATGCTGGCAGAAGGGATTTGCGTGGTGCCCCAAGAAACAGTGGGTTTCTGCAAAGGAAGGGAGAATCTCAGACAAGCATGCTGCAAAGACACAGGGCTGTTTGCCAGCGTACAGATCCCCGGGGTGAATTCTGGCCAGGATGCTGTGGCAGTAGAGGGGGAACCAGAAGAAGGACCTCCGCCTGCCCCAGGAGTTGGGATTTTGTTTTTTGTTGGTGGTGGGTTTGTGTTTTTTAAAGGAATTTCTAATCAAAAGCCCTCACAGTTTTTCAGAACTCTTTTTTACTTTCCATTTCATCCAGCACCTAGCCATAATATCTCAACAGATACAGTTTCTACCACTATGCAGGGGCAAAAAGTAGTATGCAGTTTAGATGGAAGTGTGGGCAGAGGCCATACCACTGATCAGCACTGAAGGCCTGTAGTGCTGCAAAGGCATGTTTACAACACTCCTTCTCAAATCTTTTTGTCCAGTGAAGTTAAAGACTTCATCCCTTGTGCATTGAGACAAGCAGAACTTTTTTTAATGTCAGCATGCTTGGAAGGAAATCCTAGTGCTTCGGTTAAAAACTAAACTTCCAGAAAATGTGCCTTCCTATTACGAATAATGTTCCTGATCATTCCAATGCAGTGAAGACTAAATAAAAGAACTAGCTGCCTTATAGGTAGTCTAGGTATGGCTCAGGTCATTGGACTGTGAACAGATGTGTCCAAATGCAAGTGCAGATACCTGAAACAGAGCTTGTCTGAGTTCGGGGGAGGGATGATCAGTGTATGTGCTCACCATGGCAGATTGCTGGCTTTGCCCTTTGGCTTTTTCTAACTACATCTCCCTTACAGTAATAAGCAGGCAAGCATGACAGATAGGAGTCACCTGCCCTGCAATTTTGCAGCAATGATGCCATGCTGACTTGGAGACCTTCAAAGCTCAGCTCTTCTGGAGGAGAGAAATGCTATTTTACTGCGTGTTTCACAAGGTTTCTGGTACCTGGGCCTTCCACAGATGTTCCCTTTCCCTTCTTGCTGTTGATGAAGGCGACCTTGTCCTTGCTGTCTTCAGGTACTTCTTACGTAAGGCTTCCCAGTGTTTACTTTGATCTTTCCTCACAGGGAGAGAGTAGAATTCCTGAAGGGTCACAGAAATGCAACAGTAGCAGTGGGAGTCTCATCTGTGCTTTGTGGGATTTTTTTAGTTCTCACCCTCTCTTCTGCCCCTTGTCTTTAGCCTGTCTATCAGCCATGTCTGCTCCTCAGTTATAACAGGCACAACCAAAGCACAAACTGAACAATGATCTGAATAGAAATGATTTCCTACCCTAGAAAACCCTGGCATTTTTATTTGCATTATGAACAGTGCCTTTTTATCTCCATTAAGAATGGTGCCAAGGAAGATGGTCTGATATGTTGCATAAGATGACGGGAGCAAAGAACACACTCCAAAAAGACAAACAACTGAAGATACGTGGTTTAAAGGAAGCTCCAGAAGAAATCACTTAATGTTCAAATGAGTACAGATTAGCTATTTCAGACTCTGTAGCCATATAACTGTGTTTTTCTACAATGAATTATGAGACAAGAATTACATCACTGTCTATCATGTACCTGTCCTGCTCTCTCATGACTGTCACAGATAGTTTGTGCAGGTTGGGGTCCAGCCACAGGAGTGTCATTGCCTTGGTTTTTCTTTTTCCTGCACATTCTCCACTTCAAAACAGCCAGCTCACTGCAGACACACAGCAAGAGGAGTTAGTGGGAGCACAGGGAAGATTGCCATCCTTTGCTCCCAGGCTGGGCACCCCGCTCTGCAGCAGAAGGTGGCTCTACTGGGGAAGTGTGTGTTGGGAACAGCCCTTCTTTCCCCTGCTGCTGCTGGGGGTGGAAGCAAGGGCGTTGCCTGAGGGGAAACACCACCCATATCTGGATATATTTACCACTGCAGCTTATCTTCCCGATGCCTCTCTTCATGCCTGTGTCCCCTCCGACTTCGGTCAACCTGTCCCAGGATGCACGGCACTATCTCGAGCAGGGCCTGGCTTGTCCCTGGGGAAATTGGCCTAGAACAACAGGAAGAAACCCTCACTCACGCTCTGGCTGAAACCTTCCTGCCTCTCACTTTCCCCAGGCCCTGCACACAGAGTCTCACTGGTGCCCACAGCATGAGGTTTAGGCATTTGCTTTGGGCTGCAGAAAGGCACCTGGAGTTGGGGGCTCCTGACCCCAGGTCTCCCCATGGCTTGACAGCTCAGAGGAGAGCCACGGATCAGGGATTTGGATCCTTGACCCTGCAGATGGGTCAGTGCTACTCAGCTGCCCCAGGCCTTGGCACGACTTGCTCCATACTTACCTTTTTGGGGGTATCTCCAGCGAGTTGTCACCCTCCTTCTCTGAGGATGATTCGCCATCCTCTTTCCAGTTCCCCATCATTCCCTCTATGAGATCTGGGCTGGTCACCTTCCTCCTCATGCTGGCAGAAGGGATTTGCGTGGTGCCCCAAGAAACAGTGGGTTTCTGCAAAGGAAGGGAGAATCTCAGACAAGCATGCTGCAAAGACACAGGGCTGTTTGCCAGCGTACAGATCCCCGGGGTGAATTCTGGCCAGGATGCTGTGGCAGTAGAGGGGGAACCAGAAGAAGGACCTCCGCCTGCCCCAGGAGTTGGGATTTTGTTTTTTGTTGGTGGTGGTTTTGTGTTTTTTAAAGGAATTTCTAATCAAAAGCCCTCACAGTTTTTCAGAACTCTTTTTTACTTTCCATTTCATCCAGCACCTAGCCATAATATCTCAACAGATACAGTTTCTACCACTATGCAGGGGCAAAAAGTAGTATGCAGTTTAGATGGAAGTGTGGGCAGAGGCCATACCACTGATCAGCACTGAAGGCCTGTAGTGCTGCAAAGGCATGTTTACAACACTCCTTCTCAAATCTTTTTGTCCAGTGAAGTTAAAGACTTCATCCCTTGTGCATTGAGACAAGCAGAACTTTTTTTAATGTCAGCATGCTTGGAAGGAAATCCTAGTGCTTCGGTTAAAAACTAAACTTCCAGAAAATGTGCCTTCCTATTACGAATAATGTTCCTGATCATTCCAGTACAGTGAAGACTAAATAAAAGAACTAGCTGCCTTATAGGTAGTCTAGATATGGCTCAGGTCATTGGACTGTGAACAGATGTGTCCAAATGCAAGTGCAGATACCTGAAACAGAGCTTGTCTGAGTTCGGGGGAGGGATGATCAGTGTATGTGCTCACCATGGCAGATTGCTGGCTTTGCCCTTTGGCTTTTTCTAACTACATCTCCCTTACAGTAATAAGCAGGCAAGCATGACAGATAGGAGTCACCTGCCCTGCAATTTTGCAGCAATGATGCCATGCTGACTTGGAGACCTTCAAAGCTCAGCTCTTCTGGAGGAGAGAAATGCTATTTTACTGCGTGTTTCACAAGGTTTCTGGTACCTGGGCCTTCCACAGATGTTCCCTTTCCCTTCTTGCTGTTGATGAAGGCGACCTTGTCCTTGCTGTCTTCAGGTACTTCTTACGTAAGGCTTCCCAGTGTTTACTTTGATCTTTCCTCACAGGGAGAGAGTAGAATTCCTGAAGGGTCACAGAAATGCAACAGTAGCAGTGGGAGTCTCATCTGTGCTTTGTGGGATTTTTTTAGTTCTCACCCTCTCTTCTGCCCCTTGTCTTTAGCCTGTCTATCAGCCATGTCTGCTCCTCAGTTATAACAGGCACAACCAAAGCACAAACTGAACAATGATCTGAATAGAAATTATTTCCTACCCTAGAAAAGCCTGGCATTTTTATTTGCATTATGAACAGTGCCTTTTTATCTCCATGAAGAATGGTGCCAAGGAAGATGGTCTGATATGTTGCATAAGATGACGGGAGCAAAGAACACACTCCAAAAAGACAAACAACTGAAGATACGTGGTTTAAAGGAAGCTCCAGAAGAAATCACTTAATGTTCAAATGAGTACAGATTAGCTATTTCAGACTCTGTAGCCATATAACTGTGCTTTTCTACAATGAATTATGAGACAAGAATTACATCACTGTCTATCATGTACCTGTCCTGCTCTCTCATGACTGTCACAGATAGTTTGTGCAGGTTGGGGTCCAGCCACAGGAGTGTCATTGCCTTGGTTTTTCTTTTTCCTGCACATTCTCCACTTCAAAACAGCCAGCTCACTGCAGACACACAGCAAGAGGAGTTAGTGGGAGCACAGGGAAGATTGCCATCCTTTGCTCCCAGGCTGGGCACCCCGCTCTGCAGCAGAAGGTGGCTCTACTGGGGAAGTGTGTGTTGGGAACAGCCCTTCTTTCCCCTGCTGCTGCTGGGGGTGGAAGCAAGGGCGTTGCCTGAGGGGAAACACCACCCATATCTGGATATATTTACCACTGCAGCTTATCTTCCTGATCCCTCTCTTCATGCCTGTGTCCCCTCCGACTTCGGTCAACCTGTCCCAGGATGCACGGCACTATCTCGAGCAGGGCCTGGCTTGTCCCTGGGGAAATTGGCCTAGAACAACAGGAAGAAACCCTCACTCACGCTCTGGCTGAAACCTTCCTGCCTCTCACCTTCCCCAGGCCCTGCACACAGAGTCTCACTGGTGCCCACAGCAGGAGGTTTAGGCATTTGCTTTGGGCTGCAGAAAGGCACCTGGAGTTGGGGGCTCCTGACCCCAGGTCTCCCCATGGCTTGACAGCTCAGAGGAGAGCCACGGATCAGGGGTTTGGATCCTTGACCCTGCAGATGGGTCAGTGCTACTCAGCTGCCCCAGGCCTTGGCACGACTTGCTCCATACTTACCTTTTTGGGGGTATCTCCAGCGAGTTGTCACCCTCCTTCTCTGAGGATGATTCGCCATCCTCTTTCCAGTTCCCCATCATTCCCTCTATGAGATCTGGGCTGGTCACCTTCCTCCTCATGCTGGCAGAAGGGATTTGCGTGGTGCCCCAAGAAACAGTGGGTTTCTGCAAAGGAAGGGAGAATCTCAGACAAGCATGCTGCAAAGACACAGGGCTGTTTGCCAGCATACAGATCCCAGGGGTGAATTCTGGCCAGGATGCTGTGGCAGTAGAGGGGGAACCAGAAGAAGGACCTCCGCCTGCCCCAGGAGTTGGGATTTTGTTTTTTGTTGGTGGTGGTTTTGTGTTTTTTAAAGGAATTTCTAATCAAAAGCCCTCACAGTTTTTCAGAACTCTTTTTTACTTTCCATTTCATCCAGCACCTAGCCATAATATCTCAACAGATACAGTTTCTACCACTATGCAGGGGCAAAAAGTAGTATGCAGTTTAGATGGAAGTGTGGGCAGAGGCCATACCACTGATCAGCACTGAAGGCCTGTAGTGCTGCAAAGGCATGTTTACAACACTCCTTCTCAAATCTTTTTGTCCAGTGAAGTTAAAGACTTCATCCCTTGTGCATTGAGACAAGCAGAACTTTTTTTAATGTCAGCATGCTTGGAAGGAAATCCTAGTGCTTCGGTTAAAAACTAAACTTCCAGAAAATGTGCCTTCCTATTACGAATAATGTTCCTGATCATTCCAGTACAGTGAAGACTAAATAAAAGAACTAGCTGCCTTATAGGTAGTCTAGATATGGCTCAGGTCATTGGACTGTGAACAGATGTGTCCAAATGCAAGTGCAGATACCTGAAACAGAGCTTGTCTGAGTTCGGGGGAGGGATGATCAGTGTATGTGCTCACCATGGCAGATTGCTGGCTTTGCCCTTTGGCTTTTTCTAACTACATCTCCCTTACAGTAATAAGCAGGCAAGCATGACAGATAGGAGTCACCTGCCCTGCAATTTTGCAGCAATGATGCCATGCTGACTTGGAGACCTTCAAAGCTCAGCTCTTCTGGAGGAGAGAAATGCTATTTTACTGCGTGTTTCACAAGGTTTCTGGTACCTGGGCCTTCCACAGATGTTCCCTTTCCCTTCTTGCTGTTGATGAAGGCGACCTTGTCCTTGCTGTCTTCAGGTACTTCTTACGTAAGGCTTCCCAGTGTTTACTTTGATCTTTCCTCACAGGGAGAGAGTAGAATTCCTGAAGGGTCACAGAAATGCAACAGTAGCAGTGGGAGTCTCATCTGTGCTTTGTGGGATTTTTTTAGTTCTCACCCTCTCTTCTGCCCCTTGTCTTTAGCCTTTCTATCAGCCATGTCTGCTCCTCACTTATAACAGGCACAACCAAAGCACAAACTGAACAATGATCTGAATAGAAATTATTTCCTACCCTAGAAAAGCCTGGCATTTTTATTTGCATTATGAACAGTGCCTTTTTATCTCCATTAAGAATGGTGCCAAGGAAGATGGTCTGATATGTTGCATAAGATGACGGGAGCAAAGAACACACTCCAAAAAGACAAACAACTGAAGATACGTGGTTTAAAGGAAGCTCCAGAAGAAATCACTTAATGTTCAAATGAGTACAGATTAGCTATTTCAGACTCTGTAGCCATATAACTGTGTTTTTCTACAATGAATTATGAGACAAGAATTACATCACTGTCTATCATGTACCTGTCCTGCTCTCTCATGACTGTCACAGATAGTTTGTGCAGGTTGGGGTCCAGCCACAGGAGTGTCATTGCCTTGGTTTTTCTTTTTCCTGCACATTCTCCACTTCAAAACAGCCAGCTCACTGCAGACACACAGCAAGAGGAGTTAGTGGGAGCACAGGGAAGATTGCCATCCTTTGCTCCCAGGCTGGGCACCCCGCTCTGCAGCAGAAGGTGGCTCTACTGGGGAAGTGTGTGTTGGGAACAGCCCTTCTTTCCCCTGCTGCTGCTGGGGGTGGAAGCAAGGGCGTTGCCTGAGGGGAAACACCACCCATATCTGGATATATTTACCACTGCAGCTTATCTTCCCGATGCCTCTCTTCATGCCTGTGTCCCCTCCGACTTCGGTCAACCTGTCCCAGGATGCACGGCACTATCTCGAGCAGGGCCTGGCTTGTCCCTGGGGAAATTGGCCTAGAACAACAGGAAGAAACCCTCACTCACGCTCTGGCTGAAACCTTCCTGCCTCTCACCTTCCCCAGGCCCTGCACACAGAGTCTCACTGGTGCCCACAGCATGAGGTTTAGGCATTTGCTTTGGGCTGCAGAAAGGCACCTGGAGTTGGGGGCTCCTGACCCCAGGTCTCCCCATGGCTTGACAGCTCAGAGGAGAGCCACGGATCAGGGATTTGGATCCTTGACCCTGCAGATGGGTCAGTGCTACTCAGCTGCCCCAGGCCTTGGCACGACTTGCTCCATACTTACCTTTTTGGGGGTATCTCCAGCGAGTTGTCACCCTCCTTCTCTGAGGATGATTCGCCATCCTCTTTCCAGTTCCCCATCATTCCCTCTATGAGATCTGGGCTGGTCACCTTCCTCCTCATGCTGGCAGAAGGGATTTGCGTGGTGCCCCAAGAAACAGTGGGTTTCTGCAAAGGAAGGGAGAATCTCAGACAAGCATGCTGCAAAGACACAGGGCTGTTTGCCAGCATACAGATCCCAGGGGTGAATTCTGGCCAGGATGCTGTGGCAGTAGAGGGGGAACCAGAAGAAGGACCTCCGCCTGCCCCAGGAGTTGGGATTTTGTTTTTTGGTGGTGGTGGGTTTGTGTTTTTTAAAGGAATTTCTAATCAAAAGCCCTCACAGTTTTTCAGAACTCTTTTTTACTTTCCATTTCATCCAGCACCTAGCCATAATATCTCAACAGATACAGTTTCTACCACTATGCAGGGGCAAAAAGTAGCATGCAGTTTAGATGGAAGTGTGGGCAGAGGCCATACCACTGATCAGCACTGAAGGCCTGTAGTGCTGCAAAGGCATGTTTACAACACTCCTTCTCAAATCTTTTTGTCCAGTGAAGTTAAAGACTTCATCCCTTGTGCATTGAGACAAGCAGAACTTTTTTTAATGTCAGCATGCTTGGAAGGAAATCCTAGTGCTTCGGTTAAAAACTAAACTTCCAGAAAATGTGCCTTCCTATTACGAATAATGTTCCTGATCATTCCAGTACAGTGAAGACTAAATAAAAGAACTAGCTGCCTTATAGGTAGTCTAGATATGGCTCAGGTCATTGGACTGTGAACAGATGTGTCCAAATGCAAGTGCAGATACCTGAAACAGAGCTTGTCTGAGTTCGGGGGAGGGATGATCAGTGTATGTGCTCACCATGGCAGATTGCTGGCTTTGCCCTTTGGCTTTTTCTAACTACATCTCCCTTACAGTAATAAGCAGGCAAGCATGACAGATAGGAGTCACCTGCCCTGCAATTTTGCAGCAATGATGCCATGCTGACTTGGAGACCTTCAAAGCTCAGCTCTTCTGGAGGAGAGAAATGCTATTTTACTGCGTGTTTCACAAGGTTTCTGGTACCTGGGCCTTCCACAGATGTTCCCTTTCCCTTCTTGCTGTTGATGAAGGCGACCTTGTCCTTGCTGTCTTCAGGTACTTCTTACGTAAGGCTTCCCAGTGTTTACTTTGATCTTTCCTCACAGGGAGAGAGTAGAATTCCTGAAGGGTCACAGAAATGCAACAGTAGCAGTGGGAGTCTCATCTGTGCTTTGTGGGATTTTTTTAGTTCTCACCCTCTCTTCTGCCCCTTGTCTTTAGCCTGTCTATCAGCCATGTCTGCTCCTCAGTTATAACAGGCACAACCAAAGCACAAACTGAACAATGATCTGAATAGAAATGATTTCCTACCCTAGAAAAGCCTGGCATTTTTATTTGCATTATGAACAGTGCCTTTTTATCTCCATGAAGAATGGTGCCAAGGAAGATGGTCTGATATGTTGCATAAGATGACGGGAGCAAAGAACACACTCCAAAAAGACAAACAACTGAAGATACGTGGTTTAAAGGAAGCTCCAGAAGAAATCACTTAATGTTCAAATGAGTACAGATTAGCTATTTCAGACTCTGTAGCCATATAACTGTGTTTTTCTACAATGAATTATGAGACAAGAATTACATCACTGTCTATCATGGACCTGTCCTGCTCTCTCATGACTGTCACAAATAGTTTGTGCAGGTTGGGGTCCAGCCACAGGAGTGTCATTGCCTTGGCTTTTCTTTTTCCTGCACATTCTCCACTTCAAAACAGCCAGCTCACTGCAGACACACAGCAAGAGGAGTTAGTGGGAGCACAGGGAAGATTGCCATCCTTTGCTCCCAGGCTGGGCACCCCGCTCTGCAGCAGAAGGTGGCTCTACTGGGGAAGTGTGTGTTGGGAACAGCTCTTCTTTCCCCTGCTGCTGCTGGGGGTGGAAGCAAGGGCGTTGCCTGAGGGGAAACACCACCCATATCTGGATATATTTACCACTGCAGCTTATCTTCCCGATCCCTCTCTTCATGCCTGTGTCCCCTCCGACTTCGGTCAACCTGTCCCAGGATGCACGGCACTATCTCGAGCAGGGCCTGGCTTGTCCCTGGGGAAATTGGCCTAGAACAACAGGAAGAAACCCTCACTCACGCTCTGGCTGAAACCTTCCTGCCTCTCACCTTCCCCAGGCCCTGCACACAGAGTCTCACTGGTGCCCACAGCAGGAGGTTTAGGCATTTGCTTTGGGCTGCAGAAAGGCACCTGGAGTTGGGGGCTCCTGACCCCAGGTCTCCCCATGGCTTGACAGCTCAGAGGAGAGCCACGGACCAGGGATTTGGATCCTTGACCCTGCAGATGGGTCAGTGCTACTCAGCTGCCCCAGGCCTTGGCACGACTTGCTCTATGCTTACCTTTTTGGGGGTATCTCCAGCGAGTTGTCACCCTCCTTCTCTGAGGATGATTCGCCATCCTCTTTCCAGTTCCCCATCATTCCCTCTATGAGATCTGGGCTGGTCACCTTCCTCCTCATGCTGGCAGAAGGGATTTGCGTGGTGCCCCAAGAAACAGTGGGTTTCTGCAAAGGAAGGGAGAATCTCAGACAAGCATGCTGCAAAGACACAGGGCTGTTTGCCAGCGTACAGATCCCAGGGGTGAATTCTGGCCAGGATGCTGTGGCAGTAGAGGGGGAACCAGAAGAAGGACCTCCGCCTGCCCCAGGAGTTGGGATTCTGTTTTTTGGTGGTGGTGGGTTTGTGTTTTTTAAAGGAATTTCTAATCAAAAGCCCTCACAGTTTTTCAGAACTCTGTTTCACTTTCCATTTCATCCAGCACCTAGCCATAATATCTCAACAGATACAGTTTCTACCACTATGCAGGGGCAAAAAGTAGCATGCAGTTTAGATGGAAGTGTGGGCAGAGGCCATACCACTGCTCAGCACTGAAGGCCTGTAGTGCTGCAAAGGCATGTTTACAACACTCCTTCACAAATCTTTTTGTCCAGTGAAGTTAAAGACTTCATCCCTTGTGCATTGAGACAAGCAGAACTTTTTTTAATGTCAGCATGCTTGGAAGGAAATCCTAGTGCTTCAGTTAAAAACTAAACTTCCAGAAAATGTGCCTTCCTATTACGAATAATGTTCCTGATCATTCCAGTACAGTGAAGACTAAATAAAAGAACTAGCTGCCTTATAGGTAGTCTAGATATGGCTCAGGTCATTGGACTGTGAACAGATGTGTCCAAATGCAAGTGCAGATACCTGAAACAGAGCTTGTCTGAGTTCGGGGGAGGGATGATCAGTGTATGTGCTCACCATGGCAGATTGCTGGCTTTGCCCTTTGGCTTTTTCTAACTACATCTCCCTTACAGTAATAAGCAGGCAAGCATGACAGACAGGAGTCACCTGCCCTGCAATTTTGCAGCAATGATGCCATGCTGACTTGGAGACCTTCAAAGCTCAGCTCTTCTGGAGGAGAGAAATGCTATTTTACTGCGTGTTTCACAAGGTTTCTGGTACCTGGGCCTTCCACACATGTTCCCTTTCCCTTCTTGCTGTTGATGAAGGCGACCTTGTCCTTGCTGTCTTCAGGTACTTCTTACGTAAGGCTTCCCAGTGTTTACTTTGATCTTTCCTCACAGGGAGAGAGTAGAATTCCTGAAGGGTCACAGAAATGCAACAGTAGCAGTGGGAGTCTCATCTGTGCTTTGTGGGATTTTTTTAGTTCTCACCCTCTCTTCTGCCCCTTGTCTTTAGCCTGTCTATCAGCCATGTCTGCTCCTCAGTTATAACAGGCACAACCAAAGCACAAACTGAACAATGATCTGAATAGAAATGATTTCCTACCCTAGAAAAGCCTGGCATTTTTATTTGCATTATGAACAGTGCCTTTTTATCTCCATGAAGAATGGTGCCAAGGAAGATGGTCTGATATGTTGCATAAGATGACGGGAGCAAAGAACACACTCCAAAAAGACAAACAACTGAAGATACGTGGTTTAAAGGAAGCTCCAGAAGAAATCACTTAATGTTCAAATGAGTACAGATTAGCTATTTCAGACTCTGTAGCCATATAACTGTGTTTTTCTACAATGAATTATGAGACAAGAATTACATCACTGTCTATCATGGACCTGTCCTGCTCTCTCATGACTGTCACAAATAGTTTGTGCAGGTTGGGGTCCAGCCACAGGAGTGTCATTGCCTTGGCTTTTCTTTTTCCTGCACATTCTCCACTTCAAAACAGCCAGCTCACTGCAGACACACAGCAAGAGGAGTTAGTGGGAGCACAGGGAAGATTGCCATCCTTTGCTCCCAGGCTGGGCACCCCGCTCTGCAGCAGAAGGTGGCTCTACTGGGGAAGTGTGTGTTGGGAACAGCCCTTCTTTCCCCTGCTGCTGCTGGGGGTGGAAGCAAGGGCGTTGCCTGAGGGGAAACACCACCCATATCTGGATATATTTACCACTGCAGCTTATCTTCCCGATGCCTCTCTTCATGCCTGTGTCCCCTCCGACTTCGGTCAACCTGTCCCAGGATGCACGGCACTATCTCGAGCAGGGCCTGGCTTGTCCCTGGGGAAATTGGCCTAGAACAACAGGAAGAAACCCTCACTCACGCTCTGGCTGAAACCTTCCTGCCTCTCACCTTCCCCAGGCCCTGCACACAGAGTCTCACTGGTGCCCACAGCAGGAGGTTTAGGCATTTGCTTTGGGCTGCAGAAAGGCACCTGGAGTTGGGGGCTCCTGACCCCAGGTCTCCCCATGGCTTGACAGCTCAGAGGAGAGCCACGGACCAGGGATTTGGATCCTTGACCCTGCAGATGGGTCAGTGCTACTCAGCTGCCCCAGGCCTTGGCACGACTTGCTCCATACTTACCTTTTTGGGGGTATCTCCAGCGAGTTGTCACCCTCCTTCTCTGAGGATGATTCGCCATCCTCTTTCCAGTTCCCCATCATTCCCTCTATGAGATCTGGGCTGGTCACCTTCCTCCTCATGCTGGCAGAAGGGATTTGCGTGGTGCCCCAAGAAACAGTGGGTTTCTGCAAAGGAAGGGAGAATCTCAGACAAGCATGCTGCAAAGACACAGGGCTGTTTGCCAGCGTACAGATCCCAGGGGTGAATTCTGGCCAGGATGCTGTGGCAGTAGAGGGGGAACCAGAAGAAGGACCTCCGCCTGCCCCAGGAGTTGGGATTCTGTTTTTTGGTGGTGGTGGGTTTGTGTTTTTTAAAGGAATTTCTAATCAAAAGCCCTCACAGTTTTTCAGAACTCTGTTTCACTTTCCATTTCATCCAGCACCTAGCCATAATATCTCAACAGATACAGTTTCTACCACTATGCAGGGGCAAAAAGTAGCATGCAGTTTAGATGGAAGTGTGGGCAGAGGCCATACCACTGCTCAGCACTGAAGGCCTGTAGTGCTGCAAAGGCATGTTTACAACACTCCTTCTCAAATCTTTTTGTCCAGTGAAGTTAAAGACTTCATCCCTTGTGCATTGAGACAAGCAGAACTTTTTTTAATGTCAGCATGCTTGGAAGGAAATCCTAGTGCTTCAGTTAAAAACTAAACTTCCAGAAAATGTGCCTTCCTATTACGAATAATGTTCCTGATCATTCCAGTACAGTGAAGACTAAATAAAAGAACTAGCTGCCTTATAGGTAGTCTAGATATGGCTCAGGTCATTGGACTGTGAACAGATGTGTCCAAATGCAAGTGCAGATACCTGAAACAGAGCTTGTCTGAGTTCGGGGGAGGGATGATCAGTGTATGTGCTCACCATGGCAGATTGCTGGCTTTGCCCTTTGGCTTTTTCTAACTACATCTCCCTTACAGTAATAAGCAGGCAAGCATGACAGACAGGAGTCACCTGCCCTGCAATTTTGCAGCAATGATGCCATGCTGACTTGGAGACCTTCAAAGCTCAGCTCTTCTGGAGGAGAGAAATGCTATTTTACTGCGTGTTTCACAAGGTTTCTGGTACCTGGGCCTTCCACACATGTTCCCTTTCCCTTCTTGCTGTTGATGAAGGCGACCTTGTCCTTGCTGTCTTCAGGTACTTCTTACGTAAGGCTTCCCAGTGTTTACTTTGATCTTTCCTCACAGGGAGAGAGTAGAATTCCTGAAGGGTCACAGAAATGCAACAGTAGCAGTGGGAGTCTCATCTGTGCTTTGTGGGATTTTTTTAGTTCTCACCCTCTCTTCTGCCCCTTGTCTTTAGCCTGTCTATCAGCCATGTCTGCTCCTCAGTTATAACAGGCACAACCAAAGCACAAACTGAACAATGATCTGAATAGAAATGATTTCCTACCCTAGAAAAGCCTGGCATTTTTATTTGCATTATGAACAGTGCCTTTTTATCTCCATGAAGAATGGTGCCAAGGAAGATGGTCTGATATGTTGCATAAGATGACGGGAGCAAAGAACACACTCCAAAAAGACAAACAACTGAAGATACGTGGTTTAAAGGAAGCTCCAGAAGAAATCACTTAATGTTCAAATGAGTACAGATTAGCTATTTCAGACTCTGTAGCCATATAACTGTGTTTTTCTACAATGAATTATGAGACAAGAATTACATCACTGTCTATCATGGACCTGTCCTGCTCTCTCATGACTGTCACAAATAGTTTGTGCAGGTTGGGGTCCAGCCACAGGAGTGTCATTGCCTTGGCTTTTCTTTTTCCTGCACATTCTCCACTTCAAAACAGCCAGCTCACTGCAGACACACAGCAAGAGGAGTTAGTGGGAGCACAGGGAAGATTGCCATCCTTTGCTCCCAGGCTGGGCACCCCGCTCTGCAGCAGAAGGTGGCTCTACTGGGGAAGTGTGTGTTGGGAACAGCCCTTCTTTCCCCTGCTGCTGCTGGGGGTGGAAGCAAGGGCGTTGCCTGAGGGGAAACACCACCCATATCTGGATATATTTACCACTGCAGCTTATCTTCCCGATGCCTCTCTTCATGCCTGTGTCCCCTCCGACTTCGGTCAACCTGTCCCAGGATGCACGGCACTATCTCGAGCAGGGCCTGGCTTGTCCCTGGGGAAATTGGCCTAGAACAACAGGAAGAAACCCTCACTCACGCTCTGGCTGAAACCTTCCTGCCTCTCACCTTCCCCAGGCCCTGCACACAGAGTCTCACTGGTGCCCACAGCAGGAGGTTTAGGCATTTGCTTTGGGCTGCAGAAAGGCACCTGGAGTTGGGGGCTCCTGACCCCAGGTCTCCCCATGGCTTGACAGCTCAGAGGAGAGCCACGGACCAGGGATTTGGATCCTTGACCCTGCAGATGGGTCAGTGCTACTCAGCTGCCCCAGGCCTTGGCACGACTTGCTCCATACTTACCTTTTTGGGGGTATCTCCAGCGAGTTGTCACCCTCCTTCTCTGAGGATGATTCGCCATCCTCTTTCCAGTTCCCCATCATTCCCTCTATGAGATCTGGGCTGGTCACCTTCCTCCTCATGCTGGCAGAAGGGATTTGCGTGGTGCCCCAAGAAACAGTGGGTTTCTGCAAAGGAAGGGAGAATCTCAGACAAGCATGCTGCAAAGACACAGGGCTGTTTGCCAGCGTACAGATCCCAGGGGTGAATTCTGGCCAGGATGCTGTGGCAGTAGAGGGGGAACCAGAAGAAGGACCTCCGCCTGCCCCAGGAGTTGGGATTTTGTTTTTTGTTGGTGGTGGGTTTGGTTTTTTTAAAGGAATTTCTAATCAAAAGCCCTCACAGTTTTTCGGAACTCTTTTTTACTTTCCATTTCATCCAGCACCTAGCCAGAACATCTCAACAGATACAGTTTCTACCACCATCCAGGGGCAAAAAGTAGCATGCAGTTTAGATGGAAGTGTGGGCAGAGGCCATACCACTGATCAGCGCTGAAGGCCTGTAGTGCTGCAAAGGCATGTTTACAACACTCCTTCTCAAATCTTTTTGTCCAGTGAAGTTAAAGACTTCATCCCTTGTGCATTGAGACAAGCAGAACTTTTTTTAATGTCAGCATGCTTGGAAGGAAATCCTAGTGCTTCGGTTAAAAACTAAACTTCCAGAAAATGTGCCTTCCTATTACGAATAATGTTCCTGATCATTCCAATGCAGTGAAGACTAAATAAAAGAACTAGCTGCCTTATAGGTAGTCTAGGTATGGCTCAGGTCATTGGACTGTGAACAGATGTGTCCAAATGCAAGTGCAGATACCTGAAACAGAGCTTGTCTGAGTTCGGGGGAGGGATGATCAGTGTATGTGCTCACCATGGCAGATTGCTGGCTTTGCCCTTTGGCTTTTTCTAACTACATCTCCCTTACAGTATAAGCAGGCAAGCATGACAGATAGGAGTCACCTGCCCTGCAATTTTGCAGCAATGATGCCATGCTGACTTGGAGACCTTCAAAGCTCAGCTCTTCTGGAGGAGAGAAATGCTATTTTACTGCGTGTTTCACAAGGTTTCTGGTACCTGGGCCTTCCACAGATGTTCCCTTTCCCTTCTTGCTGTTGATGAAGGCGACCTTGTCCTTGCTGTCTTCAGGTACTTCTTACGTAAGGCTTCCCAGTGTTTACTTTGATCTTTCCTCACAGGGAGAGAGTAGAATTCCTGAAGGGTCACAGAAATGCAACAGTAGCAGTGGGAGTCTCATCTGTGCTTTGTGGGATTTTTTTAGTTCTCACCCTCTCTTCTGCCCCTTGTCTTTAGCCTTTCTATCAGCCATGTCTGCTCCTCACTTATAACAGGCACAACCAAAGCGCAAACTGAACAATGATCTGAATAGAAATGATTTCCTACCCTAGAAAAGCCTGGCATTTTTATTTGCATTATGAACAGTGCCTTTTTATCTCCATGAAGAATGGTGCCAAGGAAGATGGTCTGATATGTTGCATAAGATGACGGGAGCAAAGAACACACTCCAAAAAGACAAACAACTGAACATACGTGGTTTAAAGGAAGCTCCAGAAGAAATCACTTAATGTTCAAATGAGTACAGATTAGCTATTTCAGACTCTGTAGCCATATAACGGTGCTTTTCTACAATGAATTATGAGACAAGAATTACATCACTGTCTATCATGGACCTGTCCTGCTCTCTCATGACTGTCACAAATAGTTTGTGCAGGTTGGGGTCCAGCCACAGGAGTGTCATTGCCTTGGCTCTTCTTTTTCCTGCACATTCTCCACTTCAAAACAGCCAGCTCACTGCAGACACACAGCAAGAGGAGTTAGTGGGAGCACAGGGAAGATTGCCATCCTTTGCTCCCAGGCTGGGCACCCCGCTCTGCAGCAGAAGGTGGCTCTACTGGGGAAGTGTGTGTTGGGAACAGCCCTTCTTTCCCCTGCTGCTGCTGGGGGTGGAAGCAAGGGCGTTGCCTGAGGGGAAACACCACCCATATCTGGATGTATTTACCACTGCAGCTTATCTTCCCGATGCCTCTCTTCATGCCTGTGTCCCCTCCGACTTCGGTCAACCTGTCCCAGGATGCACGGCACTATCTCGAGCAGGGCCTGGCTTGTCCCTGGGGAAATTGGCCTAGAACAACAGGAAGAAACCCTCACTCACGCTCTGGCTGAAACCTTCCTGCCTCTCACCTTCCCCAGGCCCTGCACACAGAGTCTCACTGGTGCCCACAGCAGGAGGTTTAGGCATTTGCTTTGGGCTGCAGAAAGGCACCTGGAGTTGGGGGCTCCTGACCCCAGGTCTCCCCATGGCTTGACAGCTCAGAGGAGAGCCACGGATCAGGGGTTTGGATCCTTGACCCTGCAGATGGGTCAGTGCTACTCAGCTGCCCCAGGCCTTGGCACGACTTGCTCCATACTTACCTTTTTGGGGGTATCTCCAGCGAGTTGTCACCCTCCTTCTCTGAGGATGATTCGCCATCCTCTTTCCAGTTCCCCATCATTCCCTCTATGAGATCTGGGCTGGTCACCTTCCTCCTCATGCTGGCAGAAGGGATTTGCGTGGTGCCCCAAGAAACAGTGGGTTTCTGCAAAGGAAGGGAGAATCTCAGACAAGCATGCTGCAAAGACACAGGGCTGTTTGCCAGCGTACAGATCCCAGGGGTGAATTCTGGCCAGGATGCTGTGGCAGTAGAGGGGGAACCAGAAGAAGGACCTCCGCCTGCCCCAGGAGTTGGGATTTTGTTTTTTGTTGGTGGTGGGTTTGTGTTTTTTAAAGGAATTTCTAATCAAAAGCCCTCACAGTTTTGCAGAACTCTTTTTCACTTTCCATTTCATCCAGCACCTAGCCATAATATCTCAACAGATACAGTTTCTACCACTATGCAGGGGCAAAAAGTAGCATGCAGTTTAGATGGAAGTGTGGGCAGAGGCCATACCACTGATCAGCGCTGAAGGCCTGTAGTGCTGCAAAGGCATGTTTACAACACTCCTTCTCAAATCTTTTTGTCCAGGGAAGTTAAAGACTTCATCCCTTGTGCATTGAGACAAGCAGAACTTTTTTTAATGTCAGCATGCTTGGAAGGAAATCCTAGTGCTTCGGTTAAAAACTAAACTTCCAGAAAATGTGCCTTCCTATTACGAATAATGTTCCTGATCATTCCAATGCAGTGAAGACTAAATAAAAGAACTAGCTGCCTTATAGGTAGTCTAGGTATGGCTCAGGTCATTGGACTGTGAACAGATGTGTCCAAATGCAAGTGCAGATACCTGAAACAGAGCTTGTCTGAGTTCGGGGGAGGGATGATCAGTGTATGTGCTCACCATGGCAGATTGCTGGCTTTGCCCTTTGGCTTTTTCTAACTACATCTCCCTTACAGTAATAAGCAGGCAAGCATGACGGATAGGAGTCACCTGCCCTGCAATTTTGCAGCAATGATGCCATGCTGACTTGGAGACCTTCAAAGCTCAGCTCTTCTGGAGGAGAGAAATGCTATTTTACTGCGTGTTTCACAAGGTTTCTGGTACCTGGGCCTTCCATAGATGTTCCCTTTCCCTTCTTGCTGTTGATGAAGGCGACCTTGTCCTTGCTGTCTTCAGGTACTTCTTACGTAAGGCTTCCCAGTGTTTACTTTGATCTTTCCTCACAGGGAGAGAGTAGAATTCCTGAAGGGTCACAGAAATGCAACAGTAGCAGTGGGAGTCTCATCTGTGCTTTGTGGGATTTTTTTAGTTCTCACCCTCTCTTCTGCCCCTTGTCTTTAGCCTGTCTATCAGCCATGTCTGCTCCTCAGTTATAACAGGCACAACCAAAGCACAAACTGAACAATGATCTGAATAGAAATGATTTCCTACCCTAGAAAAGCCTGGCATTTTTATTTGCATTATGAACAGTGCCTTTTTATCTCCATGAAGAATGGTGCCAAGGAAGATGGTCTGATATGTTGCATAAGATGACGGGAGCAAAGAACACACTCCAAAAAGACAAACAACTGAACATACGTGGTTTAAAGGAAGCTCCAGAAGAAATCACTTAATGTTCAAATGAGTACAGATTAGCTATTTCAGACTCTGTAGCCATATAACGGTGCTTTTCTACAATGAATTATGAGACAAGAATTACATCACTGTCTATCAGGTACCTGTCCTGCTCTCTCATGACTGTCACAAATTGTTTGTGCAGGTTGGGGTCCAGCCGCAGGAGTGTCATTGCCTTGGCTTTTCCTTTTCCTGCACATTCTCCACTTCAAAACAGCCAGCTCACTGCAGACACACAGCAAGAGGAGTTAGTGGGAGCACAGGGAAGATTGCCATCCTTTGCTCCCAGGCTGGGCACCCCGCTCTGCAGCAGAAGGTGGCTCTACTGGGGAAGTGTGTGTTGGGAACAGCCCTTCTTTCCCCTGCTGCTGCTGGGGGTGGAAGCAAGGGCGTTGCCTGAGGGGAAACACCACCCATATCTGGATGTATTTACCACTGCAGCTTATCTTCCCGATGCCTCTCTTCATGCCTGTGTCCCCTCCGACTTCGGTCAACCTGTCCCAGGATGCACGGCACTATCTCGAGCAGGGCCTGGCTTGTCCCTGGGGAAATTGGCCTAGAACAACAGGAAGAAACCCTCACTCACGCTCTGGCTGAAACCTTCCTGCCTCTCACCTTCCCCAGGCCCTGCACACAGAGTCTCACTGGTGCCCACAGCAGGAGGTTTAGGCATTTGCTTTGGGCTGCAGAAAGGCACCTGGAGTTGGGGGCTCCTGACCCCAGGTCTCCCCATGGCTTGACAGCTCAGAGGAGAGCCACGGATCAGGGATTTGGATCCTTGACCCTGCAGATGGGTCAGTGCTACTCAGCTGCCCCAGGCCTTGGCACGACTTGCTCCATACTTACCTTTTTGGGGGTATCTCCAGCGAGTTGTCACCCTCCTTCTCTGAGGATGATTCGCCATCCTCTTTCCAGTTCCCCATCATTCCCTCTATGAGATCTGGGCTGGTCACCTTCCTCCTCATGCTGGCAGAAGGGATTTGCGTGGTGCCCCAAGAAACAGTGGGTTTCTGCAAAGGAAGGGAGAATCTCAGACAAGCATGCTGCAAAGACACAGGGCTGTTTGCCAGCGTACAGATCCCAGGGGTGAATTCTGGCCAGGATGCTGTGGCAGTAGAGGGGGAACCAGAAGAAGGACCTCCGCCTGCCCCAGGAGTTGGGATTTTGTTTTTTGTTGGTGGTGGGTTTGGTTTTTTTAAAGGAATTTCTAATCAAAAGCCCTCACAGTTTTTCGGAACTCTTTTTTACTTTCCATTTCATCCAGCACCTAGCCAGAACATCTCAACAGATACAGTTTCTACCACCATCCAGGGGCAAAAAGTAGCATGCAGTTTAGATGGAAGTGTGGGCAGAGGCCATACCACTGATCAGCGCTGAAGGCCTGTAGTGCTGCAAAGGCATGTTTACAACACTCCTTCTCAAATCTTTTTGTCCAGTGAAGTTAAAGACTTCATCCCTTGTGCATTGAGACAAGCAGAACTTTTTTTAATGTCAGCATGCTTGGAAGGAAATCCTAGTGCTTCGGTTAAAAACTAAACTTCCAGAAAATGTGCCTTCCTATTACGAATAATGTTCCTGATCATTCCAATGCAGTGAAGACTAAATAAAAGAACTAGCTGCCTTATAGGTAGTCTAGGTATGGCTCAGGTCATTGGACTGTGAACAGATGTGTCCAAATGCAAGTGCAGATACCTGAAACAGAGCTTGTCTGAGTTCGGGGGAGGGATGATCAGTGTATGTGCTCACCATGGCAGATTGCTGGCTTTGCCCTTTGGCTTTTTCTAACTACATCTCCCTTACAGTAATAAGCAGGCAAGCATGACGGATAGGAGTCACCTGCCCTGCAATTTTGCAGCAATGATGCCATGCTGACTTGGAGACCTTCAAAGCTCAGCTCTTCTGGAGGAGAGAAATGCTATTTTACTGCGTGTTTCACAAGGTTTCTGGTACCTGGGCCTTCCACAGATGTTCCCTTTCCCTTCTTGCTGTTGATGAAGGCGACCTTGTCCTTGCTGTCTTCAGGTACTTCTTACGTAAGGCTTCCCAGTGTTTACTTTGATCTTTCCTCACAGGGAGAGAGTAGAATTCCTGAAGGGTCACAGAAATGCAACAGTAGCAGTGGGAGTCTCATCTGTGCTTTGTGGGATTTTTTTAGTTCTCACCCTCTCTTCTGCCCCTTGTCTTTAGCCTTTCTATCAGCCATGTCTGCTCCTCACTTAT
The DNA here is from genome assembly GCF_036370855.1 of Dromaius novaehollandiae. Classification (NCBI taxonomy): domain Eukaryota; kingdom Metazoa; phylum Chordata; class Aves; order Casuariiformes; family Dromaiidae; genus Dromaius; species Dromaius novaehollandiae. The sequence continues at coordinate 29,123 of NW_026991442.1, read as the reverse complement.
AACAGGCACAACCAAAGCACAAACTGAACAATGATCTGAATAGAAATGATTTCCTACCCTAGAAAAGCCTGGCATTTTTATTTGCATTATGAACAGTGCCTTTTTATCTCCATGAAGAATGGTGCCAAGGAAGATGGTCTGATATGTTGCATAAGATGACGGGAGCAAAGAACACACTCCAAAAAGACAAACAACTGAAGATACGTGGTTTAAAGGAAGCTCCAGAAGAAATCACTTAATGTTCAAATGAGTACAGATTAGCTATTTCAGACTCTGTAGCCATATAACGGTGCTTTTCTACAATGAATTATGAGACAAGAATTACATCACTGTCTATCAGGTACCTGTCCTGCTCTCTCATGACTGTCACAAATAGTTTGTGCAGGTTGGGGTCCAGCCGCAGGAGTGTCATTGCCTTGGCTTTTCCTTTTCCTGCACATTCTCCACTTCAAAACAGCCAGCTCACTGCAGACACACAGCAAGAGGAGTTAGTGGGAGCACAGGGAAGATTGCCATCCTTTGCTCCCAGGCTGGGCACCCCGCTCTGCAGCAGAAGGTGGCTCTACTGGGGAAGTGTGTGTTGGGAACAGCCCTTCTTTCCCCTGCTGCTGCTGGGGGTGGAAGCAAGGGCGTTGCCTGAGGGGAAACACCACCCATATCTGGATGTATTTACCACTGCAGCTTATCTTCCCGATCCCTCTCTTCATGCCTGTGTCCCCTCCGACTTCGGTCAACCTGTCCCAGGATGCACGGCACTATCTCGAGCAGGGCCTGGCTTGTCCCTGGGGAAATTGGCCTAGAACAACAGGAAGAAACCCTCACTCACGCTCTGGCTGAAACCTTCCTGCCTCTCACCTTCCCCAGGCCCTGCACACAGAGTCTCACTGGTGCCCACAGCAGGAGGTTTAGGCATTTGCTTTGGGCTGCAGAAAGGCACCTGGAGTTGGGGGCTCCTGACCCCAGGTCTCCCCATGGCTTGACAGCTCAGAGGAGAGCCATGGATCAGGGATTTGGATCCTTGACCCTGCAGATGGGTCAGTGCTACTCAGCTGCCCCAGGCCTTGGCACGACTTGCTCCATACTTACCTTTTTGGGGGTATCTCCAGCGAGTTGTCACCCTCCTTCTCTGAGGATGATTCGCCATCCTCTTTCCAGTTCCCCATCATTCCCTCTATGAGATCTGGGCTGGTCACCTTCCTCCTCATGCTGGCAGAAGGGATTTGCGTGGTGCCCCAAGAAACAGTGGGTTTCTGCAAAGGAAGGGAGAATCTCAGACAAGCATGCTGCAAAGACACAGGGCTGTTTGCCAGCGTACAGATCCCAGGGGTGAATTCTGGCCAGGATGCTGTGGCAGTAGAGGGGGAACCAGAAGAAGGACCTCTGCCTGCCCCAGGAGTTGGGATTTTGTTTTTTGTTGGTGGTGGGTTTGGTTTTTTTAAAGGAATTTCTAATCAAAAGCCCTCACAGTTTTTCGGAACTCTTTTTTACTTTCCATTTCATCCAGCACCTAGCCAGAACATCTCAACAGATACAGTTTCTACCACCATCCAGGGGCAAAAAGTAGCATGCAGTTTAGATGGAATTGTGGGCAGAGGCCATACCACTGATCAGCGCTGAAGGCCTGTAGTGCTGCAAAGGCATGTTTACAACACTCCTTCTCAAATCTTTTTGTCCAGTGAAGTTAAAGACTTCATCCCTTGTGCATTGAGACAAGCAGAACTTTTTTTAATGTCAGCATGCTTGGAAGGAAATCCTAGTGCTTCGGTTAAAAACTAAACTTCCAGAAAATGTGCCTTCCTATTACGAATAATGTTCCTGATCATTCCAATGCAGTGAAGACTAAATAAAAGAACTAGCTGCCTTATAGGTAGTCTAGGTATGGCTCAGGTCATTGGACTGTGAACAGATGTGTCCAAATGCAAGTGCAGATACCTGAAACAGAGCTTGTCTGAGTTCGGGGGAGGGATGATCAGTGTATGTGCTCACCATGGCAGACTGCTGGCTTTGCCCTTTGGCTTTTTCTAACTACATCTCCCTTACAGTAATAAGCAGGCAAGCATGACGGATAGGAGTCACCTGCCCTGCAATTTTGCAGCAATGATGCCATGCTGACTTGGAGACCTTCAAAGCTCAGCTCTTCTGGAGGAGAGAAATGCTATTTTACTGCGTGTTTCACAAGGTTTCTGGTACCTGGGCCTTCCACAGATGTTCCCTTTCCCTTCTTGCTGTTGATGAAGGCGACCTTGTCCTTGCTGTCTTCAGGTACTTCTTACGTAAGGCTTCCCAGTGTTTACTTTGATCTTTCCTCATAGGGAGAGAGTAGAATTCCTGAAGGGTCACAGAAATGCAACAGTAGCAGTGGGAGTCTCATCTGTGCTTTGTGGGATTTTTTTAGTTCTCACCCTCTCTTCTGCCCCTTGTCTTTAGCCTGTCTATCAGCCATGTCTGCTCCTCAGTTATAACAGGCACAACCAAAGCGCAAACTGAACAATGATCTGAATAGAAATTATTTCCTACCCTAGAAAAGCCTGGCATTTTTATTTGCATTATGAACAGTGCCTTTTTATCTCCATTAAGAATGGTGCCAAGGAAGATGGTCTGATATGTTGCATAAGATGACGGGAGCAAAGAACACACTCCAAAAAGACAAACAACTGAACATACGTGGTTTAAAGGAAGCTCCAGAAGAAATCACTTAATGTTCACATGAGTACAGATTAGCTATTTCAGACTCTGTAGCCATATAACGGTGCTTTTCTACAATGAATTATGAGACAAGAATTACATCACTGTCTATCAGGTACCTGTCCTGCTCTCTCATGACTGTCACAAATTGTTTGTGCAGGTTGGGGTCCAGCCACAGGAGTGTCATTGCCTTGGCTTTTCCTTTTCCTGCACATTCTCCACTTCAAAACAGCCAGCTCACTGCAGACACACAGCAAGAGGAGTTAGTGGGAGCACAGGGAAGATTGCCATCCTTTGCTCCCAGGCTGGGCACCCGGCTCTGCAGCAGAAGGTGGCTCTACTGGGGAAGTGTGTGTTGGGAACAGCCCTTCTTTCCCCTGCTGCTGCTGGGGGTGGAAGCAAGGGCGTTGCCTGAGGGGAAACACCACCCATATCTGGATGTATTTACCACTGCAGCTTATCTTCCCGATCCCTCTCTTCATGCCTGTGTCCCCTCCGACTTCGGTCAACCTGTCCCAGGATGCACGGCACTATCTCGAGCAGGGCCTGGCTTGTCCCTGGGGAAATTGGCCTAGAACAACAGGAAGAAACCCTCACTCACGCTCTGGCTGAAACCTTCCTGCCTCTCACCTTCCCCAGGCCCTGCACACAGAGTCTCACTGGTGCCCACAGCAGGAGGTTTAGGCATTTGCTTTGGGCTGCAGAAAGGCACCTGGAGTTGGGGGCTCCTGACCCCAGGTCTCCCCATGGCTTGACAGCTCAGAGGAGAGCCATGGATCAGGGATTTGGATCCTTGACCCTGCAGATGGGTCAGTGCTACTCAGCTGCCCCAGGCCTTGGCACGACTTGCTCCATACTTACCTTTTTGGGGGTATCTCCAGCGAGTTGTCACCCTCCTTCTCTGAGGATGATTCGCCATCCTCTTTCCAGTTCCCCATCATTCCCTCTATGAGATCTGGGCTGGTCACCTTCCTCCTCATGCTGGCAGAAGGGATTTGCGTGGTGCCCCAAGAAACAGTGGGTTTCTGCAAAGGAAGGGAGAATCTCAGACAAGCATGCTGCAAAGACACAGGGCTGTTTGCCAGCGTACAGATCCCAGGGGTGAATTCTGGCCAGGATGCTGTGGCAGTAGAGGGGGAACCAGAAGAAGGACCTCCGCCTGCCCCAGGAGTTGGGATTTTGTTTTTTGTTGGTGGTGGGTTTGGTTTTTTTAAAGGAATTTCTAATCAAAAGCCCTCACAGTTTTTCGGAACTCTTTTTTACTTTCCATTTCATCCAGCACCTAGCCAGAACATCTCAACAGATACAGTTTCTACCACCATCCAGGGGCAAAAAGTAGCATGCAGTTTAGATGGAAGTGTGGGCAGAGGCCATACCACTGATCAGCGCTGAAGGCCTGTAGTGCTGCAAAGGCATGTTTACAACACTCCTTCTCAAATCTTTTTGTCCAGTGAAGTTAAAGACTTCATCCCTTGTGCATTGAGACAAGCAGAACTTTTTTTAATGTCAGCATGCTTGGAAGGAAATCCTAGTGCTTCGGTTAAAAACTAAACTTCCAGAAAATGTGCCTTCCTATTACGAATAATGTTCCTGATCATTCCAATGCAGTGAAGACTAAATAAAAGAACTAGCTGCCTTATAGGTAGTCTAGGTATGGCTCAGGTCATTGGACTGTGAACAGATGTGTCCAAATGCAAGTGCAGATACCTGAAACAGAGCTTGTCTGAGTTCGGGGGAGGGATGATCAGTGTATGTGCTCACCATGGCAGACTGCTGGCTTTGCCCTTTGGCTTTTTCTAACTACATCTCCCTTACAGTAATAAGCAGGCAAGCATGACGGATAGGAGTCACCTGCCCTGCAATTTTGCAGCAATGATGCCATGCTGACTTGGAGACCTTCAAAGCTCAGCTCTTCTGGAGGAGAGAAATGCTATTTTACTGCGTGTTTCACAAGGTTTCTGGTACCTGGGCCTTCCACAGATGTTCCCTTTCCCTTCTTGCTGTTGATGAAGGCGACCTTGTCCTTGCTGTCTTCAGGTACTTCTTACGTAAGGCTTCCCAGTGTTTACTTTGATCTTTCCTCATAGGGAGAGAGTAGAATTCCTGAAGGGTCACAGAAATGCAACAGTAGCAGTGGGAGTCTCATCTGTGCTTTGTGGGATTTTTTTAGTTCTCACCCTCTCTTCTGCCCCTTGTCTTTAGCCTGTCTATCAGCCATGTCTGCTCCTCAGTTATAACAGGCACAACCAAAGCGCAAACTGAACAATGATCTGAATAGAAATTATTTCCTACCCTAGAAAAGCCTGGCATTTTTATTTGCATTATGAACAGTGCCTTTTTATCTCCATTAAGAATGGTGCCAAGGAAGATGGTCTGATATGTTGCATAAGATGACGGGAGCAAAGAACACACTCCAAAAAGACAAACAACTGAAGATACGTGGTTTAAAGGAAGCTCCAGAAGAAATCACTTAATGTTCAAATGAGTACAGATTAGCTATTTCAGACTCTGTAGCCATATAACGGTGCTTTTCTACAATGAATTATGAGACAAGAATTACATCACTGTCTATCAGGTACCTGTCCTGCTCTCTCATGACTGTCACAAATAGTTTGTGCAGGTTGGGGTCCAGCCACAGGAGTGTCATTGCCTTGGCTTTTCCTTTTCCTGCACATTCTCCACTTCAAAACAGCCAGCTCACTGCAGACACACAGCAAGAGGAGTTAGTGGGAGCACAGGGAAGATTGCCATCCTTTGCTCCCAGGCTGGGCACCCCGCTCTGCAGCAGAAGGTGGCTCTACTGGGGAAGTGTGTGTTGGGAACAGCCCTTCTTTCCCCTGCTGCTGCTGGGGGTGGAAGCAAGGGCGTTGCCTGAGGGGAAACACCACCCATATCTGGATGTATTTACCACTGCAGCTTATCTTCCCGATCCCTCTCTTCATGCCTGTGTCCCCTCCGACTTCGGTCAACCTGTCCCAGGATGCACGGCACTATCTCGAGCAGGGCCTGGCTTGTCCCTGGGGAAATTGGCCTAGAACAACAGGAAGAAACCCTCACTCACGCTCTGGCTGAAACCTTCCTGCCTCTCACCTTCCCCAGGCCCTGCACACAGAGTCTCACTGGTGCCCACAGCACTCTTCAACGCAGGATGAGGTTTAGGCATTTGCTTTGGGCTGCAGAAAGGCACCTGGAGTTGGGGGCTCCTGACCCCAGGTCTCCCCATGGCTTGACAGCTCAGAGGAGAGCCACGGACCAGGGATTTGGATCCTTGACCCTGCAGATGGGTCAGTGCTACTCAGCTGCCCCAGGCCTTGGCACAACTTGCTCCATACTTACCTTTTTGGGGGTATCTCCAGCGAGTTGTCACCCTCCTTCTCTGAGGATGATTCGCCATCCTCTTTCCAGTTCCCCATCATTCCCTCTATGAGATCTGGGCTGGTCACCTTCCTCCTCATGCTGGCAGAAGGGATTTGGGTGGTGCCCCAAGAAACAGTGGGTTTCTGCAAAGGAAGGGAGAATCTCAGACAAGCATGCTGCAAAGACACAGGGCTGTTTGCCAGCGTACAGATCCCAGGGGTGAATTCTGGCCAGGATACTGTGGCAGTAGAGGGGGAAGCAGAAGAAGGACCTCCGCCTGCCCCAGGAATTGGATGCTGGAGTCTGACCAGGGTTTCACTGCATCACCCAATTGACCCTTTCTCATGAGACTCCTGCCATTTTGCAGTAACAGTTCCAGGAATACTTGAAATAGCCTGAAATCTCAAGCTCCTCTGTAGGACAGAGATGTTTTTTTCCTGTCTAGTTTAAAATGCTGCCAGTACCGTGGCCCTCTGTAGCTTATCCTTTCCTCTCCCAGGGATCGGTGGTGCCAATTTTTCCTTTTCTTTCCTTCTGTCTTTCTCTTTCTTCTGCCATTCTTTCTTCTCCTGTCTTTCTACAGCTTGAAGTTCATGGAGACCTCTTTGGTGTCGTTTCTTAACCTGGAGGATTCTTCTCTGGAGGGCCACAGAAATGTAACAGCAGCAATGTCAGTCTCATCTGCTTTTGTTTTTATATTCATTATTATTATTGATTTCTCACTCTCTTTTCTGCCCCTTTTTGTCAGCTGTGTTTTGCTCCTGAATTATCGTGGGCTCAACCAAGGTGTGAACTAACCAATGATCTAAAAAACTCCTATTTCCTATCCCAGAAAAGCCTGGCATTTTGATTTTGAACTCCATTATGAATAGCGGCAAGGAAGGTGTTCTAATGTGTTTCATGAGACAACAGAAGTGAAGAGCAGATTCTAAACATACAGTAACCCCCATCTTTTAAAGTAGACTCCAGGAGAAGTCACTTAATGTACAAATGAGCACACACTGCGACATCTTTTCAGAGTCAATGGCTGTACAACTGTGCTTTTCTACAATAAACTACTACGCAAACATTGCATCACTCCCTATTATATACCTGCTCTTTTGTCTTAATAGCTTCAGCAATAAAGTTTACAAGTTTTGGTCCAGCATGAGGGATTTCTTTCTTTTTGGCTTCCACTTTCTTCACTGAGCTCCACTGGATTGGTGGTGGTGGACTAAAAAGGTAGAATAGAAGGCATCTGTATGAGTAGAGGACGAGTTTGTTTTCCAGTTTGGTCTCCCAAGGTGTGCCCCTGCAGCAGAAGGCAGCTAGCTCTGCAGGAAGATTGGTTGCATTCGACCAAGTACTTTCAAATACAGAGAAAGAGATAACCCCAAGCTGCAACATCAGGTGTGGCACAACACTCCCTAGGAAAGCTCAGGATGCCCAGGTTTAGGCCTTCTCTTGGTAGATCAAGAAGAAGGCCAGAGTCATGGGAATGGAGGCTCCTGTCTGTTATTTCAAGGCTCTAATACCACAGATCCCTCCTGGCAGTTGCATTAATGCTCTGATTACCCAACAAGGAAACTTTAGCATCTGTACCACATGGTAATAGCCTGCCAGAGTTAGCCCAGACATTGTGTCTGAAGGAAACTTCTTATTCCTAAAAAGAATAAGAGCACAGGGTCCCCCACATCCATTTTCCCCCAAGTCTGACCTGTCAGGAAGCCCTTTTCCCCTGGTTTTGTGCATCTTGTCTTCCTCCTTATGGATAGAAGTCTTTTTGGGTGGAGCATGCCTCTCTCTGGAGAGAAGGCGATTGTCAGGAAGAGCCCCTGCAAGCAAGAAAGCAGAGAACTCTTCAAACAGCATCTTTGTGCCCATTCTAACAGGAATGCTGGGCAGGTGTGCATACATGTGATGAAACTGCACCAAGCCATCCCCCTGGAGCCATGTTTCCCATGAGGTTTTAGGCCTTTCCTGACACTGGATGTTGTCCAACTCTTAATTTCTAAAGGGTAATGTTATTCCCTGGGGAATTCTGGTGCTACTGGCTTCTCTTGTCTATATCGTGAAAAGCAGGGGGAGGCCTTGCTGAGAAATGCTGGTGACTAAATGGAGCCTTGCGGGGAAGGAGGGAGAAATTCCCATGAAGGGCACAGACTTTGGGATCTCTCTACAGATCTCGTGTGTGCAAGTTCACTCTTTTGGTGTGTTCAGCCCAAAGATACTTGTACGTTTGTGAACAATTAAGAAAGCAGGATTGGAATTCCCAACTTTCAAAATGAAATGAAGTTGCCTATGCCTTGCATTGTAGCCTTGGCTATAATGTCCCATTAGTGAGGAGAATGTCCAAACACCACCCAGGTGTCAACTGTTCCACTACCTTTTTTGTTGCCATTATCATCCTTCTCCTCCTCCTGTTCTTCGGTGAGCTCTGCGGGTCCTTTGATGGCAGGCTGCACAATCTGGAGTTCATACCTGGAAACCAGAAGACTCCAGTTTGAATAAGAGCTCCATATTTGCTTTGCACCTTGTGTTAATAATCTGGTCACAAAGATATTAGGGAGCTAATGTAAAATTTCTGGTAAGAGAGCAGAATATGCAGCATTACTCTAGACTATATCCAGAAACTGTGAGATGCATCATAGAGGTCCACTGCTGATTAGTTCTGAATAACTTCCTGAGAGGACTTCACAAGCCCTGGCAAGACAGCACAACCAGACGCAAGCTGAGAAGGTCCTGGCTTGGTCAGCCAGGGGCTGCTGAACCCAACATACTCACTGTGGGAAGACAATGACACTGCCAGAGCAGATCTGGGAAGCCACAGTCTCAGTGCCTGACAGGACTGAATCCCTCATCTCTGGCATCTGCAATAGAGACAGAGACATGTGAGATGATGCCAAGGAAATTGTCTTCTTGCTCACAGAGGCAGCAAGCCACTCTCCTGCTCCTGTCCCTCTGAAACCCTGTCACCAAGTGCTCCTTCATTAACAATAATAACAGTAATAGCAAAGAGAAGCTGTTAAATAGATAATTTGGAATGGGTAGTAGCATCACCAGGCTTTTTTCTGAGGGCAAGAATCATGAGATTCAGTCAGGAGGCCCATTCTTTTCTAATGGAGAAGTCCAAGAAGGCAAGCAGATTTGATTAGCTGGGGTTTCTGGGTGTTGGCTTTTGTCTTTTGGCTTGTTGTGACTGTTCCTGAATGGAGAACAAAGGACTCAGATATGGGCTTAACCCCAAGTCTCTCCTAGGATGCAAATGACTGCATCTGCAGCTTGGAGTTACAGAGAGGCATAGTCCTTCCTTTTCCTTTGCACAGTTGTTAAGACCTGGGAGTGCCAAATATCTGAGGGGGTCCGGATCTTGGATGGGGACCTACTGGAGCAAAGGCCCAGAAAACATGCTGACAAGACCCCAGAGAGTGAGCCAGGTGGGAGAGACAGAGCTGGGAACCAGGGCTGTGCTGCAGCCTGGCTGCACGTCTTGGGGTAAATCATTCCTCCCTCAGAGGGAATGAGGAGCTCATGTCTGCCGGTGCCTCTGGGTCTCGCCCAAGGCAAGAAGCAGCAGTGAAAGACGTGCTGGACAGGGAGAAGGTGAGGGGGGCATGATGAGTTCTCCTGACACAAGAACTCAGGGCTGTCCCATGAAATGATTAGGCATGCATTTTCTAACAGGGGCTCAGAAATGTTTGTGTGTAGCAGATGGTGAAATTGCCAAACTCACTACCTCAGAATCCCAAACATGGCCAAAGCAGAAACTCATTAATAAGCAGCAAGGTCACCTGATGCTGTTAACTCAGAGTGGCACCAGCCCAAATAGCTTTTCTGCTTTTGAAAAGCCCACCAGCTTTTCTGCTGGTGCCCAAAGAGCTTTTTCTTAGGCTCTTTCCCTTAGGCTTTTTCTTGGGGATGGGAGTGGGCTCACGGGGTTTTTGATTGGACCCAGTACAGCTTTTCTTACATCCTTCTGCTGCCAAGACCTCTGAATGTGAGAGAAGGCCTTTACAGAGAGCTATAGTCCATGACTAGCCCCAGAAGCTAGACCTCTTTTGGAAAGAGGAGCTATGAGTTCCCTTGTCCTTTAAGAGAAGTGCAAAAGAACTCCAAGTAGTACTAGAAAAATGGAAATCTTACTCCAAGAAGAGCTTCTAGCATCTTTTCAGTCCCATTCAGCCTTTTCAGAAAGTCTTTATAAAATCCTATTTTCACATCTTTTCCCTGGATAACAAGCATGCCGACGTCATTTAAAACAAAGGCAACATTCTTGCCATTCTCTATGCAGAGAGAGAAAAGACGCATGGTCTTTTCTATGCAACCCTCCACTGTCCTCTGAGAAACAGAGATGTCTGAGGCAATCCGAGCATACTGCAGTTGCTCAATGTGGTTATGATCTGGAAAATAGTGCAAGAGGAAGAAAGCATTACTGAAATGCTAAACAGAATAAACTAAAGAGTCAGCATCTGCTAGGACTAGAGGTGATACAGAGTATAGGTTGGTTGGTACCTCTGGTAATTTCCCTGAAAGTAAGTGCTGTAATCCCTTCCTGGAAGAAGTTCAAAGCTCTCTTACAATTGAGATGCCAAGGGGACAGCAATGATTTCTTCAACACAGAAATAGGAAGAAAGCCTCTCAGCCCTGTGGTACGAACAGTACACAGGACAGCACGACAAGCAGGGAGGATGGAGACGGTCCCCATGACAAGGGGGAGGATGCTTGCCCATTGCATCTCTTCTCTCAGGCCATATACTCTGGGTTTGAAGAAGATTAGCCATGCCATGTCAAATGGCTGGAATGAAGAAGGAAAACAGCAGGACTTCACAACAGCCCTTAGAATTCCTCTCCCCTCTCCCCTCCCCACCCCCCCCAAGTTTATCTGCAAATGTCTCCACTGTTTGTGTCAGTGTCCTCTCCCCAGGGGACACCAGGCTGATGGTCACAGCAGAGAGAAGGTGGGGTGCTTTGAAAGGAGAGGATCGCTCCAGACACAGCTGCAAGAGTGAGCAAGGGGGTTTTTCTTCTTACCAGGAATATCTTTGTTGTCATACGGGAGATCATAAGCCTTTGCAATAGCCCTCGAAAGACGAAACACTGGTCTCTCAACAACCACCAGGTCATTCTTTCTATTCTGTACTCGCTCTCTAACAACAGCAAATGTCCCCAGTCCAGCAATTCTGACAGGCTGAAAAGAAAGAGAAAGTCTAATACGAAGCATTCTTGTGATGGAAAAACTGACTGAGGTTGTACCTGACCTGGGCACTTTGGAGAGCTTTGGCAAAGGCCTACAGAGTCTGGAGTTTTTCCTCTTCCTCTTCTTCACCCTCTAAGAACTGCTTGGTGTAGTAAAAGCTGAGCAATTATCCATTGACTAGAGGAGACCTAAGGGCCTTTCCGCTCTCTCTGCAGGGACTAGAGAAGCTCCAGAAAGTGTCCATCACTTTCTGAAACTGCGCTTGGACTTCCACTTTTATCTCCATTGACAGGGAAGCTGGTCTGTGGCACATTAGTCAACCACAGTGTCCTTCTGGGGCATTTTCTGGCTTCCAAAGGACAGAAAGAATCATGGCACTGCATGACATGGGGATATTAAGAGGACTGAAGCCATCAGGGTATGAGGGGAGGAACAGGAGGCAAGTCCCACCTGGTACAGCATGAGCTGTAGACTAAGGTAATAGGATGTACAAGTCCAGATGTTATTGAACTCTGCAAAGCAAATGATAGATACGTCAGGCTCTGAGTCAGCAAGCTCATAACCACTCAGTGCACTTCCAACCAAGAAAGGCAGCAGACGCAAGTGTAGCCAAGCACCCCCCACCAACCCCAAAGAAATGCCTCTTTGACAGGAACTTCACAGCTGAGGTCTTGACTGACTTCAGACTAAAATCTTGATTATGACCACAGGAAAGGTCTGGAGCTGAAAGGGAGACCTCAGAAGTGTTTTCACCCAGGGGATCCTGTCTTCTCACATCCACAGTGGGAAGGCATCTCTGAGTCCAAAGCCTGCTCTGCCAATTTGGAGGTGCAAGGAGAGCCGGTGTGGAGAAACCAGAGGCAGTGGCTAGCGGACAAGAAGCCAAGCTGAGTTGATGAAAAGTCAAAGGCTTCATTTCTAAAGCGTGCAGTGTGGCATTCGATGACATGGACCACAAGAAGAATGGTGCAAAAAAGCCTGTATTGAAAACACAATGGCTGGTTATATAGCCATCAGCTCAGCCACTCCTCCAAGTATCTTCTTGGCATTGTGGCATCTTGTGATAGGTGGGTAAGGTGTCTTCTGATGCCTAGCAGGCGGGCAGGACAGGCCAGCAGGACAGGCCCACCGCAGCTGCTGACACGTAGGCAGGAAGGCACACCGTGACTGCTGACACAGGCAGGAAGACACATGATCACTGGCAACTTCATAGTTACCAGATCATTACTTTCTGCCTTAGAGATCCTCTGCTGTCCTACACAGCATCACTCAGTCTTGGTCCCCAACATATCCCCTCTTTTTATTTATTAAACTCAAAGCTTGTCAGGTAGGGGAGACAGATAACAAGGATTAGAGATCTTACCAAGATTACCAATTCACACGTCAGTGCCTTCTTAACTTATGCCCCAAGCCTAACGTCCAATCCTATCCCTTAAAAGGCTTCCACTCTAATTCTATCTAATCCACAACTTATCAGTGCACTTATAGTCTATCCATAACTTATCAGTGCAGTTATATTCTATCTATAACTTATCCTATATTCTATCTATATCTTATCAGCCTATATTCTATCTATATCTCATCAATGCAATAAGCCTCTGCAAATCAACAGCGATCCTGCACAAGGCAGACAAACACCGCCGAAAATACCCCAAGATGGGTTCATCTCAACTGGCTCCCAGCCCTCACCTGGCATCCCGAGGAACACACCAACAGGTCGAATCAGTCGTACAGGTATCCAGTGAAGTCCGTTACCTGTGGAAACACAAGCGTAACCTTTCCCCCACGTTATTAGATCCACCGGTTCACTCCACTGACCTGTCTCCAGGTCCCTGTAGCGAACTCGAGGTTGTTCTCGCCCTGTAGGACATGAGAGATGCTTATTAACTGCACTCTGGTCCGTATATCGGTTTAAGAAGTTAAGAACATACAGAGCCTTCCAGAGTTGCTCTTGTGGGGAAGCGCCAGGGCTATTTCCCCTTTTTTGTTTCTCAAGCTTTTCTTTCAGGGTACGATGGGTACGTTCCACTATTGCCTGGCCAGTTGGGGAATGGGGAATTCCGGTCACATGAGTGACCCCCCAAGCTTGAAGAAAGGCCCGTGTTCGTTGTGCCGTGTATGCGGGACCATTGTCAGTCTTAATTTGAGCAGGAACCCCCATTACGGCGAAACAGGCAAGCCAGTGATGACAAACATCACGGCTCTTCTCCCCAACATGGGCAGTAGCGACAGCGTAATGGGAAAAGGTATCTACAGAGACGTGAACATACTTCAATCTTCCAAACGAGGGATAATGGGTGACACTATCTGTGTAGAACCCTTGACATGCAGTTGAAGTCCTGCTTGGCCAGTGCGATAGAGATACTAGCCGGATCTTGCGCCAAAAGGCTTTGCAAACGATGGCGCCCTTTCTGAATAAGCAGCACCATCATCTCTATCCCAGTGGTCACGGTCCTCGAGAAAGCATGTGCTAGAAACACCCACTCCAGAATTCTTAAGGGATCAATGTCACCTGAAACCCATTGGCATAAGAGAGCATAAGGTTGAAAGACACTATAAATCAGAATCAGGCGAACTGGAAACATTGGAGAGATGCGTTGAATCTGTCGATTTTGAATAGCTGCGGACACCCGTTGTAGGGCGTGCAGTGCTTCAGGAGTTAATGTTCGGGATGATGCTAAGTCTGACTCTCCCTTTAGCAGAGCAAAGAGAGGGGCTAGATCCTGTGTGGTAATGCCAAGATAAGGTCGCACCCAGTTAATGGTGCCAAGTAGTTTCTGCAAGTCATTTAGGGTTTTAATATCAGATGCTAGCCGCAAAGGCTGCGGCAGAATAGCAGTGTCTGTAATTTTCCACCCTAAATACTTCCAAGGCGCTTGCACTTGGACCTTTTCCTCGGCTATACACAGACCATTAGCACTCAAAGATTTCCGCAACTCTTTGACTACCGTTTGAACAGCATCCCTCGAGGATGCGGAGATCAAAATATCATCCATATAGTGATAAATTAAAGCATTGGGATATGCTCTGCGAATAGGGAGGATAGCTCGAGCCACAAACATTTGGCATATTGTCGGACTACTTAGCATCCCCTGAGGCAATACCGTCCAGTGAAAGCAAAGTGTAGACTCCTGACTGTTGATCGCTGGAACCGTAAATGCAAATCGTGGTGCATCTGCTGGATGTAACGGTATAGTGAAAAAACAACCCTTAAGATCAATAACAACAAGAGGCCATGATTCAGGTAACATTGCTGGTGGCGGGATCCCAGGTTGGAGTGTCCCCATAGGTTAACCCTCGGCGATAGCTTGAAATCAGTTCATGGTGTAAGCTGACTGGAGGCCGTAATCCTCAACCGAGTTCCTGACTCCTTTCACCGCCTCATAAGGCAGCTGCTCCCATGCAGTGGGTTGCCCTGCCTGCTATCGCCCCGGGAGGGCGTGGAGAATGTCCGAGTCTCCGCTTCGCAGCGCCTCCTGGCGGCAAAGCTCTAGCGCACCACAGCACTGCGCTAGCGCTGGCGTCGGGCCAACAGCTCTTCCCCAGGAAGCCGGGACGGCGGAGGGGGGCTGCGGGCGGTCCGCGTTCGTGGGCAGCCCCGCCTCTTGAGGGGAGGGCGGTCCCGGGGGGCGGTGCCAGGCGGGGGGTGGTTCCGGAGGGGCCGTGGGCTGGACACAGCAGTGCGTAGTAGGGGGTGGATGAAAGTCCGCCTCCTGGTCCAGATCATTCGACCCTGAATTAAATGAGTCGTCACACTCGGAGTCCGGTCCGGGTATTATCGAGGACCTTACGGTGCTCTCACCGGCCGTTGCTGCGTAGGGCAAAAGTTCAGCCGCGTTTACTGCTTGCAAGCGGAGGAGGGCGGAAAAGACCTGTTGCCAAGTCACTAAAAGTTTCTTCGCCTTATCATCCCTCTGCCGCCGCAGCTCGTCCCCAATTTGTTCCCACACCGCAACGCTTAGCGTTCCCTCCTGCGGGAACCAGGGACAATTATCCCGAGTCCACACTAACAGAGTCATTAGCGAATGCTGGGCAACATTCTGAAACCCATGAGTCTTTAAGACTTTCTGTAATACTTCCATATAACTTCTCTGATCCCTTGTAAGAGATTGCCCCATAGTTCCCAGCTGCTCACCTGCCGTTCCGTGGTGGTGATGGGAGCGCTCAACTATCAACCGTCCTGACGTTCAGCTGGGCTATGCCACCGGATTTATTGGTTCTGTCTTTCCTGCTTCATTCTTCAGTACTTCCATTCTGAAGTTCCTTGACTCTATTTTTCAGGCTTCTGTTTTTGGATTCGGGCGCCATTTGTGGCATACGACGACACGGACCTCAAGAAGTATAGTGCAAAAAGCCTTTCTTGAAAACACAGTGGCAGGTTATATAGCCATCAGCTCAGCCACTCCTCCAAGTATCTTCTTGGCATTGTGGCGTCTTGTGATAGGTGGGTAAGGTGTCTTCTGATGCCTAGCAGGCGGGCAGGACAGGCCAGCAGGACAGGCCCACCGCAGCTGCTGACACGTAGGCAGGAAGGCACACCGTGACTGCTGACACATAGGCAGGAAGACACATGATCAGTGGCAACTCACGTGCACACATTCGGGGCACAAATCATAGTTACCACTTCATTACTTTCTGCCTTAAAGATTCTCCGCTGTCTTACACAGCATCATTCAATCTTGGTCCCCAACACCCTGCACCCAAGCTTTTGCAACTCGGGAATCACTCAACATCACCTTGACAGGGTCAGTGCTTCTGCTAGAAAACCCGGGGGGCGGCTGGGCAGACTTAGCTCTGCTGCTCCACCACAGCCCACAAATCCCAAACCTACCAGAGGACAGGAAAAATGGAGGAAGCTCCCTGCCCTTCCTTTCTCTTTCCTGCCCTTCCCAAAGGTGATGTTGCCCTCATCACCAGGGCCGCCAACACTCACCCCTCTCTCGGAGAGACACGTCCAGGCCAATACCTTCTTGCCAGGACTACAAGCCATCACTTAACTAAACCACAGGTGTCCCAGCTCTTCAAAGGACACAGTGCTATGGAAAATTATGCTCGCCAGCCACCATAACAGGGTCCGACCCTAGGTTCCCGCTGAGAAGTTCAGAGCCAAATCAAAGCATACTTAATACAATTTAATGATGCATGTGCAGCAATTGCAGCTAGAGCTGGCTGCCTCCCAAGAGGCACCCCAAACAAAGAAATCCCTGGGCAATTATACCCTCACAAGCTAATCTCCCCACACCCCATGCAAAGCTTCAGACCAATCACCATATCTGGCTCTGGGGGCTTCGTGTTCTTCGGTGGCTCCCACTGCTGTCTCTAGGCAGCCTGGTTTGCCTTATCTTTATTGTGGCGGCTTCTGCTGATGGACTTAGCTTCCTCGTAAGCTTCCTTATCTTTCCACCTTGTACCGGCCTTAGGGCCCTTCCTTACTGGACTAGCTGACAGTTCCTCATGTTATCTGAATGCAGCCTAAGGCTTCAGCAAATTTAGCTACTCATGCTAAGCAAGGTTTATATAAGTTGTGCTAAGCTGTTACCTCTAGACAGTTCCAGCTCAATATTCTTTAACAGTCCTCCCTTTGTTTCTGGTAAGCATCCCTGCTAATCCTTTAGACAAGAGTTCTCAAAGGCTGTCAAGGCATACCATCACTTTCCATAATCTTATGTATAATATGATCATAAGTAATAGGCATAACATGGTTAAACTTAACACAACTACTCCTGGGTACAACACGTGAGTATGAATCCCTGTTGCAGTTGGTGATCATCCCAGAGGAGTTTCCCAACCATGATGTGCTCTGTCCTGCTTCACCCTTTCCAAGACGTCCTGTATCTCCTCTGTATCATGATGAGTGGTGATTAGAGCTTTTTGTCCATTGTTTTGGATGCGCTCTAGCAGCTGATGCAGCTCATCACGTTGCCGTAGTTTCTTCACCAATGTAAGATCCATTCCGATGGGGGTAAGCAGTCACGCTTGACTCAGTGTGTAATTAGATTGTAACAATGGATAAGACGTACCAGGAGCTGAAGAACTAAGTTACCAACACAACTATTTGAGTGATTACTTGTCTTTACAGCAATGTCCACTATGAATATAAGACTACAAAGGGTTCTCATACATACACAGCCTTTCCCAATATATACAAGTACAGTCTAACTTTAACAGCAAACTTGGAACATAGTATGACAGTATATGGCCTGTCCCATTTGGGTTTTAACTTGGATTTTCATAAAAATACTTTAACTAAAACTTCATCCCCAGGCTGTGTATCAGGCACTTGTATTTCAGGTGGTGGGGATTGATACCACTGAGCATATTTTTTAAGATTTTCAAACCTTTTTTGCATACTTAGATCACACTGGCTTAGTCGTTCATTTCCGTCTAACAGGCTGCTCTTAGCTGGAATAGAAGTCCCTAAAGGTCTCCCACAGAGAATTTCTGCTGGTGATAGTCCTGCGGGTTGTTGTGGAGCATTTCGTACGTCCCACAGAGCTAAGTTTAGGGCTTCTGGCCATGTTAGGCCACTGTGTGTGCATATCTTTGTGATTCTTTCGTCTAATGTCCTGTTCTTCTTTTTGCAGCCACGTATATTCCTGCACTGGCCCAGACTTTCTGTACTTGCCTAGCTACCGCCTCTGCTCCCCCATGAGTTTTCTCGTGAAACCACCTAGCTGTAGGAACTGCATTTTGGGGAGAGGCAGAATTGGTTTTCCCCTAATTGTCCATATTCCATCATCATCTGTCCACTGTTCCGGATGCGCTCTAGCAGTCGATGCAAACCATCCTGTTGTAGTAGTTTCCTTACCAGGGTGAGATTCATCCCAATGGGGGTAGGTAGTAAATTTTGAATTAATGTATAATTAGATTGTAACAATTGATAAGACGTGATAGGAGCTGAATAATTAAAATCACATCCCATGATTTTGGTAAAGTTAAAATTACAGATATTTGAATGATTACTTATATCTACTACAATGCCATCTATAACTACAAGACTGCAAAAGGTTCTCATACATACACATCCTCTCCCAATATATACAAGTATAGTTTCAGCTGTTTCATCAGGGTGTATTTCAAAATGACAAACATTTTGCTCAGTGTCAAGACAAATGTCTTGGGCTTTGATAGTATTACTTTCACAAATAAACCCTTGCTGTTCCTGTACAATACATGCGCTAACGTCCACAGTTTGCCATTTATTTCTATTTTGTTGGGCCCATACTCTATGTTCCAATGGATAGAGTATAGCTCCATTGTGATTTAATCCTAACGCAATGATTGGATATATTGTGTATGTTGAAGCATTACGTATTGTTGAAACAAAGGCTGTGGCCTTAGTGTTGATAGGATCATAAGTAAAATTGACCAGATACCACCAGGATTGGAATTCCTTTTCAAATTCAGTCGCATTATCCCAAATTACCTTTCGAATTTCAGTGGGTAAAGTGCCCTCTTCCCCTTCCCTTATAATCGCTGCTACCATAGATTGCATCCACAGTTGAGCTTGGATGCAACTGAGGGCCAGGGAAATATTAATTTGGGCTTCCCCAAGTGCATCCACTATCAAGTGGTGATCTTTTTCATTCATTTTTTCCCACTGAGGTAATATCTTGGATGAAAGCCACTGGTTAGTTCCTAGTGCTAATAGAGAAGACCTCAATGGATGTTTTAATCTGTATAAGTCACTTGTTGTTGTGCTCAGTTTATTTACGAGTACTTCAGCATCTATACTGTTTAGGACTCCTAATCCTGTTCCTATGATACCAGTCACATCTCTCTTTGTTCGTTTTGGAGAGGTGAGGGTTCATCTATGTAACCACGCCGTCCATCCCACATAGGATGTACCGAAGAATGGTGAACAGGTCAGTTTGATTGTAGAGATATTAATTTGCATTAATAGCTCTACTCGTTTGAGAGACCGTGATGGATTAAATAATACTCGTTGTTGGCCTGTATTTCTAATCACATACGGTCCAATTTCAAAGATTTGTGGGGATAAGGTTTTCTTGCTCTTCATGGTAACAGAGTTATTTATATTGGTGAAAATAATTGTAGTCAGGGTAGGTATTGCTGTACTGGACTCAATAATGTCTATTTTAAATTTAAATGATAGTCCCACATTGTGGTGAGCCCACAGGCAAACTATAAGAACAGGCTGTTCTAAGGTAAAATTGTACCAACAATCCAGTTTTTCAGTGGCACAAATTTTCCTTTCTTTTTCGTTTGATTTGATTTTAGTGTGAGAGATTTGAGTCGCCTTCTCATGGGTGGACCCGTTGATCACTCGACACCCTATCTTTATTTCCTTTCCTGTCCTTCCCAGGAGTTGGGGAAGTTGGTTAGTATTATCCCAGCTCCATTCATTTTCTGAGTATACTTCAGTTCCATGCATGACCAGGGTTAAGAGGTTTAAGTTTTTAGCAGAATTTAATCCCATACTTCCAGTATACTTAACACAGGCCTGGGACCACGGCCACTCTGAGGTTCTTTGACCACAGGTTAGGGAAAGTAGCATTGCCAGGGTTTGAAACAGCAACATGAGCACGGCACTTCTGCCTGCCATCCTGCAGGGCGCAGTAAAGGAAAAGAGATTTGTGTTAGTGAGGCGAGTCCGGACAGATTACCCTGGGGAAGTGGTGTATCCCATCGAGCTTTACGTGGTTGTCTTCATTGTTCTGCTGCAACCTCTGCTGTGCTTGCTTCTTGGACTGCCACTCGTTTCACGTGAGAGTGGTGAATCCAATTCTCTTTGCCTAGAATGTTAACAGCGTAGTAAGAACTTAACAATACAGTATAGGGTCCTTCCCATTTTGGTTCTAATTTTGTTTTTCGCGAGAATACCTTTATCAACACTTTATCTGCAGGCTGTATATCATGTGCCTGAATGTCTGACGGCACCGGCTGAAACCACTGAGCCTGATTTTGCAAAGTCTGAAACCGTTCTTGTAAGGCTAGTACATATTGTGTTACTCGTTCATCTCCAGCTAATAGGCTGGTCTTAGCAGGGATATAAGTCCCTGGTATCGCTAAATGTCTCCCAAAAAGAATTTCTGCTGGTGTTAGTCCTATGGGTTGCCGTGGAGAATTTCGAACATCCCATAGAGCTAAGTTTAATGCCTCTGGCCATTTCAGGCTAGCATGTGTGCATATTCTTGCTATTTTCTCTTTTAATGTTCTATTCATTCTTTCTACTTGTCCTGAAGATTGTGGGTGATAAGGAGTATGTAGGTTTCTTTTTATTCCTAATGATTTATATAACTGATTGATTATGCTTGCTGTAAAATGGGCACCCCTATCTGAATCAGTGGTTTCTGGGACCCCATATCTGGGTATAATTTCTTTCAGTAAGGCTTTTACCACTCCCCCTGTGTCGGCCTTTCTTGTTGGGAAAGCTTCTACCCAGCCTGATAACTGATCTACTGTCACTAACAAGTGTTTGTACCCATAGACAGATGGCATATCCGCATAATCTATTTGCAGCTTCTGGAAAGGGAAGTAAGCCCATGGTCGCCCCCCCCCAAATCTGAGCTTGGCTTGTTATTTGAAAACTTCTGGCAGGTCGGGCAGCTATTCGTTATTCTTTTAGCAGCTGCATAAATTCCTGGAGCAGCCCATACTTTCTGTACCTGTTTAGCTATTGCCTCGGCTCCCCCGTGAGCTGTATCGTGAAACCACCTAGCTATAGTAATTAAATATTTTTTTGGTAGAATTGGTTTTTCCCCAATTGTCTATATTCCATCATCATTTTGTTTTGCTTCCCACTGCTCCCATTGTTTTTTCTCTCCCACTGAGCAGTCTTTTTCATACATAGTTTTGGGGTCTATTAAGTTTGGCCACTCACTTTGGTCCATCCTTGGAACTGCCCCCATACATTCTCTCAGAGGTTGTCGAGCTGCAGCCCTCGCAGCAGCGTCGGCTAAAGCATTTCCTCTGCTAATGTCTGTAGTGTCTTTAGTATGGGCTGGGCAGTGTATTACAGCAATTTCTTTGGGCAGTTGAACTGCTTCCAGCAAATTACGTATTTCTTCTCCATTAGCTAATTTCTTTCCTGATGACGAAAAGAATCCTCGTTCTTTCCATAACATCCCTGTTGCATGACACACTCCAAATGCATATTTAGAGTCGGTATAGATATTTACCCACAAGCTCTTACCTATTTTTGCTGCTTGGGTCAATGCTATTAATTCTGCTCCTTGAGCACTTACTGATGGAGACAAAGGATTGGCCTCGAGTACCTCAAAGACGTTAGTGACAGCATAGCCGGAGTGACGTCTTCCGTCCAAATAATAGGATGATCCATCTGTAAACAGAACTAAGTCCGGGTTCTCCAAAGGTTCATCTTTAAGGTCCTCCTGGGGCTTGCTCGAGCTGACGACCACCTGCTCACAGGAACGATGTGGCTCTCCGTCCTCCGGTAGAGGCAATAGCGTTGCTGGATTCAAAATATTGCATCTTTTTAAAGTCACATTATCTGCATGCAGTATTATCAGTTCATAGCGGTGAGCTCTCTGTGGGGATAGTGCTTGAGTTGCCTATTGTTTCATTAACAGTTCTACTTCATGTGGCACATACACAGTTAATGAGTGACCCAAAACTACAGGTGGTGTTTTTTCAATAAGAGCTGCAGTAGCTGCTATTGCTCTGATGCATCCTGGAGTGCCTTTAGCTACCTCATCTAGCTGCGTGGAGTAATAGGCCACTGGTCTACGGTGAGGGCCTAGTTTTTGGGTGAGTACCCCACTTGCTACTCCCTGTCGCTCATGGACAAATAATGCAAATAGTTTGCTGTAATCTGGTAACCCTAGAGCAGGGGCTGAAACCAACGCTTTTTTCACAGATGTAAAAGCTTTCTCCCTCTCTGGGCCCCAGGCCAAAGGCTCTATCTCCTCCTTTTTTGTTGCCTGTACCAGAGGTTTAGTAAATTCTGCTAACCCAGGAATCCACGGTCGGCAGAATCCTACAGCTCCTAAAAATCCCCTAAGCTGTTTTTTTGTTACAGGACGAGGCTTATCAAGAATTGTCTTTACTCGTTCTGCATCAACTCACCTGTGTCCTTCTTTTAAGATAAAACCCAAATATTTTACCTCTCTTTGACACAGCTGGAGTTTAGACAGAGATGCTCGATGCCCTTTTTCTGCAAGAGCGTTACATAGAAAAACAATATCTTTTAAACATGTCTCATAATCTTTACTTGCTAATAACAAATCATCTGCATATTGTATTAATACAGAATGTCCTGGAAGTTCGATATCTGAGAGATCATTTTTAAGTATACGCGAAAAAATAGTCGGAGACCCAGTAAATCCCTGTGGCAGCCTCGTCCAAGTTAATTGTTGTCCCTTCCAAGTGAAAGCAAAGAGATCTTGGCTATCTTCAGCTATCGGTATACTAAAAAAGGCTGCTGTTAGGTCAATCACAGTAAAACAAGTTGCCCAATGGGGTATCTGTAGTAAAATGGTTGATGGGTCGGGGACTACTGGATGTGGAGCAACTACATGTTGGTTTATAGCCCTTAAGTCTTGTACAAAGCGATACTCTGGATCACCATCAGCATCTTGCCTGTTCTTTTTAACTGGCAGAATTGGGGTGTTATACGGGGATTCACAGACTCTAAGGATACCCAGTTTCAGATAATGATCAATTTGTTTTTGGATACTCTTCTCTGCTTCCTTTGGGATAGGGTATTGTTTAACTGCAGGAGGCAATCCCCCCTTTGTTTTTATCGAGACTGGACTAGCTGATTTCAGTAGTCCCACATCCATCCCTGAAGAGCTCCATAATTTTTTAGAAACTGATTCTAAACCTGTTGGAATTTGCAGATTAGTTGACTCTGGTTCTGGTGTCTTAGCCAGAACACATGAACCCATAATTATTAGCTTTATCCCTTCCGGCTGTAAGCAGATCTGAGTATCCAAGGCTTGCAGAAGATCTCTCCCCAAAAGGCATATAGGTGTGTCTGTGGAAATTATAAAACATCCCCACACTGTTTTACCCCCAATAGTGAGCAATAAGGGCTTAGATAACATTTGTTCGCCCTTTCCTGTCACTCCTTGCATCACTATTTTATCTGATGACTTGCATCCTTTAGGCTCAAAATTTAAAAGGGAAAGGGTGGCTCCAGTATCCACTAGAAAGGGAACTTCTAAACCGTCTATATTTGCCATTACGTGGCCCTCAAAATCCAAATCTACATCCCATACATTTACTCCAATTTCCACAGTATTTTCTGAGTCTCCTGTTTCCTGTCATTGTGGATTGACTGGGAATCGCCTGGTCTCCTCCTTAGTGTTTGATAGTCTCAAGCCGGTTCCTCTGTTCCTAACTACACAGGGCCTCACTGGGCATTCCCGCTGCCAGTGTCCTTGTTCCCCGCAATAATAACAAACATCATTAACTCCTGATTGTACAGCACGTTCACCTTGACTCCATCTATCTCTCCGGGCTCTTCCACGTCCCCTCCCCCTGGGTCCTTTAAATCCGTCTCTTAACACAGCTGCTAACACACTAACTTCCTCTCTTTTTTGCTGTCTCTTTTCTTTTGCCCTCTCCTCCTCTCGACTATTATACACAAATGTGGCTAAACGTAATATTTCGTCCATCCGCTTTCCTGGCCAGTCAGGAACATGTTTGGAAAAATACTTTTTAATGTCCGGGGCTGCCTGGTCTACAAATGCAGAAATCATTAGCGGCCTGTTAGCCTCGGCTTCTGGGTCTAGTCCTCCCCCATACACTCTGACTTGCTTAATTAGCCTAGCAAAGAAAGCCGAGGGGTGTTCCTCTGCCTGTTGCTGACACTCCCTTACTTTAGACCAGTTTGCAGTCTTTTGTCCTGCCAAATGTATAGCTTCTTCTAAGCCCTCTCTGGCTAATTGCAACTGCCTGTAATCTGCATCTACATTATGATTCCACCCGGGGTCCACAGCTGGCCAGGCTGTTCGAGCAGCCCCGACACCCCTCTCTGCTGCCCAACGGCGGTTTGCATCCAAAATTGAGCACCTTTCATCTGGAGTGAACGCAGATTCAAGGAGCGTTTGTACATCTCCCCAGGTAGGGTCATACGCCCGCACAATTCCCCTTAGGATTTGTAACACTCTTTCTGGATCGTCCCTAAGTCTGGGGAGCCCTTGACTCCATATAATTCAATCTTGGGGTCTCCAGGGACGGTAGACTCGTGTAGTGGCGACCCGAGGTACCCCTTCCGGATCGGGTGGGGCCGCTCCTGGCACAGGAACGACTTCCAGAGGAGCTTGAAGGGCGGGGGCGGAAGGCAAGGGGGCGTATAGGGAAGCTGAAGCAGGGGGTGGCGCATGGGGTGGAATAACTGCCACAGGCGTTTCAGCAGCTGCGGTACTTACAGCATTCTGAGGAAAGAGTCTCTCTTTCCTAGGCGCCTCTTTTCGTCTAGCAAATGCCCAGTCGTCCCATACATACCAGTAATCCATTTGTCTGGGGAACCTATCCTCCAAATGATGACGCAGGAAAGTTAGCTCCTGGTAACCGAAGGCCCCCTGGGGCGGCCATCGCTCTGCCAGATTACCTTCCAACTTTTCTGGTTGTTGCTCAGAAATCAGCCGCTCAAGTCTGCCTGTAGTGCACTCCTACCCCTTGGGAGTTCTACTAAGCTCACTTGCCACCTGGAAATCCATATTGCTCCTGATGTTAGTGCTGACAAGTTAGCTGATCTTTCACTGCATGATTTGATGGTGAAAGGTATATCTGGTTTGGTAATGTCCATCTCTACCTCTAGATTGTTGTTCTGACTGTCTAGACCATCTCCCGGCACGCTGGGCAGGTGATGAATGAAAACAGCAGGTTTATTGGCCTAGCACGAATCTTAAGTTTACCTCTTTCTAGGATGAATACCAGTGATGCTCCGTCATCTTTCAAACACAGAGAAGTTGCAGATCAGTGGTGTCAGTAACACACCTGCTGATTTAGTTAAGCAGCTTCCCTATGGTAGTGGTATGTTTGTGTTCCTCAGCACTCCATGGTGTTAGTCTGAGGCACCCTCAGTTCCTCTGTTTCGCTCCCAAGGCAGTGAGGCATTGAGGCAAGCAGAGGAGGCTCCACAGCTGGCTGTCCAGAAAAGGGAACCCATAAGGCTGTGGAAAGCTATGTCCACACTTTGCCATGTGATGCTACACGAGGACTGCCATGTTAGGGACAAAGTAGATGCTGCAGTCAAACAAGACATGCTGTTTGAGGCCAGAGCCTTTCCAAGCCTGGGTTATCTTCCTGAAGCTGGACTTTAGCCCCCGAGCAGGGCAATCTGTATTGCCTTGACTCCCATTAGAAGCTCATGTTTCTTCTAGCTCTCTCCTGGGGCACAGAACAGGCCATGAGGAGAGACCCTTTTCATTGGGTCTGAAAGCCCCATCCTGCACAAGCTCGAGTGACACCGCTCCGCTTTGAGCTCAGTTGCTGAGGAAGGTATGGGGAGAAGAAACCTCCACGCACACACTCTTCATGCCAACCTCACAGTCCCTCCTGCACTACTGCAGTTGCAGCTCTCGACTCCTCCCCTCTCTGGGGCAAAGGAGCAGGAAAGAGAGGGAGTTTCCTTAACCACGAAGAATGTGGCTCCAGCAGAAGAATTATGTAATGACCCTTTAAGCTGCCCCCAGAGCAGGGACTGAAACACATTCCCTGTCTCTGAGCTGTCCTTTTCCTGACCCTGCAAAGCTCGCATATTGCTCAGTGCAGAGCAATGCACACCTTGCCAAGGACAGATGCACAACAATTTGGAGATTTGGTTTTATTCAACACAAGAACGCTTTGGCAGCACAGCTGGCAGTTGCTGGTTCACATTGTGCTGGACTGGCTCTCTAGCCCTGAGAAGTGAAAAGAAGTTCAGTTTTAGGTACAGAAAGAAAGCAAGGAAATACAGCAGGCCTAATGCAGGCCAGGTATTAATGGAGCCGCTTTGAGCAGCATTTCAGTGGTCTCTGTGATACGGCACAGGCACTCCTGCCCAAGCCTGTGAGAAGTCCCCAGTGCAACTAATCAGTCGGGGGCTGAGTCAAGTGGGAACTGAGTCAGGCAGTACCTGCGATGGAGTGAATAGGTATCAACTCCCAGGGCAAAGGGTCTTGGTGTCTGTACTCTGAGAGGGTAGGACAGGCTTGCCAGTCTGAAAATGGAGAGCCGAACGTTGGACAAATCCTTATGTCTTCAGCCACCTATGTCCAAAGTGGAAATCTTATTCTGAGTCATCAGCAACTTCCCCTTCAGTTAAGGACTGTCTGACCAAGGCCACAGACTCAAAAGTGTGCTGCTGTCCCTCCCACGGGAGGTGCCAGGAGAAGTCCCTCTAGGTGCTGCTGGAAGTGGAAGGAGAGAGGGACACCCCATTGCAGCAGATAGCTCTTTACTCACTTGAGCCTCCTCTTCATGATCCCTCTGTCTACTGATCTCTCTTGTCTGTCCCTGCGTGACCTGCTCCACCAGAGATGTCACTGCTGTGAGCAATGCCTGCGTTTTCCTAGGAGAAATGTGCCTGCAAAAGCAGGGAGACACCCTCTCTCATGCTCTGGTTGAAACCTTCCTGCCTCTCACCTTCCCCAGGCCCTGCACACAGAGTCTCACTGGTGCCCACAGCACTCTTCAACGCAGGATGTGGTTTAGGCATTTGCTTTGGGCTGCAGAAAGGCACCTGGAGTTGGGGGCTCCTGACCCCAGGTCTCCCCATGGCGTGACAGCTCAGAGGAGAGCCACGGATCAGGGATTTGGCTCCTTGACCCTGCAGATGGGTCAGTGCTACTCAGCTTCCCCAGGCCTTGGCACGACTTGCTCCATACTTACCTTTTTGGGGGTATCTCCAGTGAGTTGACACCCTCCTTCTCTAAGGATGATTCGCCATCCTCTTTCCAGTTCCCCATCATTCCCTCTATGAGATCTGGGCTGGTCACCTTCCTCCTCATGCTGGCAGAAGGGATTTGCGTGGTGCCCCAAGAAACAGTGGGTTTCTGCAAAGGAAGGGAGAATCTCAGACAAGCATGCTGCAAAGACACAGGGCTGTTTGCCAGCATACAGATCCCAGGGGTGAATTCTGGCCAGGATGCTGTGGCAGTAGAGGGGGAACCAGAAGAAGGACCTCCGCCTGCCCCAGGAGTTGGGATTTTGTTTTTTGTTGGTGGTGGTTTTGTGTTTTTTAAAGGAATTTCTAATCAAAAGCCCTCACAGTTTTGCAGAACTCTTTTTTACTTTCCATTTCATCCAGCACCTAGCCATAATATCTCAACAGATACAGTTTCTACCACTATGCAGGGGCAAAAAGTAGCATGCAGTTTAGATGGAAGTGTGGGCAGAGGCCATACCACTGATCAGCACTGAAGGCCTGTAGTGCTGCAAAGGCATGTTTACAACACTCCTTCTCAAATCTTTTTGTCCAGTGAAGTTAAAGACTTCATCCCTTGTGCATTGAGACAAGCAGAACTTTTTTTAATGTCAGCATGCTTGGAAGGAAATCCTAGTGCTTCGGTTAAAAACTAAACTTCCAGAAAATGTGCCTTCCTATTACGAATAATGTTCCTGATCATTCCAGTACAGTGAAGACTAAATAAAAGAACTAGCTGCCTTATAGGTAGTCTAGATATGGCTCAGGTCATTGCACTGTGAACAGATGTGTCCAAATGCAAGTGCAGATACCTGAAACAGAGCTTGTCTGAGTTTGGGGGAGGGATGATCAGTGTATGTGCTCACCATGACAGATTGCTGGCTTTGCCCTTTGGCTTTTTCTAACTACATCTCCCTTACAGTAATAAGCAGGCAAGCATGACAGATAGGAGTCACCTGCCCTGCAATTTTGCAGCAATGATGCCATGCTGACTTGGAGACCTTCAAAGCTCAGCTCTTCTGGAGGAGAGAAATGCTATTTTACTGCGTGTTTCACAAGGTTTCTGGTACCTGGGCCTTCCACAGATGTTCCCTTTCCCTTCTTGCTGTTGATGAAGGCGACCTTGTCCTTGCTGTCTTCAGGTACTTCTTACGTAAGGCTTCCCAGTGTTTACTTTGATCTTTCCTCACAGGGAGAGAGTAGAATTCCTGAAGGGTCACAGAAATGCAACAGTAGCAGTGGGAGTCTCACCTGTGCTTTGTGGGATTTTTTTAGTTCTCACCCTCTCTTCTGCCCCTTGTCTTTAGCCTTTCTATCAGCCATGTCTGCTCCTCACTTATAACAGGCACAACCAAAGCACAAACTGAACAATGATCTGAATAGAAATGATTTCCTACCCTAGAAAAGCCTGGCATTTTTATTTGCATTATGAACAGTGCCTTTTTATCTCCATGAAGAATGGTGCCAAGGAAGATGGTCTGATATGTTGCATAAGATGACGGGAGCAAAGAACACACTCCAAAAAGACAAACAACTGAACATACGTGGTTTAAAGGAAGCTCCAGAAGAAATCACTTAATGTTCAAATGAGTACAGATTAGCTATTTCAGACTCTGTAGCCATATAACGGTGCTTTTCTACAATGAATTATGAGACAAGAATTACATCACTGTCTATCATGGACCTGTCCTGCTCTCTCAGGACTGTCACAAATAGTTTGTGCAGGTTGGGGTCCAGCCACAGGAGTGTCATTGCCTTGGCTTTTCTTTTTCCTGCACATTCTCCACTTCAAAACAGCCAGCTCACTGCAGACACACAGCAAGAGGAGTTAGTGGGAGCACAGGGAAGATTGCCATCCTTTGCTCCCAGGCTGGGCACCCCGCTCTGCAGCAGAAGGTGGCTCTACTGGGGAAGTGTGTGTTGGGAACAGCCCTTCTTTCCCCTGCTGCTGCTGGGGGTGGAAGCAAGGGCGTTGCCTGAGGGGAAACACCACCCATATCTGGATATATTTACCACTGCAGCTTATCTTCCCGATGCCTCTCTTCATGCCTGTGTCCCCTCCGACTT